>NC_081397.1:4165805-4487401 GCF_030684315.1 Stegostoma tigrinum | reverse complement strand
AGTACTCAGCATAACAGGCCTGACAGTGTAAATTCCAAGCAGACGAGAATAATGTTGCATCATCAGAGGCTCCACTGATGATGTCACCTAGCATGGTGGCAAAACGTGTGAACAAAAACAAGCCAGCTCGATGACCAAGTCAATAATGTCACATTTTGCCATTCATAGCCTGTTGGCGTTTACGTCATTTTTTTGACGATGGAGAGACTGAACACTCATCCAAAATATACACTCAGGAGCTGAATCTATTCTGCATTAAATCATTCGAATAACAGCTACCACATAACAAATTGCACCCTCACAGAGAATGTTACTGGCTGCCAAAGTTCAGCCACATTGACAAATAGAAACTGACAAGCGTGTGTTGCTACCTCTGCTCGATCATTCACCCTGTAGAAACAGGCAAAAACAGATTGACGCTCGCATATTGATGTACAGTTTGCTAAAAACATTCTCAAATTCGTATTATGAAAACTGATATGTACAAATTAATATCTATGCTCACATATCAAACTACCAGGACCTGAATGATAACTACACTTGCGTATCCACATCGTAGCAACAGAGAAGATCAGATTGTTAATAACACTCCAGTTTCACAGTGTAACTTCACAGGTCCAATTTTATAACTGCGTTCAAATGAACAGTTTTTCTTTTAAATTCTGAGGTGCAGTGTGATAACTTCACTCCAATTTTCACAAACAGATTCTCACAGGTTCACTTTGATTACTAACTTCACATATCCATACAGCAGAAACTGACAGGATCAGCTTGGTAATAACCCTCCCACTATCACACAGCATGAACTGACAGGTACAGTTTGATAACTACGTCCGTATCAACAGCGCAGAATCTGACACCTATGTATTGATGATGACTCGTACGGTAAAGGGCATTGTGCACTGCCTCAGAATTGACATGCTGATAATGGGGCACTTGCTCACCCTGATAGAGGTGCAGGCTTGATATTAGGGCAGTGCTGCACTGCGAGCAGGTCAGTATGAAGGGAGTGCCGCACTGTCAGTGGACCAATATTAGGGGAGTACCACGCTGTCGGAGGGTCACTATTAATGGAGTGCTGCACTTGTGGTGAGTGAGCACTGAGGCAGTGTAGCACTGTCAGGGTCTGTAATGAGAGAGTGCTCCATTTTCAGAGGTTTAGTTCAGAGGATGTGCTCTCTCCCTATTTATTCCAGAACCCCCACCCCATCCCCCCTGTCTGATGAAGGGTCTCGGCCCGAAACGTCAGCTTTTGTGCCCCTGAGATGCTGCTTGGCCTGCTGTGTTCATCCAGCCTCACATTTTGTTATGTCTATTTCTGAGGGAGTGCTGCATTGTCAAGTTTGACACTGAGGGAGTATCACACAATCAGAGGTCCAATATTAAGGAAATAATGCACTGTTGGAGGGTTGATATAAAGGGAGGGCTGCACTGTCAGAGGGTTAGTGATGTGGGAATGCTGAAATATCACAGAATCAGTCCTGAGAAGATGCTGCACCCACAGAGAGTTAGTACTGAAGGAGTGCTATAACGTCAGAAGATTGATATGACGGGGCACTGTCAAAGGATCAGTAGCGCAGTACTGTCAGAAGTCCAATATTGAAGGAGTGCTACACTGTTGGAGGGCCAATATTGAGTGTGTCCAACACTCAGAGGAGCATTTTTTTTTGGAGCTGTGCACTGTCAGAAGTTCAGTTGTAACGGAGTGCCACACTGGTAGCGGGTTAATATTAAGGGAGTGCTGCTTTGTCAGAAGGTTAAAGATGAGAGAGAGCTTCTCTTTGAGGGGGTGAGTATGAAGGGGAACCGCCCGTCAGGGGATCAATATTAATGTTGAGTCAGTACAGAGGGAGTGCTGCACTGCACTGTCGGGTGGAGGGGTGTGGCGGTGGGATCAATGAGAAGCATGTTGCTGCACTATCGAGGAGTCAGTGATGACAGAATGCTGCACTGCCAGAAGATCAGTAGTGTAGGAAAACTGCATTGTCAGAGTGTCTCCATCGAGGAATTGCCACTCTCTTGGATGACCAATATTCAGGGAATGTGCACTGTCACAGGGTCAATCTTAGGGGCGTGCAGAGCCAGTACTGAGGGAATCCTGCGTTGTCACAGTGTCATCATTGAGGGAGTGTTGCACTGTTGAAGGGCCAATATTAAGAGCGTGCTGTGCTTTCAGAAGGTCGATATTAAAGGAGCATTGCACTATCAGAGGGACCACACTGAGGGAGTGCAGCTGCTGCGAAGATCACTACAAAGGATATGGCAGACTTTGAGAGGCCCATTTTGTGGGGGTTGATGAACTGAGGTTCTGTCCCGTGAGATGGTTCATTCAATCCACATTGAGAGATTGGTGCACAAACAAACAAGCACCGTCAGACAACAAAAACCAAAAGAACTGTGGATGCTGTAAATTAGTAACAAAAACAAAGTTGCTGGTAAAGCTCAGCGGGCCCAGCAGCATCTGTGCAGAGAAAAACAGAGCTAACATTTTGGGCTGGGGAACTTCCTCAGAACAGTTCTGAGGAAGGAAACGTTAATTCTGTTTTCGCCTCCACAGATGCCAGACCTGCTGAGCTTTTCCAGCACTGCCAGACAACCGACCCTCTGATTATGAGGCACTCCCTCAGTACTGACCCTCCATCAGTGCGTACTCTCTGATGATTGATTCTCTGACAGTGTATCTCTGCCACACTATTAACCCTCCAACATCCTGGTATTCTCTCAGCAATAACACTGAGAATGCCACGGTCCCTTACCATCGACACTGACCATGGAACACCCCTTCAATTGTAACACTTCAGCAGTGCAGCATACACTCATCATTGCCTCTCTGATAACGCAGTCTGCCGTCATATTGACCCTTTCACAGTGCAGGACACACTAATATTGAACATCTAAAAGTACAGCTTTCTCTCAGTGCTGACCCCCCTCACTGCAGCACCTGCTCAGTGCAACCCTACTCCATGCAGCACTTTCTCATTGCTGTCTTCCCTCAGTGCAGACTCCCCCCGCCTCTCAGTGCAGGACTCCCTCAGTGCTGAGCCCACTCTCTGCAGCACACAATCAGTGCTCACCCACTTAGAGCTGACGCCCCCTCATTTCACCACTCGCTGAATATCTGATAGTGCGTCACTCCCTTTATACGAACGTTCGGACGGAGCAGCACTACGTTAGAACTGACCCTCCAATAAGACAGTGTCAGAGAGATATGCTCCCATCAAATTGACCCTCTGAGAGTGGAGCATTTACTTCATATTGCCCCTCTCACAGTGCAGCACTCTCTTAATGTTGAATTTGTGACACTGCACAACTCCATTAAAATTAACCCGAGCACTCCATTAATATTTGCCCTCTGACAGTGCAGGTCATCCTCAGTCCATACTCTCTGACAGTGCAGCACTCCCCTAAATACTGTCAGAGGGTCAATACTGAGAGAATGCTGCACTGTCAGACATTCATTATTAAAGGTATGCCACACTGGGAGTGGGTCAGTGTCAATGAATTCTGCACCACGATAGGGTCAACAATGAGGAAGATCAATGTAACAGGGTCAGACCTGAATAAGTGCCTCACCATGAGAGGGACAGGACTGAGGTCTTCGAGCACTGTCAGAGTGTCAGATCTGCGGGCCTACATAATTGTCAGAGGGTCAATCCTGAGCTGTTGCCTCCTTGTCACGGGGTCAGAATTGAGACAGTGCTACAGGATTGGAGTGTCAGTGCTGTGTTAGAGCAACACTCTGAGGGTCAGTACTGAGGAAAGCTTCATTATGAATGGGTCAGTTCTGAGGCTGTGCTACTTTGTCAGAGGGCCATACTAATGCAGTGCCTCATTGTAATGGGATAAGAATTGAGGGAGCAGTAGTACTGAGGAAGTGCTGAACGTCCTCATGTTTAAATTGTCAAAACAAAGAGAGGGTCAGTTCTGAGTTGGTACCTTGTTGCCAGATGGTTAGTTCTGAGGGAGTCGCTAAACCGTCGGAGAGTCAGGACTGAGGGAGTGCTGGCCGTCTCTCAGTGCTGTAATTCCTCAGCACTGACCCTCTGGCACACTCTAACTGTTGACCCTCTGAGATGGCAGTTTCCCTCAGTAATGACTCCCCTCAGTGTGGCACTCCCTCAGTGCTGACCCCACTCTGTCTAGCGTACCATTAACATTCACCCTCTGACAGTGCAGTCCTCTGTGATGACTGACAGTTCTGACAGTGCAGTAGTCCATCAGTAATGACCCTCTGACAGTGCAGCACTCCTTAAAAATTGGCCTCCTGACAGTGTGGATCTCACTCAGTGATGACACTGACAATGCAGCACTCCCTCAGCACTTACTCTGCAACACTTCTACACAGGCTCATCATTGACCCTCTGACACTATAGCAGCCACTTAATATTGAGCCTCAATGCTGGAGCACTGTGTAGATTGACCTCCTGACAGTGAAGCTATCCGTTCATACTGACCCTCTGAGAGGGTAGCTTTCTCTCAGTCCTGACCCTTCAGTAGTGCAGCTTGACTTACCACTTATCCATCGCCACTTTACGCTATGCTGCCCCCCCATCAACATTAACTTTCTGAAACTGTAGCACTCCCTTAATATTAACCCCCTGACAGTGCAGAATTCCTTTATTATTGACCCTTCTACAGCATAGCACACCCTTATTATTGATGCTCTGACAGTGCGGTACTCCCTGAAAATTGGCTTTCCTTCATTGCTGCACTCGCTCAGTGCAGCACTCCCGCTGTGCTGACCTCCCCAAAGCTGACCCACTACAGTACAGCACTCCCTCAGTGCTGACCCACCACTGAGTGCTACTCCAATCTGTGCAACATGCCCCCAGTTCTGACCCCATTGAGTGCAGCATTCCCTTAGTGCTCAGCCCTCCCATCTCAGTGCTGACCCTCCCTCAGTTCTGCCCTCCCTCAGTGTTGACCACCCCCACAGTGCTGACTCCACCACCCCCTCGAGAGCAGCATCCCCTCAGTGCAGCACCCTTTCTGTAGAATCCCCTCAATGTTGACCCGCACCTCAGAGCAGCGCTCGCTCACTGCAGCACTCCATCTGTGCTGACATCCCTCTGTGCTGATCCATTGTCAGTGCTGACCCCACACTGTGCAGCACTCCCTTCAGTGCTGAAACCCCTCAGTGCAGCATTCCCTGAGTGCTGAGTCCGTCAGTGCTGAACCTCACTAACTGCAGCACTCCCTCAGCGCAGCACCGCTACTGCAGCATTCCCTCAGTGCTGCACTCCCTCCGCGCAGCACCCCTACTGCAGCACTCCTGGCTGAAGGAATGCTTCACTGAGGGAGTATTGCAGTCAGTGGGGTTCAGCACTGAGGGACTCAGATCACCACGGCAGATGTGGGAATTTATATTCAATAAATATCTGGAGTTAACAATCTAATGATGACAGTGAATCCATTGCCGATTGTCAGAAAAACCCATCTGGTTCACTCATGCCCCTTAGGGAAGGAAATTGCCATCCTCACCTGGTCTTGCCAACTTGTGACTCCAAACCCACAGCAATGTGGTTGATTCTTAACTGCCCTCTGGGTAATTAAGTATGGGCCATAAATGGGCTAATGACACCCTCGTCCCGTGAATGAATCAAGAAAAAAAAATATTGATATGCACAGAGATCTGGGTGTGCAGGCCCACAGATCACTGAAGGTGTCAGTACAGGCAGGTAAGGTCGTAAAAAAGGTATATGACATGCTTACCTTCATTGGACAGGGCATTGAGTATAACAAAGGTCAAGTTATGCTGCAGCTTTAGAGAAATTTAACCAGGCCACACTTGGAATATTGTACACAGTTCTGGTCACCACACTACCAGAAGGGTTTGAATGCTTTTGAGAGGGTACAGAAAGGGTTTACCAGGATGTTGCTTCGTGTCGAGTATTTTAGCTATGAAGAAAAGTTGGATAGACTGGGTTTGATTTCACTGGAATGCAGGAGGTTGAGGGCTAAATAAACAGATTTTTATAAGACTGTGAATAGCATGACTACTGTGGTAAACTGAGGCTTTTTCCCAGGGTGGAGATGTCAATTACTGGGGGCCACAGGTTGAATGTGAAGGGGAAGCGGGTGGGGAAGTGTAAAAGCCAAAGGACCAGTTCCTGTGCTACATTACTATTTGGTCTTTGTTCTCTTCTTCTCTTTATTCTAGGATTGAAACACTGAAAAACTGCAGCTCCATGAGTTTGCTCAATATTTCTTCCATGGAGGGAGTGTGAATACCTTTTCCACAGGAGGAGAGAGACGGAGAGATATTTGAGATTGAGAAACAGCAGTAGTGATGGGTTCTGTCATTAGGGAAAATGATTAACACTGAAGCAGCATTGCAGGGGAGAAAGGAATCGGATGATCTGGTTGTTCCATGTGGGATCTTGCTCTGTGTCATTTGCTACCGTGCCATCTTAGTAAGCAGTGAGTCTTCTAATCAGAGAACTCATTTGTTTTGTAAATTTTTCAAAAGGATCTGGTCTGAAAACCCAACTTCCCGCTGACATGTTTAATATTTCAATGTTGCTGAGAGAGGAAATCCCTGGGACCTTGTTGTGCCATCTCTCTGCAGATTTTCTAGTCCTGTCTGTATTCTCCCAGGGAATTGTTCCTCACTCAGAAGATCTGAAGAGAGTCAGAGAGTTTGGGACAAAGTAATCTTTGAGCAAGTGCATCCTCTCAGAAGGGCACACAGTCCTGAGGCCTATTCGACAGGCTGTGCTCCCTGGGGCCCAAATGAGTTTCGTCTCTTTATTCCCCCAAAGTTTGATTTTTGTCTGTTGGACCCTGGTTTTTTTTTAAAGGGGCCTCTGGATCACTAGGTCCTGTCAGATTGTGGCGTCATTTTAAAACAGGATTGCAGCCTGGGGTTAAAAAAACCAAGGTCTTGGAATTTGGCACAAACTCGTTCACCCCAACCGTCCACAGTGAGTGTCTGACAGACAGGACTCCCCAAAGAGGGAATTAAAACCCGAAATGACAAACTGTCTCTTAAAGACTTGCCATAATTTCAGGGTAATAATGTCAGAAATTTAAAATTGACATTGGGAGTGTGAGAGAGAGAGAGAGAGACTTGAAAAAGGGAGAGGGGCAGTAGAAAGAGAGGGAGAGAAAATGAGAAAGAGAGAGAGGTGCATTTGAGATGATCAAATATCAGTCATGTCAGTGACAGTAGGAATTGCTGATGCTGAAGTGAGACAGATTACCTGGTCTTTTGCCTGGGGAAGTTGGAAATTCAGGCTTGAAATGGCTGCAATGAGTGCAGGACAGGAAGAGAGATGGACAATGACAGACAGAAGCCGAAAGAGAGAGCCATATCTAGGAATCACACTGACGGCATAAAAATCCTCAGAGCGAGGACCTCAGCAAATATCCCCATAGTCTGGTCACTTCTGTGTATGTTGGGGGTTTTCGGGTCAGAGAATTTTAGAGGCAACGGTGGGATCAATGTTCAACATTTCAAACTGCACTGATAACAATAACAAAGCTTAAAAAAAGTCAAAGAAAACAAGGAATGATCAAGCTTTCTGCACTAGAATTAACATGTCAATGTTGAGGGAGATTCAACAAGGAACCTGTCCTGACATTAACATCTCAAAGGGATAGAGAGCTCTCTGTTGGGGAGGAGACAATAAAGCCCTCACTGAGAATAAATCTGGAGACGAATGCATCAGATTCATTTATAAATCCTGTTTTCCCTTTCTGTATCGAGGGAGTGAGCAGCTGTCCCTCTGTGCGCGTGTGTGTGCGAGTGTGTGTGGTGAAGGCGGGGGAACAGAGAGAGAGATTGAGGGGCCGAGAGACAGAGAGAGACAGAGGCAGAAACAGAGAGAAAGAGGGCAAGAGAGTGGGAGGGAGAGACAGAGAGAGGCGTTTGAGTTGAGTTTGTTTCTGGAGCTACAGCAAGCAGTTAACATGTAAGCAGCATCGCAAAGGATAACGGAATCAGACTATTGGGCTGGCAGCTGTTATCTTGTTGGAGTGGGATCTTGCTTTGCCACAATTGCTGTAATGCCATTGCTGCAGGAAGGGAGTGTTCTACTGAGCAACTTTGTGGGGTTTGTGACGTTTTTGAAAGGACTGTATTCAAAATACAAATTGTTACTGATATGTTGCTGAGTGATTGTCGGTGTCCTGTTGAGACTGGAATTGTTGGGAACTTGCTGTGCCATCTCTCCCAAAGATTCACAATGCCCTTAAATGTCTCACTTGCATTTCCACAATTCTGCCCTCAAAGCCACTCCCCGCAACAAAAATAAGGACAGAATCCCCCTGGCCCCCTCATACCGTCCGACCAACATTCACAACCAGTGCACCACCCTCTGTCCGTGCCAGAATCTGCAATCTGACCCCACCACCAAAGAGATATTTCCCCATCTGCCTTTCATAGGGACCACTCACTGCACGACCCTCTCGTCCACTTCACACTCCCCACCAACCCCAACACACCCAACACCTTTCCCTCCAACCGCGGAAGGTGCTACACCTGCCCCTACACCTCCCCTCTCTCCTCTATCCAAGGCCCCAGACAAACTTTCCATTCTCTGACAGGGGTTTACCAGTACATCCTCCAAACTGGTCTACTGGATCCGTACCCCCGATGTGACCAGTGAGACCAAGCGCAGACTCTGTGGCCAATTCATGGAGCGTCTGTGCTCTGTACACTATCATCAACAACACCTTCCAGTTGCCAACCATTTTAACTCCCCCTCCCACTCTCCTGGTGTCATGTCCATCTCAGGCCTCCTCCAGTACCACAGTGACACCACACACAAACTGGAGGAACAACACCTCAAATTCCACGTCGGGACTCCACAGCCCAATGGCCTCAAAGTAGAATTCACTAGTTGTAAATCTCCCCACCCCTGTCCAACCCTCCCTCTCATCCCTACCCCCTTGACCTGACACAACCTGTCCATCTTCGTTCGCATCTATCTGTCCTTCCTTTCGCTCTGACACAATCCCCACTGCCCCCTACCTGCATTCACCTAACACGATCCCACATACCTTCCCCAGCCCAACCCCTTCTCCCTCTATTTCCCAGCTCCTTTCACCCTTCCCAGTCCTGGTGGGGGGCTGTCAACCTGAAATGTTGACATTCCTACTTCTCTGATGCTGCCGGACCCGCTGTGTTCCTCCTGCCCCACCCTGTATTGATTCTGTCTCCAGCATCTGCTGTTCATTCTGTCTCCTTTAACTAATCCTGTCTTGTTCCTCCCATGGGAATTGTTGTTCACTCAGAAGATCCAAAGAGAGAGAGAGAGTGACTTTGGGACAGGGTGATCTTTGCACAAGAGCATCCTCCAAGAGGGGGGCCATAGCTCTGAGGCCTGAGGCCTGTACAACAGGCAACACTCCATGGTGGCCATGTGAGCTGTTTATGGTTATTACCCCGAGGTTTGTTCTCTTTGTGAGTCCCTGCTTGTTTTTTTTTTATATGGGCCACTGGTTAACAGGGTCCTGTTGGATTGTGGCCTTGTCATTTTAAAACGGGTTTGAAGCCTGAAAGTAACTGGGACCTTGGGATTTGACATTAACACACAAACCTGCAGCTATGACAGACAGGAGTCCCCCAGAAGAGAAAATTAAAACCCTAAATATGAAACTCTCCTGAAAGACTTGTTCATGTCAGAGTAATGTGCGATGTTTGTGGGGTAGGACAATATAACTTGGGAATGACATAAGCAAGAGCACAGTTTGGCCATTTTAATCCAGTTCACTGAGTATCTAGGAGGAGGGTCTTTCTCTCCCTCTCTCCTGTCTAGAATCCTCACCAGCTTTCTTTTGGCTTTTAAACAATTAAAACATCCCACAGGTTGAAGGGCTGAACGGTCTTCCCCTGCTCCTATTTTCTATGTTTCTATGTCCAATGCATGACTCATTTTCATGTCATACGCTCACAACCAAACAAGGAAAAGGAGCGGACCCAGCACCAATCTCTGTAGCACACCACTGGTCACAGGTCTCCAATCTGAAATGAAACATTCCACCACCTCCCTCTGTCTTTGACCTTCAAGCCAGATCTGTATCCAAATGGCTAGTTCCTGCTATATTCCACATCATCTCACCTCACTAACCAGTCTACCATGCAGGACCTTGTCGAATGCCTTACTGAACTCCATGTAGATCACACCAACTGCTCTGCCTTCATCAATCCTCTTTGTTACTTCTTCAAAACACTCAATCAAGTTAGTGAGATGCGATTTCCATGGACAAAGCCATACTGACCAACCCGAATCAGTCCTGGCCTTTCCAAATACATCCAAATCATGTCCCTCAGGGTTTCCTCCAACATCGTGCCCACCACTGATATCAGGCTCGCTCCTTCTATAGATCCCTGGCTTTCCTTTACCATGTTTCTTCAATAGTGAGACAATTTCAGCCAAACTCTGTGGCATCGATGATTTAAACATATCACTCTTTATTTCTCCAAGATTTCTAGATTCCATATCCTTCTCCACAATAAAAAACTGAAGCAAACTACTCATTTCGTACTTACCCCCCCCCCCCAGCGATTCCACACGTAAGTTGATCTTTAATGAGCTGTATTCTCTCCCTCGTTACTTTATTATCCTTATGTACTTGTAGAATCCCTTTGGATTCTCCTTACTCTCATTTGGCAAAGCTATCCCACGTCACCTCTGTGCCCTCCTGCTTTCCTCCTTACGTATAGTTCTGGTGGCTTTATACTCTCCTCGGGATTCACTTGATCCCTGCTGTCTGTGTTTGACGTATGTATCCTTCTTTGTTTCAGAAAAAGCCTCAATTTCTGCAGTCATCCAACATTCCCTATCCCTGCCATCCTTGCCCTTCACCCTCACAGCAACATATTGTTTCTGGATTCTCACTGTCTCACTTTTGAAGCCTTCCCATTTTCCAGCTGTCCCGTTACCAGCAAATATACACTGCCAGCTTTTGGAAGTTCTTGCCTCACACTGTCAAAATTTGCCATCCTCCAAGCAAGTTCATCTTGCAGAACAGCCTTTTGGCCAAACGATTTTCACCACAGCATGTCCATCCATCTCATACACCAACAGGGATAGAATGCAAAGTGCAAAACAAAACATTTGATTGCGTTTGCATGTTCCTTTGCTTCAGATTAATTTGATGATGATTTGCTGGCGGCTGGATCCAGACTGTCCTCAAGGTGAGACAGTACTTCAGCATCCAGAAATTCAACACGTTTTCAAAAACCTCAACTTTTTGTGGCAAGGTGAATAATTTCACGTGCAATGCAACTGTTAGAAGCATGTCATCTGAATAAATGCTGTTATGCTGATCTCTCTACTTGAAGCAATGTCCTTGCCTCATAAGATCACCAGTCATGTGATTTGACTCATTCCACCTGAAATCTGTGAAGTGGACAACCAGACAGTGAAGCATTGCCTCACCACTGCCCCTGGTAATGGGACAGTCTGTGTCTGCACAGCTTGCTTTTAAATGGAAGGTTTTAATTGTTTGATCATTTGTGACAAATTTATGTTCTAATCATGATCAAAAGTCCGAGAACATCCAATCATGGAATACAGGGGAAAGCTTTTATGTCTATTCCTAGTTTAATTTCGTGCTGTTTTCTCTCTTCACACATTATATTGTTCATTCCACTTTACTGAATTCAAAAGTGTTCCGAATCTCCAGGCCTGAAGTGTAATGTCAGCTTTCTACAAATTGTTTTCATGTAACCTGTTTTTCAAATCGCCTGCTTATTCCCACTGCAGGGCAAGGTGTCCCCCCTCACCCCCAAATTCAGCTTTACACATCTTTTCCTTTGAATGACAACAATCTTTACCTTCCCCTGTGTTCCATGATTAGGTTTTGTTGGATTTCTGCTCATGACTGGAATTTAATTTGTTACAAATGATGAAATTGTTAAAATCTTCTATTAAACGCAAGATATCCAAAGCACAGAGTGCACAGACTGTCGCAGAACCAGGAGCAGTGGTGAGGCAATGCTTCACTGTCAGGTTGTCCACTTGCCAGATTTCAAATGGTTTGTGCCTTTCAGTAAAGTGCATGGTATTGCTGATCTTATGAGGGAAGGATACGCTTCCAGTGGAGAGTTCAACTTAACAGTATTTTGTCAGATGGCAGTAGCATTGCACATGAAACTATTTACCTCATTTAAAAAAAAGTAGATTTTAAGTAATTAAACACATGTTTGAAATGTTGAATACTGAACAAATGTCTCAAGTTGAGGACAGTCTGGAACCAGCCACCAGAGTTTAGTCATCAAATGGGCACGAAGCAAAGGTACATGCAAATACAATTGAATATTGCTTTACACTTTGCATTCTCTGCCTGTTGACCTCAGAGACGGATGGACATGTTGTATTTCATTTGGCCACGAAGATTGTTTTGCCAAGATGTAAACGTCAGGACAACATGGGGAGTGACATAAATTGAGGACTCAAGGGCAGAGTCATTAATTAGCTCAGAGAAAAGGTGTTTCAGGTCAGTGAATTTTTCTTGTGCCTCTGTCTGGCTGTTTTTCTCCATTCGGTTTGCTCACTTCCTCTCTCCATCTCTCTCTCTCCCACTCTCCCTCCCTCTTTCTTGCTCTCTTGTCTCTCTCTCATTCTTTCTGTCTCAGTGCCTCCCCCTCTGTGTATCTTTCATTTACTGACTACCTCACACACATTTTCCGTCTGTCTCACTCTTTGTCCTACTCCTTGCTCATTTCCTCTCTGTGTCTCTCACTCACTGTCATTCTCCCTCTTTCTGTGTCTCTCATTGTCTGTGTTGAGCTCTCTTTCTCTCTGTCACCGTTCCTCTTGCACTTTCTCCCTCTCTGTCATGTTTCTCTGTCAATCTCTCTCTCCTTGTCTCCGCCTCTTTGTGTCTCTCTGTGTCTACTGTCTGACTCGCTGCCTCTCTTTCTGTCTCTCACAGTATCGCTCTCCTCTCTCTCTCTCTCACCGTCTTTCTCACTATTGCTCTCTCCTTGTCACTCTGTCTCTCGTTCTTTCCCTCTCTATGTCTGTCTCACTGTCTCTCTGACTCTTTCTTTCTGTCTCGCCCTGCCTCAAACTCTCTTTCTCTCACAATCTTTCTTCCTCATGGTGTGTCTCTCACACTACCTATTTCTCACTCACTGACTCCCTCTCTCTCTCACACATATCTCTCTGTCTCTCTGTTTGTCTCTCACAGACACATCATTCTCTCTGTCTCAATCGCTGTCTCCCTCTCTTCCTCTCACACTGTTTCTACCTGTCTGCCTCTGCCCCTCCCTGTCTGTCTCTGTCTCTCCCTCTGTCTCTCACACACACACTGTTTCTTTCACCATTTGTCTCCCTACTCTGTCTGTCTCACTGCCTCTCTGTGTGTCTTTGTCTTGCATTTTTTTTTATTTTTCCTCTCTCTCTATCTCTCTGACTCACTCTGTGTATCAGCCTGTCTCCTCCTTACTGTCTCCCTCTCTTTCTGAAGCAGCTTGCTGAATTCATGGCATTATATTTCTAAATACCTGGTTTGACAAGGTCATGTCAAATGCCTGCAGGTCAAGAAACAGCAGCTCAGTGACGATGTAATAAAGTCTGACCTCTGCAGGCCAGTGTCTCAATCAGGGGGCGATTATCTGGCAATTGTGTTCCAGGAGGCAGAAGCGTAAGCTTGGTCCTGCACTTTGGATTCTGTCTGCACTCAGAGATAGTACAATGTCTGGATGAGAGTGCAGGGAGTCAGACAGAACCCCCGCAGTAGCAGTGGAGAAAGCTCAGCTTTTTTGTTTTGGTGTATTTGCTGGCTAAATCAACCGTGAATTATCCAGCACAAATTGTCTTCAAAATTATTAAAGTAAACCCTCGAAACTGAGCAGGTCTGGCACCATCTGTAGGAAGAAAACAGATTTCCTGTTTCGAGTCTGGTGACTCTTCATCACAACTGACAGCAGTCAGGAATAAATGGTATTTATCCTGGAGACTGGATTTGGGGTGGTATGGTGGGGAAGGGGAGGGGTGAGAAGTGGTGCTGATAGAGTCCAAAGAGAGCGCGATAGAGAGAGATGTATGAAAATATTTGCCTTTAAGAGTGATTTCTTCTGCTTGGTTTCTCTTCACGAGGGGGTTGTGAAAGAGGTGCTGAGGTGTCTGCTCCATGACGTGCAGAGGAAGTATTTTTTTTGTGTGTACAGTAAATGAAAGAAGCATCCTCAATGCAGCCTCTGATGAAGTGTCGGTTTGCCTGCCTGGCTTTTGAACTCTGGGGTCCGTTGCAATGGATCGCCTCACATCCAGGTTTCTTCTGCAGCGGAATGCATGTGGGATTGAGTTCAGTGTGTTTATTCACAGCCTGCTTTGTGGAGTGCCATGCTTCCAGGAATTCTGGCGCTTGCCTCTGCCTGGCCTGTCCCAGGATCTTGGTGTTGTCCCAGTCGAAGTTGTGGTTCTCCTTGTCCATGTGGATTGAGATGAGTGAGTACTGGTCGTGCCTTTTGTAGCCAGTTGGTGTTCATGCACTCTTGTTATTAGTTTCCTTCCTGTTTGTCTGATGTGGTGTTTCACGCTGTCTCTGCAGGGGATCTTGTAGATGACACTGGTCCTGTCCATGGCAGGGAGTGGGCCTTTAGTTTGGGTGAACACATGCATGATGTGGGGAGCTGCTGTAGTTTGCAGCGGGGCATTGACAGCAGGTCAGCAATTCATACTGGGAACTCGAAAATAAACACAAAGATCCGCACTTGACGTAATGTGTCACACATCAGCAAATGTCTCTCCGTGGCTTGGTGGGGGTTCACAATATTAATACGGACGTGACGCTCTCAGTCTTGTGAGGGACACAGGAGCCAAAGTATTCAGCCAGTCCTTCAGCAGAGCCAGTTGTAGCCTGTGTACTTGTGTATATCATGAGGTGTCTAATTCCAGAACTCATCAAACGTTGATGCGTTCAGATCTGTGGAGTTGGGAGAATCTTCCCTGCCCCGTTCCCTGCCATCACATTCTCATGGTTTAATTTTACTTGCAAAATGGAAATCAAGTCCAAATTCGCTGACAATTGCACAGAGTTTTAAATCACGCTCATTATTACACGGGAAGAGCCTGAAAACCCTGTGGAGTGCCCTGTCAGAAAAAGAAGGACCCGAAGGAGGGATGGCTATTTGAAGTGCGGGTTTTATTGTTTTTATTTTTATATGTTTTATTGTTTTTTATTGTTCGGAAAGTTCAGCACGAATCGGTGCCGGTGGTTTTGAATCTCTCAGGTATTCAGTTACCAACGTGGTGTCCAGAACATTTCCCTAACATTTATAACGAATTGATCAAGATATTGTTCAATGAAGCGGTTTACACAATCAGAGAGAAAGAATGTAACAGAGAATGTAGAAGATTGATCGGAGATGCTGCAGACACATGCGGTTCACCGTTCCTGCATGAATAGGATAGACAATGATGCGACAAGTGATCAATTAACTCAAATAACTTCACACTTTAAAGGGATATTAGACAGACTAAATGATCATATTGAAGTTTATGGTCAGGTCAGAACATTAAATAAAATGGATGTGATTTCAGGCGATTAACAAAAGCGAAGACTGAAAATCCGTGTTTTGGCAGGAATGGAATGGGTTCGGGATACATTTGATGTGTACAGGTGACAAACCATTAAATGTTACCACAGTTGGAATTTTTTGGGTGATCCAAAGTCCAACCTGTATGAGAGTTAGGGAGGTTTCCTTATGCAGGAGAACAAGGGGACACTTTGTAGGGACACCCATGAGAGAATCCCAAGAGATTGATAAAATTATTATTTGTCCCAAACCAATGTGCACAACTGGACAAACCAGATGTAGTTTCAATTCCAGCGGTAATTAGACTTTTGACTGTACCCTTGAAGGTTCACATATCACTGGAGAGAGGAAAAAAAAATGTGGAGTTGAATATACAGGTGAGGGAATTAAATGTATGTCAAAAGGCTTAATAATTTTTTTTCATAACATGTCTTGTCCCATCACTGAGTCGACATTTTGAATTGACTCTCAAATGCCCATGTGCCAAGGAATAATGGAATTGGTGAACAAGAAAAAATAATTTATTATTTTTGTCGACACTGACTTCTGTAGAGAAATGATTATATCTTCTCACAATTCGCAAAACGATGCGGTCCAGAAGCCCCACATGAAAGGAATATTTGAAATAAATAAAAGAGACTTTCACACAGGCATACAGATTACAAGTTAAATTTCAGTCTGATGCTCACTGAATCAAGAAAGATCTGTCAAAAAATGCAGTAATGTTCTTGTTGCAATGGCATCTGAAATTGGGGAGGTAATATATGCACGGTCAGAAGGTTTTGTGTTTTCTCTCATTTGTTTTGTGGACTTGATGTATATTTCTGTCACGTTTCAACGTTGACGTCAGCAACATGTGCAGCACTTGAAATGGGAATTAGTTCTGTTCAGAAGTTTTAATTTTATAACTAGGAATTTGTCTTATTTCACAGTAATAGTTTTTATTATCTTTATTGACATGATTATTCATCTGTTTACCTTCTGACCATGTTTATTTATTACTGCATTTGTGTTTTATTTATCATTCACTTTTCTCTAATTAATTGATTCATTACAGTTCATGTATATCAGTAACAGATAATGAAAAGGTGCACTTTCAAAATGTACATAGTGTAGTAAATCAACTCAGAAATAAACCAAGATACCGTGAAATGTCCAGTTATACTCAAATTTATTTATCCTATTTAAACCGTGAGTAAATAGTAGCGCCTGTAATACTACAAAATTCAGAGACGTACTAAGAGTTTATGGATTGAACTACTTGTCTGGAATAACCAGTAAAGGATCAAAGACAGGAAATTGCACTGGCGATTAAGAATAATTATCATACCTTGCAAATAATGAGTACAAGATATGTAAGCAAAATTACCTCGACACTTGCTTGATAACTGGTAGCCTTATGCAACAAGAACAAATGATTGCCCTGAAGCAAAAAAATAAGGAGTTACTCGCAAGAAGCTGTGATTCAGCATACAGTCTTATTCCGAAAGTGACCTGAAGTGAGAATGACAGCCCTTGACGTCAGGCTGCGTTCCACTGAGAGTGGCATCAAGAAGCTCTGGCAAAACTGGAATCAATGGGTTAACAGGGTGTAAACTCTCCCCTAGTCGGAATATTTGCTGGTAAATTGGAAGTTGACTGAGGCTGGTATAAATCAGTCATTTCAGCTCCAGGGAATTTCTGGTGGAGTTCCTCAGGGTAGTGCCCTGTATCTTCAGCGGCTTTATCAATGGCCTTCCCTCCATTACAAGTGGGGATGCTCACCAACGACTGCACAATGTTCAGCCCCATTCATGACACCTGAGATACTAAAGCAGTCCATGTTCAAATGCAACAAGTTTTGGGCAACATCCAGGCTTGGGCTGACAAGTGGCAATTTATCTTCACACAACACAAAGGATAAGCAATGACTATCATCAATAAGAGAATATTTCAGTATCACTGGTTGATATTCAACGAAGTTACTGTCACTGAATCACCTATTATCGACACCTTGGTGTTCACCATTGAACAGAAACTGAACTGAAATTGCCATATGAATAGGACGGCCACACAATCCCCATGAGTGGTTTGGAATACTGTGACCATGAAATCACCTCCTGACTCCTCAATCCCTCTCCAGCAACTGCAATGCACAAGTCACGAGTCAGATGGGGAACCCTTCTCTTTTCCGGGTACAGCTCCAACGGCACTCAGGAAGTGAGACAGCATTCAGGACAAAGCTTCTGTTTAACTGGCACTACATCCACATGCAGCCCCGGCCTCCCCCACCAACACTGAGTCACAGTACTGAATACCATCTTCAAGATGCACTTCAGAAATTCACCAAAGATCCTCAGCGAGCATATTCCAAACCCATGACCATTTTCACATTTGTGGGACAAGGGCAGCAAATGCAATCGAACACCACCATCTTCAAGTTCCTCCCCAAGCCACTCAGCATCCTGACATGGAAATATTTCACCGATCTTTCGCGTTCACTGCATCAGAATCCTGGAATGCCCTTCCCAATGCCATTGTGGGGAGAGCAGCTGCTCAAGAAGGTAGCACACCATCACTTTACCAAGGGCAGCTTGGGATGGGTCAGAAATAAATAATGCACACATACTACAAATAAATAAAAGTGTAAAGGAGATGGGGCATTTCATCTGATGAGGTAGTAAATTGCAGATTTATGAAGACTGAAATAGTAATTAATAGTTTGAACGAAATACTCAACATGTCCATCAATAACATACCTCCACAAACCTGAAGGACAGAAATCTGTGTCATAGTTCAATCCAGAGCTTTTTGACAGGAGAACCCTGGAGAACAACACTTCACAAGCATCTATCTATGGGCACTAAGAGACAGACACTGTTGGTTGGAATCATAGCGAATATTCACTATGAATTAGTTCAAAGCCACATTGGGTTGTGAGGCCTAACTTGGTGACTTGAGTAGCCTCAACTTTGTTGCGATATGCAATAGAATTTAAGTTAATTGTCTCAGTAATTGTGTGTGAAATTTCTTAATATACAGCCAAACTAAGGACAGATTGTGGTAAATTTCTAAAGCAACTCTTTTCAAGGTAAACCTGTCATAATTGGGACCAGGTCGAGCACTTGAACTACGAAGGCCGTGAGGGGTTATTGACCTTGCCCAATCAGGACAGCATTGTCTGGCCAAAATAACCAGACGATTAGAATCTCGAGAATTGTCTCCGGGCTGGCCGAAAGTGTGCTCTGGTAAATGAAGGGTGCCTGATGATGGAACCCAGCCTCTGTGCTGTTTTTTTTTCAAAAGAGTTAAGGGAAAAGGACAAAGTGTTGTACAAGCGTTGAAAACAATTGGCTATTTCTGTGATTAGCACAGGCATGCTGTTTGCTGGGAGAGAGGGGATAATACTTAATAACGGAACAAAAACAAAGTTGGTGGAAAACCTCAACAGATCTGGCAACATCTGGAAAGGAAAAAAAGATAACATTTTTGGGTCCGGTGACCCTTCCTCATTTTGATACCATGCTGCCTCGTGGCAGAAAGTTTTAAAAAAAATCTGTAGAAGGAAAGTCCTGAGGTAAAGGGGTTAATTTCAGCAAAAGCTGTGCTTCAAACACACACTTCATGCCGAATGTAAAATAAAACAGGGGAGCTACTTCTGACGTGAACGCAGGTGCCAGACTTGCTGTCCCATCTGGAGACATCAGAAAAGTGGACGGAATTTTGAAGGGATCATTATCATAAACCATAAAGTTTCACACCATAAACTCTGAGGCCAGAATCTTGTTGTAGAATTCAACTTCGCCAGAGCCAAATTGCGTGGTCAGGCTTAACTTGCTGACTTGAGAGGCCTCATTTCGTTTGCTCTGTGCAGTAAGAGTTGCATTAAACATTTCAGTTTTTGAGTATCTGTGAGATTTCTTTTAAAGTAAAGGTAGATTATGTTAATTTGCAGACCAGCAAATGATTCAGGCCTTACCAGGAGAAGGTAGACTAATGGAATAGAGAAACATATCAGCCATGATCGATTAATGGAGGAAACTGGATGAGCCAAACAATCCCACTTCCATTCCTGTATCTTGTGTGCTAATTGTTTTGTGAGATAACTCTTCCCTGGGTCTTCCTTCACTTATAATGTTCTGACTTCCATTTGTCTGATTAGCACAACTCGATGAAGACTGCGTTCTGGAGATATTTGCGAAGAGCTGATGGTACAAGATCCTCACGATGTTAAATTTCCCCGCCCCCTCCTCCCCATCCACAAAATGCTTATTGACGTGAGCACATAATGTAGCCCCATAATTCTCGGTGTGATATTATTTCTTTGTGTCAAATAATTGTCTGAACGTTTTAGTCGTGGCAGTAGGGCCACCACGCATAAAATCGGATCACCATTTCTCCTTTGCTACCTCCGCTTTTTGGAGCAAAAGTTTTTTTTTCTTGAAAGCGATACATTGATAAGAGGAAACATTTATCACTGCAGAAATTCTTGTCTGCACTTCAATGTGCATTCTGAACACTGTGCTTCTCTTGGTTCTTCTATTCTTTCTCCCATGTTAGCATTTTTTTACAAATTTAAACCCCCACAGTAATCAGTGATCGATGAGATGACATGCTGCAACACAATTAGGTCCTTTCATTTTTTATAGGACACCAAAACCCAACATCCTTTGGGCCTTTCACTCTGGGCATCTCCCACTTCTTTCAAAGTAACCTCATAATTGAAAGAAACAGTATGGTAGAGTGTACCCAAACCCTCATTGGAATCATATATTTTCTGGAAGAAAGATTAGCTTGAGAGATGATAATACATGTAACTTGCCATTTTTAATAGGAGCATTATGAACTATCCCAAAGTATGATGTGTTCAGAATTTTACTCAGTGAGTGATAACGTATTGAGAATTGTGGACAGTTTCATTTTTGGACTGCGGACCGATGTCCAGCAGTGTAGCAAACAGATCGGTGACGGACCACTTTTGTTTGTCGTTTCTTTGAATGATTTTAGTAAGTGTATAAGAGGAACGGTTTGTGAGTTTGGGGATGACACCCTGATTGCAGTTTATGTGGACATTGAAGAAGATTTGTTAAGATTCCAAAGATTGATTAATTATGTCAAATTTCTGAAGAGTCGCAGAATGAGTTTCATTGGTGTCCACACAAGGTTTGTAAAAAAAACGGCAAGGAAAATGTCATTAAAAGTTGGGCTTTGGGTAGTGTAGAACAAAGACTCTTAAGCAGTCAGGGACTTAATTCCTTGCAGTTTGCATCACATAAGAAGTTGCTTGGGAATGCATTTAGCAGTCTTGCCTTCGTTGCTGAGACCATTGAGTAAAGGAGTTGGGACGTTACCATGGGGTTGGATCGGGTTTGAAGAGGCCTTTCCTGGAGAACAGTTTACCGTGCCCAGTTAAAGGAAGGACATTATCAAGCTGGAGAGGTTTGAAATTAATGAGAATGCTGCGGGGAATGGAATATTTGAGCTGTTATGAGAGACCGGATCGGCTGGAAATCTTTTTCACTGCAGTGTGGAAGGCTGAAAGGTGACCTTACAGAGGCTTATAAAATGATGAGGAGCACAGATAATGTGAATGGCAGCTGTAAAAGAAGGCAGCACTATCACTTTCTGTCTGCAACAAGGGGTGAGGACATAACAAGCTGATCATGTTTCTGTGAATTGGAACTATGGTTCACTGTCTAATACATCAGCTGGGACGTTTAGGGCTGAGATGATGAGGAAGGTTTAAAACAGCTCATGTTGAGTTCACTGGGACAGAAAGAAATTGAGGTCAAAACATTCAATGCGTTCAAGAAGTAGTTGTGTGTATTTCTGAGGGCGAATGGGATGAATGGGCGTGGGGCGAATGCGGAAAAAGAGTACTGCGCTGATCTGATCAGTCCTACATTAGATGTTTCCCTGAAACTGCAGTTCATAAGCGCTCTCATCACTGGATGTTTTTGGCATCATATTCTATGTGTTCTTTAGGATAATTTACAGATATTGTCGGCTACATCTGTTCAATGAAGGTTTAAAAGGCATTTAGATAATTACATGAAAAATAATTTTTTGGAGGAAAACAGGCAACTAACAGATAGGTGGGACTAGTTTAGACAACAAAATGTGAGGCTGGATGAACACAGCAGGACAAGCAGCATCTCAGATGCTGCTTGGCCTGCTGTGATCATCCAGCCTCACATTTTGTTGTCTTGGATTCTCCAGCATCTGCAGTTCCCATTATCTCTGGGACTAGTTTAGGTTTGGATTATGTTCGACATGGACTGGTTGGACAGAAGATGCTGTTTCTGTGTGGTATGATTCCATGACTCCATGGTGTAGACACGTGATCCTGCTCTAATCAACTGAGAGAAGGCGTGCACTGACAATGTATCTGCATGAAAACGTGTGTAAGCAACCCCAACTGCCTTTCTCCAACACGAGTCCCTGCATTAGCACATTTGGTGTTTCTACAAGAACACCAACCGTTAAATAAGATGGCACACGATAATTTCAGTGGAGCAACAATGTGTGGGCATTAAATATTTTGGTTAGGACCTGACTCAAAAGTCCTCCTGCTGAATCAAATCGAAATGTTAGGATGGAGAGATGAATGTTTGGTTTTCTGGGTGAGAACAGAACAAGCTGGTGAGTTTTTCAGCCATGTGACTGCGAACTGGAATGATGGATCACAGGCTTACAACTTTGGGTAGGATGTATGGGACTTAGATGATGACAGTGTTTTCAAACAGCGACTGTGGAGTTTCCAGTGCAGAAAGCAGTTGAATTCAAAACGTTGAATACATTCATGAAGTAGATGTAAACATTTCTGAGGGCTGCAGTGATGAAAGGGTTTTGGGAGAAAGCAAGAAAAAAACGTATTGCCGTGATCCGATCACTCCTATTTGAGATATTTCCTTGAATCTACGGTTCGTAAGTGCAGCCAGAAATGAATGTTCTAGCCACCACAGCAGTGTGCACTTCAGCAGAATGTACAAATGTTGTTGGCTGTGACTGTTCAATGAACTAACTTTTATTCAGCATCATACAGCAACCAGGATTCCAAGAAAGTTCTGAAGAACTGTCCCAACCCGAAGCATTAACTTCCTGGGCCTCTGCTGCTGCCTGCCCTGCTGTGTTCCTCCAGCTCCACACTGTTGTCTCTAACTCCAGCACCTGCAATTCTTGCTGCCTCTTAGCAAGAAAAGGACATGTTCTTTGCAGTTTGTTTTACCTTTCTTGAAGGTTCGTGTATGACGTTTCAATGTGTAATTTTGTCGGCGACTCAGATCCCTTTCGTGCAATATTGACACACAACTTGCAGTTTCCAAGTTTGAACCAGCCCTAGTTTTTGATTGGTTTCTAGACAGTAATAAACGTGACCACGGTTATAAACTGGCACATTTGATCTCAGTATCTCTAATAGGTTCATTTATTTTCATATTAAACGCCATTGCTAAAGCCTCTTCTTTTAAAATTAGTCCCTGATTTTGAACATGTTACCTTAAAATGGAAATGCTCTCTGCAAAATTTAAACAAAAGGTCATAAATAACAGAAAGTAACACACGCATAAAATGTCCAATGGAAAATATCAGATATGTTTGTATAAAGCATTTTTTTGCAGCTCGGGGGATGAAGGAAATTCCTTTGTGGAAAACGATGTGAAATTAAGTCTCAGTCATAAAGAATTTCACCTAAATTAGATTTATTTCATGACCATGTTTTTCAACTAATCTGAGAATTTGTTTCCATGGAGAGTTCACCACAGTCTTAAGCTCTTCTCTGAATTTGTTCTGGGTGATTGCATAAATGCATGGGTTCAGGAAACAACTCAACAACTTGAGTATATTTCCTATTTCAATTGCGATATATTCAGGGTTGTTGAAATCACCTCGGTAATAATTAAGGTTTGACAGTCTGGTAATGACCAAACTCGTGGAATATGTCAACCAAAGCATTATGAAACTGACTGATACCGAGAACAATAAAATGATAGACTTTCTCCGATTCTCCAACTCTGAATTTCTTTGATTCTCATTTCTGTGACCCTGGAGTCCAACGCGAGTTCTATTTGCCAATACTATACGGTGGATGGTGAAAGAATTAAACAAAAAAATGAGGAGAAATGGAAGCCAAGCAATCCAGACACTGTAAAACCAGACAAACGCGATCCCTGGAGTTGAAGTAAAGAAAGTTACACTGGATTTGCAGCCCCACTGAATTTTGTCAATGATTTGCTCTGGCACATATGCAAACAAAAGTGGGATATTCTTTAACAAGATCAAGACTGAGATGGTTATTAGCACTGTGGTCGCCGTCCTTTTGGTACAATATATTGTTTTAAACTTCTGGCAGCAGATCACAACAAATCTGTCAAACGTGAATGAAACGGTGAACCAAACAGTTAAATCGAAACTCGTGGCAATCATATATGTAATGAGCTTGCACACAGGAGTGTGGGACAGGAAGGAAAATGGTAAATAATAAATCAAAATACGATATACTATACTATAGTTGATAACAACCAATAAATCCGAAGTTGCCATCGCCAACATGTAAGCAGAGATGCATCTGGAAAGGCCACAGTTTCCTCGTAAGATAATTAAAACAGTCACCAGGTTCGCTGAAAACGAGACAGAGAAGGTCAGTTAAATTGCAATGCAGAATTGAAATAGAGGTGAAGATACTTATTAAAACATTTGAATACATCCTGAATAATTTACAAAGCTTGAAATGTACCAAACATTTAATATGCTACTGCAGTCATCATTCCAAATGGTACTGTCAGACTGTCAGACAATCAATAAAAATGTTTGCAGAGGATACTTACGGAATATTATAGAACATAGAACATTACAGCACTGTACAGGCCCTTTGGCCCTCGATGTTGTGCCGACCTGTCATACCGATCTCAAGCCCATCTAACCTACACTATTCCATGTATGTCCATATGCTTATCCAATGATGACTTAAATGTACCTAAGGTTGGAGAATCTACTACCGTTGCAGGCACAGCGTTCCATTCCCTTACTACTCTCTGAGTAAAGAAACTACCTCTGACATCTGTCCTATATCTTTCACCCCTCAATTTAAAGCTATGCGGCCTCATGCTGGCCGTCACCATCCTAGGAAAAAGGCTCTCCCTATCCACCTTATCTAACCCTCTGATTATTTTATATGTTTCAATTAAGTCAGCTCTCAACTTTCTTCCCTCTAATGAAAACAGCCTCAAGTCCCTCAGCCTTTCCTCATAAGACCTTCCCTCCATTCCAGGTAACATGCTAGTAAATCTCCTCTGCACCCTTTCCAAAGCTTCCACATCCTTCTTATAATGCGGTGACCAGAACTGTACACAATACTCCAAGTGCGGCCGCACCAGAGTTTTGTACAGCTTCACCATAACCTCTTGGTTCCGGAACTCGATACCTCTATTAATAAAAGCTAAAACACTGTATGCCTTCTTAACAGCCCTGTCAACCTGGGTGGAAACTTTCAAGGATCTGTGTATATGGACACCAAGATCTCTCTGCTCATCTACACTACTAAGAATCTTACCGTTACCCCTGTACTTTGCCTTCCGGTTACTCCTACCAAAGTGCATCACCTCACACTTGTCTGCATTAAACTCCATTTGCCACCTCTCAGCCCAGCTCTGTAGCTTATCTGTGTCTCTCTGCAACCTACAGCATCCTTCGTCATGATTCACAACTCCACCGACCTTAGTGTCGTCTGCAAATTTACTAACCCATCCTTCTACGCCCTCATCCAGGTCATTTATAAAAATGACAAACAGCAGTGGACCCAACACCAAACCTTGTGGCACACCACAAGTAACTGATCTCCAGGATGAACGTTTCCCATTAACTATGACCCTCTGCCTTCTTTCAGCAAGTCAATTTCTGATCAAAACTGCTATATCACCCACATTTCCGCTCCTCCGCATTTTGTATAATGGCCTATTGTGGGGAACCTTATTGAAGGCCTTGCTGAAATCCATATACACCACATCAACCGGTTTACTCTCATCTACCTGTCTGGTCACCTTCTCAAAGAACTCAGTAAGTTTTGTGAGGCACGACCTTCCCTTCACAAAACCGTGCTGACTATCTCTAATAAATTTATTCTTTTCTAGATGATTATAAATCCTATCCCTTAAATCGTTTTCCAACACTTTACCAACAACTGAGGTAAGGCTCATTATGTTTCTTACAACAGCAGTATTTCTCGGTAAAAGGGAAAAAAAAACACAAACTGACCAGACAATATTCTTCATGTTGTTCTGGTAACACTGAGATTGGGAAACATACAATGCGTAGCGTTCACAAAGAGAAATTATTAAAAAACTACAAGTAGGTTGGATGGCTCACCAGGAAGACAAAAAGCTGCAAGGAGTGGATAATAAATCTCTTTCAACAGCAAAATCAGTGGTTTCACCATTTCTGAGGAAACATGATTTCTGTCGGTTCTGAAGGTTTGTGACTGATGTATGAATAGGTTAAGGAAAGGTAATCTGTATTAATACGTGCACCAGACCTCCAGAGAGGTAATTATGTCAAATGATTACTTCTGATAATTAGGCAGGATAATTTAATTTTTGTTTTGCACAATGCACTAACTAAAATAAAGTCTGACCCGGCATCATAGACTTTCATTGTCTTCTCTATTCACTGGATCCTGATGCCATGCATCTTACCTTATTTCTGAATTTAGACAGGTGTGCTTTGTACTGAACAATCCTGCCTGGTGAATCAGTTTTGTTTTTTATCGTTTGTCACAAATCTCATGAACTACTCTACTCTACTCCACCTAATTGCCAACAGCTACACCCGTCTTGTGTATGGGAGCTCCTCACGTTCTAACAGTTGTCCACTTTCTGAAATTATATCCTTATTCAGGAATGATGGATGAGGGAACTCTAACGGATTGATTGCCATCTTGGAGGTGTTTTCCGCATCCAACCTAATTTTACTTAACTTCACCAAGTTGCCTTGGTGAATGCCATCCTTCCAGACATTGGCACTTTCTAGACACGCTGGAAATCTGTTCCTCTGAGGGCCTGGGTATGAACACAGAGTACTGAATTAGCTTATGTGTTTCTTCCAGACAACACAAAGCAGCTTGTACTATCTTCAAGAAAACCTTTAATGCTGCTGAATATGAGAGGAATTAAGTATCAACACTCAAGAAGTAGTATTGAAAAAATACCTAATTTGGCTAATGGAAGCTGTGTCTTGAAGATCCTGATCATCGGTTTCTCATACCTGTAGTACTTACTGTCTCCAACACACTGGCCTTGGTCTCTTCCGATTTAATTCCTGAATGCGTCCCACTGTCTATCTGATGCAGGCTTTTCTAAAAAAATAACTGTTTTGTCGCTGTCTGTTCTCATCATATCATACCTGGCTTTGCTCCTGATTCAGACTTTGACTTCAGACCATCCCATTCCTCCTCCATAAATGTCTTGCATTTAACTGAGTTAACTTGCTCTCTGCAAAATTCTTCCGCACTGATACTTTGACCAAATGCATGACATCATCACCTAAATTTAAGTCCAGAATCGTCACCTCCCTTGTAAGGCCTATCACACGCAAGGTTAGAAACTAAACTGTCCTGGATGTGTTTCAGAATTCCCTCCCTCTAAATTACTTATAATTTGATTACTTCAATGAATGTTGGGAAGTTGAAATCACCACTATCGTGCAGATGATTTTTACACTCTGAAATTTGCCTCTGCATCTGCTACTCTATTTCACCTAGATGAGTCAGGAGCCGATATTAAACTCCAACCATTTAAACTCCGTGCAAAAACAAAATGGAAAATGAACAAGACCAGGATTTTCCGTTGAAGAATTGTTCTTTTATTCTGACATTTTTCTTAGCTCTTCCCATGTGGTTTTATTTGAGGAAATCTCCAGGATGTCATCCTTTCTAATTGCCCAAAGTGATAAACTGCTCAAAAATGTGGTGCCATCTGTTCTTTGCTTTGCCTGGGACCCTTATATTCTACAATATTGATCTGTAAATCCTTCTCCTACCTTGACCGCATCTGAGTGATAGAATATATTCCCATGTGCTCTCTTGTGTCATCAACTCATCTGCCTTGTTTTTCAAAATAACAAAGCGTGAAGCTGGATGAACACAGCAGGCCAAGCAACATCTCAGCAGCAAAAAAGCTGATGTTTCAGGCTCAGACTGGGTGCAATAAAATAGACTCAGAGTCACAGAGCGCCATGGAGTCAAACAGCCCAGAAACAAACCCTTCGGTCCAACTCACCCTGCTCCTATGATGTTGCTTGGCCTGCTGTGTTCTTCCAGCTCCACACCTTGTTATCCCCCATGGTGACCAAGTTTTCTAGACTAAACTAGTCTCACTTGCCTGCAGATGGCCAATATCCCTCTAAACCCTTGGTTTTCATGTATCTATGCAAATGCCTTATAAATATTGTAACTGTTCCTGCATCTAGCATTTCCTCTGGCAGTTCATTCCACATAAGAACCATTCTCTGTGTGAAAAAAAGATGTTGCTGAGCTGGTCCTTTTCAAATCTTTTGACTATCAACTGAAAAAAAAAGACAAAATCCCTTTCGTTTTGAACCCCAGCCCTCCCCCTACAGTAGGGAAATGATCTTTGTTATTTTACCGATGGATGTCCCTCATTGTTCTATAAATGCTGTAAGGCCTTTACTCAACATCTTATACTCCAGAGAAAAATGCCCCAGACTATCCACCTTTTACTTTTAACTCAAACTCTCCAGTTCCAGTAACATCCTTGTAAATTTTCTCTGGATCCTCTACAGATTAATAATGTCCTTTCTTTAGTCAGTGAACAGAACTGCACACAATATTCAAGAACTTGTTCCAGCAACGTCTTGTGCAAGCACAACATCACGTCCCAACTCCAACACCGAGCACTGAATGTATCATTTAGCCTTGACAATCTCAATCGCTATTTTACTTTTATTGGCTATACTTTATCTGTCTTCCTGACTCACTTATCGTTACTTCTCGTACTTCAAGTGCAGCTCTGCTGCAGACATTTCTCTCTGGATCCCTCCTCCTTCCCATGTTAGCTTCATCCCTCTTCAACAGCATGAGTAAAGATTGCCCTGAATTCCCCAGCAATCCTACCAACAGTCGCAATGACCCAGTAGTGAGAAATTGCAAACCATTAGAATTGTGAGCTTCATATCAATTGACTCAGAAACGAAGATTTTTTTAAAATTCAAGAATAGAAAACAGTGCAAGTTGGTTACGTATGGGTGCAATAATTGTATTGGAGTTATATTTTCTCTGTGAATGAGTACATGGTTGAGGGGTGGCACGGTGGTTCAGAGGTTAGACTGCTGCCTCACAGTGCAGGGGGATAAACTGCCCAGCATTATACAGAGATGCACTAGTTAGGTGAATTGAGGGGACGTTGGGAGCCTGAGACTCCGGGCAATAGTCTTCAGAGGGTCAGTGAAATGTGATGGGCCAAATGGCTGTTTTCAGCACTGTGGGGATTCAATGGGTTAGAAAAAAATGAAAAATAGATTAAAATTTTATTTCCACCCTTGTGATGAGATTTTTGTGTTTCTGATCCATAGTTTTATATTTCTTCATTTCGTCTTCTCCTGGCTCAAATGAATCCTTGCGTATTATGAATACTACCCATACCGGCTACTGAATGTAAAAAAAAAATGTTGTATCGAAACAATCTTTCACTCTGATTTATAAAGATTCATTGCACGCCTCCGATGGTAATGGAACAAATTTCAGACAGGAGGACATAAGCAAATTACAAAGGCAGGTGGTAGCTTCAATAAATGAGGAGGCACTCCGTAAATACATACAACTTGTCTTAATACAAGAAAATGTTTCATCCTGGCAAGACGATATAAATAGAAATGTGCTTTGCGAATGTCATGATATCACTCAGCTCTGATTTGCACAGCAACCTGGGTTTCCTTGTGCATAATTGCAGCAATTTAATGACAGTAGGAACTGCAGATGCTGGAGAATCTGAGGTAACACGGTGTAGAGCTGGATGAACACAACAGGCCAAGCAGGATCAGAGGAGCAGGATGGCTGATGTTTCGGGCCTAGAACCATCTTCAGAAAGTCTGAAGAATAATTTTCTGAATAAGGGTCTAGGCCCAAAACATCAGCCTTCCTGCTCCTCTGATGCTGTTTGGTCTGCTGTGTTCATCTACACCTTGTTATCTGCAGCACCCTCGTGTCTCGGTGAAACAACTCATTTAAAAAGCTTATATATTGTTATTGTATATTAAGATCCGAGGTGTCATTAATATCGGACAATATTTGAATGCCCTCAGGTGAAATGGACAAATGAGAGCATTCCAAGTTTACAACGAATGTGATCCATCAGTTGAGTATGATTAGACCAAACACATGCGGCTGAGGAATACTTGAACTGAGAAGACGTGACTAACAATTTTAACTTCCATCAACTGCAATCATCTTTTCTTCCAGCCCTGACAGTTCTAAGATTTTCTGGCTGGCTCTGACGAATTTCAGATGTATTTGAAACCTTAGATATCATAGTTATACAGTTCTGCTCACTCAGGTTCACGTGTATTCAGTCATCTCAGACTCATCCCCTGATCTGGCTCATCAATTATCGGGCTAAGTAGGGCAGGATTTGGTCATTCTAGCATATTTGCCTCTTTTGATTCTGCAGGAATAGAGCGTCGCTGCCAGGATGGTAGAAGTTGAAAAGTCACATTATTTTTGAGGACACTTCCCGTGATGTTCCCGACAGGAGACTGGCGGCGAACAATCCGACGGATTGATGTTGCTGCATTCTTTGTCAAGTAATTGTCAGTGTTGTCAGTGTTGTACAGGTCACGCAATGAGGCAGATTTGTTTGGAAGCAAGTTGGAGGCAATTGAGGTGCTTACACTCTAGTTAGTATACAACCTAAGAAAGAAGAATAGCATCACTGTATTGTAAAAGATAACAGAAGGATACATACAGTGATTACTATGTTCAATTGTCCCAATGTAGTAACAATTCATAAATGTATACCGTGGCAAAAAAAAGGAAATCATATATCAGGTTTTTCCACATGCAATGCCCACAGTACCAAGAGAAACCCCAGCTTCCAGCTGTAATCAAGTGAGGGGGGAATAGATTATACCTCGATGAAATTCAAGCATCTTCCACTGAGCCTAAAAAAGATCTCAAAAACAGCCTAGAATTCCTGTTCTGTGAGAACTATACACACCCATGTTGGTTGCTTGTATAGCTCTGATAAAGAAAGAAACAAGGCCACTCAAACTGCCTCCTGTTTCCTCATATGCTTTGCCACTTGTAAATGTTGTCGAGACAATTCACTCATTCTACTTAATCATACCCTGAAATTTGACACATGGTCCAAATATTGTCAGTTAACCTCTCAACTCTTGCTTAAAAACTAATTCAAACGGACCAAATTTGGAGCAGCCCCAATTGCAGAATGTACAAATGGAATCCATTTATCCCAGTTCTCTGGGTTGCCTTGAACATCACTGTGATCTTTAGTGTTCAATATGACCTTCTAATGCTCCTTGTAATTCTGGATGTCAGTCAGTGGATTTGAACTGCTTCATTCCAAAGCTATCCATAACTTCCTTGAACACCTTTGACATTTTTTTCCCCTCGATCTGATTGCATGTGTCTGTATCTAGTTAAAAAAATCTACAATCCCATAACCACAATACAGCATTCAGAAATCTAGTTCCCATACATTGTGATCAACAAATGGTGAAATCCACCTTTTTTAATTTTCAGTATGGATCCTGTCAATCAATTGAAAACCTTGGAAAAGGTGCGTCATGTTCAGGAATGGTATTAAGGGTGGTGGGTTTATTGCTGCCTGGTATTTCCCACATATTTGACGCATATCTCATGCTCAGCAAAATTCAACCACATTCTTAAGTAGCCCAGGCCTGTAAAAATACCTTTGTATTTTGGCTTGAGTTTTCCTGATTCACAAATGAATGCTTCCTGTTAATTCATGTGTTATCTGCAACACCTCATTCCTGGAACCACCACACAGGGGCACGCGCACACACACACACACACGCACACACACACACACACACACACACGCACACACGCGTGCACACACACACACACACACACACACACATGCACGCACGCACGCACGCACACACACACACGCACACACACACACACCAGAAATACAAATCAATGAGATTCTGTCCAGTTCTCATCTGCCTGAATATTTGATGGTCTCCATTTCCTCATGCAGACGTCGCTTTTTTAAAAAAAAGACAGTAATATTCTGCGATATGCTTAAATTCCTCTCTTGTGTCTGCTTTTCAATACATTTGCTTTATTTCTCCTCTCACTGTTGCAATTAATTTCTCTGAGCTCGAAATAAGGACTTTGTCCTTCATCTATTCCATTTTTGTTGTTTTTTTTATTTTTTTCTGAACTACTTGATCAAACATCATCTCTGATAATTTAACTTCTTTACCTGTATTATTTGTTTTCTCCTCCTGAAACTTTGTGACCGTCTTACTACATCGTGAGAAGCAAACCAGAATACACTTCCTGTAATACCTCGGTTATTTGGTTTTCTGCCAGCTTTTCAACCACCCGAGGTATTACTCCCAACCATGATCCAGCTATATCATTACAAAACATAAATTGTAGTCCTGGAACCGAGAATTTCTCTATTACTCTGACCACCACTTCACCACCTTCGACAGAACATTCTAACCTCAATTTATTTCGTGGAGCATTGCCCTTCTTACTGCAAATATCACATATTGCCTTTTCTTTTCTCGAAGTATTCCTCATCAATTACATATATCTTCTTTTTTCACTGTCAAAGATTGGCTTGTTCCTCCTTCTCTTAAAATTTTGGTGTCATTACCTGCTCTGCCTACATACATGAGTCAGCATCATTGTATTTTTTTAAAAGAAATTGAACACTTTATTCTCAACCAGTCTTTGACCAGGTGATGCATTCTGTTGCAGATATTTAGGTTCCACTGTTCTTTCAATGAACAAAGAACAATCCAGTCAATGAACAGGCCTTTCGGCACTCCAAGCCGGAGCTGACACATGTTGCCCCTCCAGGATAAAACTATCTTTGCTTACAGGAAGCGTATCCCACTATTCCCTTCAAATACTCATATTCTCCCATCAGCATGTGTCCCCTCGTAATTAAGTCCTCCAACCTGGGAAAAAGCCTTAAGCAAAGATTATTAGTCTGTATCCTTATCTTTTATCCATCTTACCAGTGTTTTTTTCTGAATCATCAATACTACAACTTCACAATTTATTGCAGTGAAAACAGCTGAGATTTTCTTTTCTCCTCGTTCCCACTTATCAGTTTCCTTCACCCACGGTGTAAAACTATCTTTACTATCTTCAGTCAGGTCTTATTTCCTTTACCACCTGCGGGTTTCACTTTTGCCCCATTTCTTTCACTCACAGAGTGATTAGATTAGATGAGATGAGATTAGATTAGATTAGATTAGATTCCCTACAGTGTGGAAACAGGCCCTTCGGCCTAACAAGTCCACACTGTCCCTTGCAGCATCCCACCCAGACCTATCCCCCTCTCACCCACACACCCCTGAACACTACAGGCAATTTAGCATGGCCGATCCACCTAGCCTGCACGTCTTTGAATAGTGGGTGGAAACTGGAGCACACAGAGGAAACCGACGCAGACATGGGGAGAAGGTGCAAACTCCACACAGACAGTAACGTGAGGCTGGAATTGAACCTGGGTCTCTGGTGCTGCGAGTCTGCAGCGCTAACCACTGAGCCACCATGCTGCCCCAAACAGAATTGGTTTCGGAAACCAAACTTTGATTTGCGAAACAACTCATGATCGTCGCACATTTCCACTACTAAATAACCAGACTTGCTCAAAATTGTTTGAAGAAAGTAGCCAAGAACCATTTCCACTCCCCCTCCCATTCTCTTGATGACATGTCCATCATGGGCCTCCTGCACTGCCACAATGATGCCACCCGAAGGTTGCAGGAACAGCAACTCATATTCCGCCTGGGAACCCTGCAGCCATATGGTATCAATGTGGACTTCACCAGTTTCAAAATCTCCCCTTCCCCCACTGCATCCCTAAACCAGCCCAGTTCATCCCCTCCCCCCACTGCACCACACAACCAGCCCAGCTCTTCCCCCCCACCCACTGCATCCCAAACCAGTCCAACCTGTCTCTGCCTCCCTAACCGGTTCTTCCTCTCACCCATCCCTTCCTCCCACCCCAAGCCGCACCCCCAGCTACCTACTAACCTCATCCCACCTCCTTGACCTGTCCGTCTTCCCTGGACTGACCTATCCCCTCCCTACCTCCCCACCCACACCTTCTCCACCTATCTTCTTTACTCTCCATCTTCGGTCCGCCTCCCCCTCTCTCCCTATTTATTCCAGTTCCCTCCCCCCATCCCCCTCTCTGATGAAGGGTCTAGGCCCGAAACGTCAGCTTTTGTGCTCCTGAGATGCTGCTTGGCCTGCTGTGTTCATCCAGCCTCACATTTTATTATCTTGGAATCTCCAGCATCTGCAGTTCCCATTATCTCTAGCCAAGAACCTTGTTTTTTTCTTATTTTAAAGGCAAAAGTAAAGTGTCTCGGTGGCTCGGTGGCTGGCACTGCTGCCTCACAGCACTCGGGACCCATGTTTGATTCCGCCTTCGGGCAACAGTCCCTCTCAAGTTTGTACATTCTCCCTGTGTCTGCGTGGGTTTCCTGTGGGTGCTTCGGCTCCCTCTCATAGTCCAAAGATGTGCAGGCTAGGTGGATTGGCGACATTAAATGCCCACAGTGTTCAGGGATGTGTAGGTTAGGTGAGCTGTGAGTGCAGGTGCTTGGGTGGGATACTGTGAGGGTTGGTGTGGACTTGTTGGACCAAAGGGCCTGGTTACACTGAGTAATGATCGATGAAGATTGCAGCAGAGTAGGTGTCCCATACCATGTCCTTTTCTTTCTGCCCCTTTATTTTCAACTGAATTACCTTGTCCTGTGTATAGGTGGCGTCAGCAGTGGCGAGATCCCAGCGAGCGGACATCGTGCAGCCTTGATATGAATCTGAGATGCAGATCTCAAGCAGGCCCAGAGCATGAAACTTGAGCAGCCCAGAGCACGGGCACTGAGTGGACACAGCACAGAATACAGTGAGCCCTGACTGACTTTTCCTGAACGAGGACAGGAACAGTAGTCAGCAGCTGTGACACTGCAGAGATGAGGTTGGCACATCAGCAAAAGAACCGCCTGAGTGTCACCATCACTGTTGTTGTCTGGATCCTGCACAGTTTGTGACAAAGCGGCGGTGGAAGAGCATTACAGCTGCATCGATGAGGTGCGCCCATTGGCCAGAGATGCAGCTCTGGCATTGGTTGGCCCCATGATGTCGGTGACAAGGCAGTGTAGGAGGGGTATTGGCCCAGTAGCAAAGGTGGGACCTGAGGTACGGTGGCTTCGATGTTGGTTGCATCTGGTGTAGAATTCAGCAAAGTGTTAGCAGTGGAATAGCAGTATAGGTGTAGTTCAGGTGATGGCCTGGTTAAAGTCTGCTGGGGACTCATCAAGCTATATATTTCCTTTCATTCCCTCATGTTAAAATTCTTCAAAACAACACTATTTCTAAGTGACAATTGAAATCTTTCCACTTTATTTAATTGTATTCTTTCTGGAAAATATACAGTGCACAATAAATCAAAATTAAAATTAAATGAAATCATGATTGTCTTAAGACAAAAAAGGTTAATTAGCTCCAGATTCTAATCAATGGGTTTGAAAAGAATGAGAGATGATCTAATTTAAATTTGATTTTACTGCTAACCCCACCGGGTGGCACAGTGGCTCAGCGGTTAGCACTGCTGCCTCACAGCACCAGGGACCAGGTTTGATTCCAGCCTCGTGTGACTGTCTGTGTGGAGTTTGTGCATTCTCCTCATGTCTGCGTGGGTTTGCTCCAGTTTCCACCCACAGTCCAAAGATGTGTAGGCTCGGTCGATTGGCCATGTTAAATTGTTCATCCTGTTCAGGGATGTGTACATTAGGAGGGATCAGTCTGGGTTGGATGCTTTGAGTGTCAGTGTGGACTGGTTGGGCTGAAGGGCCTATTTTCCACACTCTAGGGATTCTATGATTCCAAAAATAATTCAGGTAAACCTTTTGCTCACTGCGATTTCTTTTTTTTAAAAAAAGAAACTATACAATGCACTCTGCAGCTTACGAAATCGAAGTTAATTCTCATCAAATTGAAATACTTCTTTCAGAAGTTTCTCCTCTATCATAATGATGTCCAAGAGGTACCTCATATTTCAGCTTAATGAACTGCCATGCTTAATTAATTTACTTGTTTCAATATTGTCATCTATTTACTTACTTTACCTTTTGCGTATTGAGACCAAAATGAAAAGAATTTTCTGACAGTGTTAAAATTGTAAGAATAGGAAGTAATTTATTCATATACCCAATGACTTGTAAAATGGCTGTATTTCTTCACTGTGCTCGATCATGGAATAATGCCATTCACCTCCAAACAACCACAAAATTAGCATTGTGTGAAAGTATTAACTGTTGATTTAAAAAAAATCAACCCACAAGGCTTTCATGAAAAATATCCTTTGTAAGCCCACATGGAATCTGATCAATAGAAATCAGATGTTACTTTCTTTCATTTCTTCCAGTTAATGTCATGGCAATTGTAATCCTAACTCGGCGAAAATGTGGTCTTTCTATCTGAACAACTCGCTACCTGATTGCCATGGCAACAGCTGATCGATTGACAATTGTCACTTATGTCATAGTGTGGCAAATCAGTTCCGATTACTTTCCGGGTGCTGTCCTGATCTTCCACGCTTCCTGTAGTGTCAATCTTATTCTGAGCCTCGTATCAATAGAAGGTTCTGTCTGGTTCACTGTCACGTTCACCTTTGACCGATTTCTGGCCATCTGCTGCCAGAATCTGAAGACAAAGTACTGCACCGAGAGTACAGCCACAAAAGTCATATCAACAACATCCATTCTTGTCCGTTTAAAAAACATTCCACACTATTTGTCAGTTGAACCTGGAGTTATCATCAACAATGTGCCAACCTTCTGTGTTGAGAAGCAGAGCTACTATACAGAGATAGGATGGGTCATCTTTGATTGGTTTGTTACAGCCTTAACTCCATTACTTCCATTTGCTCTAATTCTCATTCTCAACATTCTGACAGTCAGGCACATTTTTGTAGCCAGTCGAGTGCGTAAGCAGTTGAGGGGTCAGAGCAAGGGAAAGAATCACAGTGACACAGAGATGGAGAGCAGAAGGAAGTCAGCAATTTTACTCTTCACCATATCAGGTATCTTGTTACTTCTGTGGTTGACGTATCTTATTGAATTTGTTCATTAGAACATAACAGGAATAGACCACAGAGATTACAATGATTCTGAATATATTCTTCAACAAGCTGGATACATACTGATGAATTTAATTTGCTGCACAAACACATTTATTTACGTTGTTACACAATCGAAGTTCAGAGATCAACTTCAAAACATGATGAAGTACCCAGTTAACTTAACCCGTCAACTAATTAACAAAGAAAACAAGAGTCCTTGAGCAACAGCAATAACAATCTGTTATGACATTTTTATAGAACAACAGTGAGAGATCATTTGTCTTAATGTTATCTTATTTGTTTTTTTGCGCTTGCTGCTCAACAAGTGATACGTTTGATTAACTTAAGTCAGATAGAAGTTCACCAGGCTGTCCTGTTCATATCAGAGGCGCTGCCATATGAGGAGACATTGATAGAGCTGCGCCTGAAATCTGAAAACTTCGAAAGAATGACTGGTGATCTCAAAGGGAACTGTACAATGCTTCGACTGCGTGCAATGCTTGTTTCATGTTTAATTTGCTCTTTGTGGAGACAGCTCATTCTTTCACCGTATAACCTTAAGTTGTACTTTACATATCTCTCTCTCTCTCTTTCACTTTTTTCCCACTGGATCTGTCCAGCAGCTCTCTGTACACCTCCACCGCACCTGTCAATGTCATGTATATTTATGTATATAAAACACATACATAGTTTTTCAGCTGTAATATTCAATCGATCAGCACTAAAACTGTTCAGTCTGTCAGTCTGTCCACAGATTTTGGCAGACACACTGGATTTCTTCGAAGTTCTATGTTACATTTTATCGCACTTCCAAGGCTGGACAGGGCAGATGGCAATTGGATGTTAACTTGCCTGCAGTTTGGGAACAAAGGGAACATTCCCGATGGTCACAGAGGACAGCTTCATCTTTTTCAGGGTCAAGCTGGATTTTTGAGAATGCATGGCTGGTAGGTTCAGCTTTGGAGCAACTTAAGGGCATTACTTATCGAATCCCATCGAAGGACACCAACTGTTTTGGACAATAGAGGACAGGCTGTGCCTTTAATTCAGCTACATATTAAGAGATCTCACAATCAATTTAAAACAATTACTTAAACTTTATTGCTTATTTCAACAAAAAACAACAGCCCTCAAGAGTTCATTTGATTATTTGCGTGAAGAAAAGCTAACATCCCAAATCAATCCTGGAGATGCATCACTGCAATTTGGAAATATCCAAGTCATCCACTTATCCGTTCAATGCAATTTTCTCCTCCTTTGTAAAGCATATCCTAACATATAGGAATGCATTCTCCACATGCATAATGGAAAATAGATTCCAGATGTCTACTTTTCAATTACCTTCTCAGCAATTACATATGAATCAATGCCCTCTGTATCACTGCTGCTCTGTCGAAGCAATGTGTATTATCTGTGAGACAGACCACAGAAATTCATCGCTGATCCTCAAGCAGAGCGTCCAAGCCCACGACCACTTCCAGATTTAATAACAAGTGCGGCAGATGCATGGGAACATGCTCCCCTTCAAGAAGCTCACCATCCTTACTTGGAAATGGATTGCCTCTTCACCACTGCTGTTAATAGCCTAGTATTCCCTCCTGAACATTATTGTCTGTCTACCTGCAAGATACAGACTGCAGAGTTTCAAGGAAGTAACTCAGCACCTCCTTCTTCAGGACAAGGGAGGAAAGATGTTTTACACATTGTAGGATGAATGTGGGAGCACTGAGGAGGGCGCAAACGAAAAATACCAAACTGTTGCCTGGGCAGTCAAGTTTCAGATTGGAGGAGAGACTGAGGAGCCGGAGGATTGTTTTCATTAAAGCACAGGACATTAAGAGGGGACATATAAAAATTCAGGAGTCGTAAATAGCGAAGACAGCAGAAGAAGAGTTTGGTGTCATGTTGCGGCAATTCGGGAAAGTGTAGATGGAGGTGCACTCAATTTGTTCATTGAGAACTGTCGATGTGATATTCGTCACCTGAATTTCTCTGCGCTCCTCACCAAATCCAACATATCCCCCTCAGATCTGGAAATGTTCAGATGACCTCAAATTCAACAAGGGAGCTTCTGAAATGTTCACCTTCTTCCTCAACTGAGGATTCCTCAGATCCATTGTTGACAGGGCCCTCAACCAATTCCGACCAATCTCCCACACTCCATGCACGAAGATCTAATCCTGACATTGTCAGTAAGCCTGCCAAAAAGAGTGGTGCTGTTGATTTCTGTTGCAGAGGCTGAGCACCAGCTCTCAATACCTCCTCCGAACTTCCTGTGGACTATGGCCCCACCAGGGCACATAAAGCAATTGTATTTGCTCCTGCAACTGATCTTGTTTCATCCGGAGATCTCCCTGCTCTGCTTCCAAGCTGATAAGCTCCAGCCCCGCACAGTGAGCTGGTTCCAGCCACCTTCTCTTTCCCACGAACTTGCAATCCCTTTACATGCCCATTCCCTACCAGGGCAGTCTAAGGGCTTCTCCCTGGAGCAAAGACTTGAAAAATCCTCACTCACCACCACCCTCCTCTGCTTGGTCGATCTCATCCCCACCCCCCACACTTCTCTTCCACCGCACCTTTTTTTATTCAGGTAAGATGGGTGGCCATAGGTCTCTTGGCATGGGGCTTAGTTATGCCTGTCTCTTCATGAGGTACGTGGAACATTCCTTGTCCCAGTCCTACTCGAGCCGGCACCCACATCTCTTGCTCCAACACACTGATGATATCACCGGTGCTGCTTCCCTCCTTCCATTTTGCCTTCAATTTCCACCCTGCCGTCACTTTCACCTGGTCTATCGCTGACTCCTCCCTTACCTTCCTTGACATTTCTGCTTCCATCCTGGAGGATAGACTGGCCACTAATATCAACTTCAAACCCACTGACTCCCACAGCTTCCTGGGCTATACATCCTCACACCCCACTTCCTGTAAAGGCTCCATCCAATTCTCTCAACTCATCTGTCTCCATTGGCAATGTTTAAATGACACTAAATTCAACAAGTGAGCTTCTGAAATATTCCGCTGCTTCTTCAACTGAGGATTCCCCAGTTCCATTCCTGACAGAGCCCTCGACAAGTTCCGACTGATCTCCCATACTTCCGCCCTCACCCCTTCTCTTCCATGCCACAACAGCAATAGCGTTCCCCTTGTCCTTATCGACCACACCACCAGCATCCACATCCAGAAGTTCATCAGACACAATTTTCACCATCTCCACCGATATGCTGTAACCAGACATATATTCCTCTCCCTTCCATATGGATAATGATAGGATATGGTAGGGGGAGGGGCTTAGATTAGTTCACAGGTCGGTGCAACATCGAGGGCCAAAGGGCCTGTTCTACGCTGTATTGTTCTATGTTCTATGTTCCCTTGTCTGCCTTCTGCTCGATCTGTTGTCTCTGGGATACCCTCGTCCACACTTCCTTCAGCCCTAACACCTTGTGCAGCCCTACAGCACCTTCCCCTGCAGCCAGCGAAGGTGCAATACATGCCCATTTACCTCCTCGTTCCCCAGTATCCAAGAGCTTCAACATACCTTCTCGTTGAAGAATCAATTCACCTGCTCTTCCCAAAATCTAATCTACTGCATTCGCTGCTCACAATGTAGTCTCCTCTACTTCAGGGAAACAAATCTTAGATTGGGTGAGCAATTTGTGGAATCTCTGTGTTCTACTTGCAAAAATGATGCTGAGCTACCTGTTGCCTGCCACTTTAACACACCACCCTGTTCCCTGGTCAACATCTATATCTCTCGCTTTCTGCAGTGTTCCAGGGAAGATCAATGCAAGCTGGAAGACCAACACCTCGTTTTCCATTTGGGCACCCAGAAGCTCGCCGGACTCAATATTGAGTTCAATCATTTAAGGCCTAAACTCTACCATGTCTGAGCCCTCTATCCCACGCACTGGGCATGGTTTTCACGAAGCCTGCCATTATTCACCACCTGTTGTTAGCCACTAATATTCCCTGTAACCAACTCTTCTCCTCCACAGCCTGATCATTATCAATTCTTTGTCTATCCAAGTGCTCTTCTCTCTCTTTAGGGTCTATTCTAACATTTACTCCCTCCCCCTTCCCTTTTATCTGCAACTAAACTGACATTTCCGAGGCACCATCAGTTCTGAGGGAAGTTCACAGAACCCAAAATGTTAACTCTGTGTTTTTCCTTCACAGATTCTGCTAGACTTGCTGAGCTTTTCCAGCAACTTTGTTCTTGTTGTTGTTGAGGGAGTTTACAGTTTCTGTGGCACATGATGAGGTTGTGCAAGCAGGCCAAACTGCCAACATTTTATACTGAATAAACACCACAGTGTTTGAATTAACAGCACCTATGGAGGGAGTTTTGTCGCGCTTTTGATCGGAATTTAGTCTCAGGAGCAGAGAACGATATTGTCGGAAATGTCTCGAAAACAGCTCTTTATTTTTGGCAGCTTTTCATTGATCATCACATGGTGCAATGTGTAAAATTCTTAACTCAGAGTAACAAGACTTGAATTCCAGTCAGCCTTCAGGAACTTTTCCTCTGATGTATGCTAAGTGCTGATTTCTGAAGAAGGTTCCTGACCCGAAACGTCAAAAGCACAGGACAGGGCACTCTGGTCCATCGAGTCTCCAACAGTCAAAGGCAAACCACTGAAGTATTTGAACTCCATTTTCTAGTATTTGGTCCCATGCTTTGTATGCATTGTCATCGTAAGCACTCGTCTAAATTCTTCTAAAATTATATGACTTCATGATTCCCGTATTCAACTGGGTGACCCTTTTTACTCACATGTCCCATAGACCTCCTGCCCCTCACCTTAACTACATCATCACCCTAATCCCTACCTCAGTTACTGATCTCTTCACCAATTGGAAAAGTTCCATCCAGTATGCCGCACAGGATCTTGTACTTCTCAATCATTTACCCTGAGTAAACTCGGGTCCATGGAAAAAAAAACCTTGAACATTGATCCCTCCACATGAATAAAGCCCAGACACGGCTGTGATGCATGGTCTCCCAAGGCGCCCACTGCTATCACACCATACAATGATGTACTTTCCAGAAATGCGCACAAGTCTTTGGACTAAGAATTGCTTTACACAGTTCCAGGATGCCACCTTATTTCACATGGAAACTGCTCAAATCCCATAATGACATAGCTGATAATGCACTTCAATCATATTCAGTTTGTCCACGAACAGCACCAAGAGATAAGGGGAAAGGGTATAAATGCTGAAGTGAAGAAGATCAGATCAGCTGCGATCCAATCGACTGACACAGCAGACTCAAGTGACCAAATGGTATATTCCTGCTCTAATTTCTTGTGATTTTATGGAACAGAGTCATCCTCCTGGCAGCGTAAAATTGTGGAAATCGGATTAAATAGTACATGAAGGCACAGAATGGGATGCCAGATTTCCTCGTTCTCTGATTTTCTGTATCCCATACAATTAATCAGATCACCCCATATATTTCAGAGAGGGCTGATGAAGATCAGATGAATGCCATCTCAATAAAGTTTCAAAAGGTTTTATTTTGATAAAATGTGACACAGTTTGACTCTTGAGTAAAGGTTAAGCTGTTGGATGTGAAAGTACAGCAGCAACCTGAAGAGAAAACTGTTGAAGAGTCAGAAATCAAGCTGTGCTGATGATGTTTGTTGTTCAGGCTGGAGAAGAGTCGATGGCAATGCTCCTCAGGGGCTGGGATAATTATGTGATATATGTTGGTGGTGAGTGCAAAAAAAATCTTTAACTGTGTGCATGTCAATCAGGAGTGATAATTCTTCATATCAGTTCAGACATGACTGAAACCAAATGGAGCATTGTCTGAATCAAACCCCACTCAATAACGATTCAGCGTCGAGTTTCTGGTGAATAAATATTGCTCCAATATTGGGTTCAGTCTCCACTCTCTCCCAAGCTCTCAGATCATGCCAGCCAAATTCACACGGCCAGCAATAGGGAATATTTTAATAGGTTCCACACAATGCAAACGTTGTAAATCTTCAGGAGGACAGTTAATTTCATTCAAGGAAGTGGAAATGGAAAGAAAAAAATTGCCGACCGTTGGGTAGACGCAGTTTAATGCGTCGAAGTACGAAGTGATGCATTTTGGCAGCAGGGATTAAAACAAACTGTCAGGACTGAATGGCACGATGTTACAGGAGGATCTGATGATTCGCAAATGCAATTCTTGGAAGTAGTAGGAAAGGAAAGCCAATCTCTGGATTGAGAAATAGAAACAGAACACCATTTTCTTTGGTTTTCAATAACTAGGACAGAAGATGTGCAAATCTTTTCTTTTGGAAAGCCGCATCTGTCTTCTCAGATGACATTATTTTTGATACTAATTGATATGGCAGGCCAAGGTCGGGTTGTAGAAACCCTGATTTAATATGTTTCCAATCTTTAAGTATGGGACAAGCTGCGAAAAAAGTTAATTATTTTGCGTGAAATAGACACTTGAAATTGATTCAATCTTTCGAAAAATATCGAAGTAAAGACCCCCTAAAGAGAAAACAAATATTTACGGCAAAAGTGTTCACTGAAATAGATGTTTATTGGAGGTGGAGAGTCAACACTGATGGGTAAGAGAAGTGTGGTAAAAGGTGGAGTTCTCGAGGAAATCCATAGAATTAGTTACATTCACTAATGTGTTCTTTGAAATCATAATGACTGCAGAATGCTCCATAAAATATGCGTCAAACAGTGCATGCTGCAAAAAAAAACAAAAATAATTCTCTGTCCAGCAATGGACAGATTGACCAAACATTTACTACAAAGGTTATGATCTGTACATACTAAAGACATAAGATCATAAGAAATATGAATAATAGACCATACTGCCTCTCGAGCCTGTTCTGACATCCAATAGGAACACAGTCACTCGAATATTCATCACATCCACAGGCCTGCCTTTTTCATGTAACACATGATACCTCGACTGATCAAGAATCTACCCATCTCAGACTTTAATATACACATAGACTCTGTCGCCACAGCTCTCTGTGGCAAGGAGTTCCAAAGACAACAATCCCCATGCGAGAAGAAATTCTACAATATATCTGTCTCAGATTAACTATCCTTTATTCTGATACCATATCCTTTAATCATAGGCTCTCCAATGAGAGTAGGCATTCTCTCAGCATTTACCTGGTCAAGTCCATTCAGAATTCTTCATGTTTCAATTAGATCACCTCTCATAATTCTAAACTCCAAACAGTAGATTCCCAGCCTGTTTAGCCTTTGTTCATATTACAATCCACTCACACTCGGGATTGTGTAGCTGAACATTCTCTGAATTCCTCCAAAGGAATCCGAGATAATTGGAACGGCAGATGCTGGAGAATCCAAGATAACAAAGCGTGAAGCTGGATGAACACAGCAGGCCAAGCAGCATCTCAGGACCACAAGAACTGACGTTTCGGGACTAGACCCTTCGTCAGAGAGGGGGATGGGGAGAGGGTTCTGAAATATATAGGGAGAGAGGGCGAGGCGGACCGAAGAAGGACAGAGGAGAAGATAGTTGGAGAGGACAGTATGGATGGGGAGGAAGGGAGGGGATAGGTCAGTCCGGGGAGGATGGACAAGTCAAGGAGGAGGGATGAGTTTGGTAGATCGGAAATGGAGGTGCATCTTGTGGTGGAAGGAGTGGATAGGTGAGAAGAAGAGCAGGTTAGGGAGGCATGGATGAGCTGGGCTGGTTTTGGGATGCAGTGGGGGGATGGGGGAGATTTTGAAGCTGGTGAAGTCCACATTGATACCATTGGGCTGCAGGGTTCCCAAGCGGAATATGAGTTGTTGTTCCTGCAATCTTTAGCAGGCATCATTGGGGCACTGCAGGAGGCCCAGGATGGACATGTCGTCTAAGGAATGGGAGGGGAGATAAAATGGTTCGTGACTGGGAGGTGCAGTTGTCCCTCACCCCCATCCCAGGCCCCAAGATGACTTTCCATATTAAGCAGATGCTCAGCTGCACATCTGCCAATGTAGTATACTGTATCCACTGTACCCGGCGATGCTTCTTCTACATTGGGAAAATGAAGCGGAGGCTTGAGGACGACTTTGCGGAACACCTCCGCTCGGTTCGCAACAATCAACTGCACCTCCCAGTCGTGAACAATTTTAACTCCCCGTCCCATTCCTGAGATGACATGTCCATCATGGGCCTCCTGCACTGCCACAATGACGCCACCCGAAGGATGCAGGAACAGCAACTCATATTCCGCTTAGGAACGCTGAAGCCCAATGTTATCAATGTGGACTTCACAAAATGCAAAATCTTCCCTTCCCCCACTGCATCACAAAACCAGCCCAACTCGTCCCTGTCTCCCTAACCTGTTCTTCCTCTCACCTATCCCCTCCTCCCACCTCAAGGCGCACCTCCATTTCCCACCTATTAACCTCATCCCGCCTCTTTGACCTGTCCGTCCTCCCCGGACTGACCTATCCTGTCCCCACCTCTCCACCTGTACTCTCCTCTCCACCTATCTTCTCCTCTGTCCATCTTCGGTCCGCCTCTCCCTCTCTCCCTATTTATTTCGGAACCCTCTCTCCACCCCACTCTGTCATGAAGGGTCTGGGCCCGAAACGTCAGCTGTTGTGTTACTGAGATGCTGCTTGGCCTGCTGTGTTCATCCAGCTCCACACTTTGTTAACCTCCTAAGGTCTGATAGATTTATTTAAATAAGGAGACAGAAACTGCGCACAGTATCCCAGCACTTGTACTTGTTCCACACTCTTCTGCAACAACCACTTTGAAATATGGGCCACAATTCAACTCAATTTCCTGATTACCTTTTGCAACTCCTCACTGACGTCTGTGTTTTCTGCATAAATATGTTTAAGTATTTCTGTGTTACAGCTTCCTGTGGGTTTTCCTCATTCAAATAATGAACTACAATGAGTACAAAGTGGAGTATAACGTGGGAAAGTGTGAAGTATAGAGTACAACATGGGAAAGTGAGAGGTCACGCACTTTAGTGAGAAGGATAGAAGCATGGACCATTTTGGAAATGGGGAGAACATTCAGAAGTCTGAAGTGCAGAGACTTGAATGTTCTTGCCTGGGATATTCTCAAAGTAAGCTTGAAGGTTGAGTCAGTAGTTAGGAAGGCAAAAATGTAATGTTGCCATTTATTTTGAGCAAAGTTGAATGCAAAAGCATAGATTTACTTCTGCGGCTCCAGAAGATTCTGGCCAGGCCACATTTGTAATATTTTAAGTAGCTTTGGGCCCCATATCTCAGAAAGGACACACTGGATTTTGAGGCTCATGAGAACGGTCCCGGAAATGTAAAGTTTAGCAAGCTAAATTGCCTTTCTTGCTCAGGGATGTGGAGATGAGGTGGGTTATACGAGGACGGGTCAGTGTGCGCTTGATGGGCCAAAGGATTCTATGATCTTTTATCTATATGAGGAAACTTTCAGGACTCTGGATCTCTTCTCGATGGAGTTTAGCAGGATGAGGGGGCATCTGGTTGAAATTTGCAGAGTAATGAATGGCCTGGACAGAGTGAATGTTGGGAAAATGTTTCCAATGTTAGGAGAGTCGAGGACACGAGGGCATAGCCTTAGAGCAAAGGGTAGGCATTTTAGGTCAGAGATAAGGGGAAACTTCTTCACCTCGACAGTGGCAAATCTTTGGAATTTACACCACAGAAGGCTGTGTTCAAGAGATTAAGGGTTACAGGGAGAAAGCAGTCCAATGGGTTGACAAAGCAGACTCGATGGGCTGAATGGCCTAATTTCTGTACCTTTGTCATGTGGTCTTCAGGTAAATATTGATTTCCATTTGAAAATTAACAACTTCTCATCTTCCCACTTTTTAAAAAAAGTTTTCATTGTGGAAAATTTTGCTCACTTACTTAATCCATCAATACCTCTGTAATTTGATTGTATCCCATTTAGAACTTGCCTTTTCACCTTTGAGAGTGTCATCTGAATATTTGGCCAAAGCACATTTGCTCCCTTCCTCTAAATCATTGACATAGATTTTGTACAGGTTTGTGGTCCCAGCACTGATTCATTTAAACCCTACTAGAGAGACCACCAAACAAAAAACAACTCCGTAAAACTGTTCGCTATTCCCTGCCAAATGTCAAATTCTCAAGCTACGCCACATAAAATTTTCAACACCGTGGTGTCTAATGTCTTAATCTTTTGTTAGCTCCCTTATGAAATGCTGACTCAAAATCTAAATGCAATGCATCCATTGTTTCCCTTTTTTTTCCATTATGGTTCAGACATTCTCAAAATGTCGAAGGAGTTTTGACCATAATGACACAGGAGATGAAACTAGGTCATCTGGCCCATCGAGTCTCCTCTCCCATTCAATCATTGCTGTTGAGGTGTTTCGATGATCAGTTTATATTTAACAACTTTTTTGCCTCGTTCCCTTTATTTTATATAGGATGACACATTGGTAGTTTTAGGATCCTCTGGTGTGTCTCCGGAATTCAAGAATTTATTTTTGATAAAATTAAAACCAATGTAGCTACCCTCTCTGTAGCTACTTATTTTATAATCTCAGGATGCAAATCATCAGTACCAGAAAGCAAATCTTCCTAAGAAAAATTAGTTTTTCTGTTACAACGTTCATAATGTTGGTGTTGATACTGAATATTCCTCGATATTCTTTTGCATTAATAGTTTGTTTGAAGATGTTACATGCCGTTCTGTTTTCTAGGAGAAAAATAAAATTCATTCAGAGCTCTGTGTTCATACCTTGGCCTGTAGATAAACTCCAGAGGATTTCACAGTTGTCTAGAATTGGTTTGTGGCAGAGGGCATGTGAAATTAAGAGGGCTGCAGAAAAAAAAACTAAAGTGAATCTCACAGATGGCATTCAAGCTGTTAGAATTCCCTTACCCAGTAATCGTGACCGAGTATGCAATTTAAGAAACTGTATCATTGATAGAATGTGGTGAGCACCCATATATGTTACAGTTGTAGCTACTAGCAGCTCGGTGGAGCAGAGCACTGTAGATACAGGAATTAATGCAAACAAAAAATTGAAACCCATTCATGCGTCAGGCTTATTTTAGACAAAAGACAACTGTCTAATTTCAGAAATTAAGTCATATGCGTGACATCAAGGTCCAAACAACAGGGGAGCCAATCAATTAAATGTATGGCGTCAGGGTCAGATCCTATTTCATTTAGTGTATTATGCAAAAAAATTTACAAAATCGAATTGATTGTAATTAATGTGAGTGATGATTTGACACATTTACCCCTCTGGAGATCTGATGATTGTAAAAGTACAGACTGGCTTTCCATATCCTGGCCATACAACTCTCAGAGACTGTCAACACAGACAGAAGTGATTCATTCTCATAAATGAGAAAACCAGCAATTTTGCTGTTGAAAGAGATTTACTATCCACTTCTCGCAGCTGCTTGTCTTCCAGGTAAGCCATTCTCACTTGTTTGCTTTTAGTAGATTTTAGTTTCTCCTTGTTAATGCCACATATCGTATATTTCCTCGTGTCAGTGTTGCCAGAACAATATCAAGAAATGTGTTTGGACACTGACTGCTTTTTGTTTCACTTTATCTGAAAACACAACTCCTGTAATGATAATACACTATACGTGTCATCTGCAATGAAAATTGATGATTTTTAGACAGGCTGGCTATACTATATGGAATGATGACTGATGCAACATATTAAACTCTTGGGTAAATTTTCTATTTTTAAATCAATCACAATGTATTCAAATGCTCTAAATAATTACCTTCACCTTTATTTCAAACGTGCATTGCAATATTACTTAACTTCTTTGCCTCTCTTACAGCGAACATGATAACAGTTTTTATTCTCTTACGAAGAAATTGTGGCCTTTCCAAATGCATCTCAACTTACATGGTGGCCATGGCAACAACGGATCTATTAGTCATTATCAATAGCATTATAGTATATCGTATTTTGAGTTATCACTTTCCATTTTCCTTCCTGTCCCACACACCAGTGTGTAAGCTCATTGTATATATGATTACTGTGAGTCTCGATTTAACCGTTTGGTTCACCGTTTCCTTTACATTTGACAGATTTGTGGTGATCTGCTGCCAGAGGTTTGAAGCAAAATATTGCACCAAAAGAACTGCAACCACGGTATTAACCGTCGTTAAAGAATGTACCGGTTTTGTTTGCATATGAGCCAGAGAAAATCATCAACAAAATCCAGTGGGGCTGCCGATCAAGTGCAAGTTTCTTAGCTTCATCTCCAGGGATAGCATTTGTCTGGTTTTACAGTGCCTGGGTTGCTTGGCTTCCATTTATTCTCATGTTCTTGTTTAATTCTTTAACCATTCACCGTATATTAGTTGCGAACAGGATTCACATTGGACTTAAGGGTCACAGAATTGAGAATCATGGCAATTCAGAAATGGAAAACCGTAGGAAGTCCATCATTTTATTGTTCTCAGTATCAATTAGTTTCATACTACTTTGGTTAACACATTCTACGAGTTTGGCCATAACTAGGCTGTCAAAACCTAATTATTACCGAGGTGACTTGAACAATCCTGAATATATCGCAACTGAAACAGGACATATCCTCAAGTTGTTGAGTTGTTTCCTGAACCCATGTATTTGTGCAAAGACCCAGAACAAATTCAGAGCAGAGCTGAGCAAGGTGATGAAATCTCTATTAAACAAATTCTTTGATTAACTGAAAAACAAACGGACAAGGCAAATGCATTTTAAATGATTCTCTTTGAAGCTGAGCCTTAATTTCGCATCATTTTCCACAATGGATTCCCTTCGCCCATCTGGCTGAAAAATAAAATGCTTTACTCAGATGTTTCTAATATTTTCAACTGGACATTTGATGTGTGTGTTACTTTCAGTTATTTAAGATTTTTTTGTTTGAATTTTGCAGATAGCATACTTATTCAAAGATAAGATTTTCAAATTCAGGTACGAAGTTGATTCTTTTAAAAATCTGGCTTCAGCACTGGAATGTAAAACATTGGAAGAAATGTTCCCTTCCTCCAAATCATGAACATAGATTGGAAATATTTGTGGTCCCAGCACCGCTTCTGTTGAACCCCATTCGATCCAGATCATCAAACCAAAAAAAATCCTTGACACCATTCGCTATTTCCTGCCAACTATCGAATTCTCAGATCATGCCAATATAACACGTAAATCAATTAATCCACGACAGCGATTTGAATCAAATGCATCAGGTTCGACCCATGGTCCAGTTTATTTTTGTCTGGACAAGCAACCAAAGATATTACTGCCTCAAACTTGGAAACTGCATGTTGCGAGTTAATATCGCCGGAATGAGACCCCACTCTCCGACAAAATTACACATTGAAACGTCACTCACAGAAACTTCATACAAGTAAAGGAAGCACCACAGGAAAAATATTTCCTTGCTATCCTGGTTATTGCATGATACTGATTAAAAACATGTTTATTGAACGGCTGTAGCCTGCAACATCTGTAAATTATCCGAAAATACACATTTGTATGATGCCTTAAACACTCACTGATGAGTGCACGGATGAGCCATAGACTCATGGAAATATCTATTACAGGAATGATCTGATGACTGCAGTACTTTCTCCCGCATTCTCCAAATAACCTTTCACCCGTGTCGCCCTCAGAAACACACACATCTACTTCCTGAATGTATCCAATGTTTTGACCTTACGTGATTCTTTGCCACAGAAGGCAGTAGTCACTGTTTGAAAACTCTCTTGTCATCTCAGTGGTACATGTCCTCCCCAATGTGCTTACACTGTGAAACAAGTTTCCAGTTCGCAGTAACATGGCAGAAGATCTGATCAGCTCTTTTGTTCTCACTCAGAATAAATATCTGCTCTATGCCCTTATATTTTCATTTGTTTCAAGGGGAGGAATTCTGAGACAGTGCTTAAGTCAATATTTAATGCATTACCCTTGCTGCCCAACTTAGATTGTAGTTTGCTCTCTTGTTTAACTGTTGCAGTTCTTGTGGGAATACCACACGTGAGAATGCAGGGGCTCTTGGTTGAAGAAGGGTAGTTACAGTTGCTCACCCATTTTATTTTTCATGCAAACACAATTATCAGTGAACGTTTGCTCTGAGTTCATAAGAACAGGACCTTGTAAATACCGTCATGTAGTCATACATTCATTCGAACAGAAATAGGCTTTTTAATCCAAGTAATCCATGCCGACCACAATCCCAAACTAAACTAGTCCCACCGCCCTGTGCGCCACCCATTTCCCTTCAAGTTCCTATTCATGCATTTACCTAAATGTCTTTGATACATTGTAACTGTAGCATCATCCATCACTTCCTCTGGAAATTCAATCGACACAGGAACTGCTCTCTGTAAAGTAAAATACACACATGCCTTTTCTTAAATCTTTCTCCTCTCGTGTTAAAATGATTCCCCTCAGTTTTGAAATCTCCCATACTATGGAGAAAAAGACAGCTACCATTCGCGTTATCTGTATCCCTCATGAATTCATAAACCTCGGTAAGGTCAGCCTCCAATCTTCCAAGCTGCATTGAGAAAGAGTTCCAGCTGATCCAGTCTCTCCTTACAACTTCAACAATTCCAGGCAACATCCTAGAAAAATCTCTTCTGAACCCTCTACAGCTGGTCACGTCCGACCTATCACCAGGCAGCAAAGACTTTAAAGAGTACTCCAGGAGACCCCTCACCAAGGTCCTGCACAACATCAATTTAACATCCCAACTGCTAAACTCAACGGCCTGAGCAATGAAGGCAAGCGTCCTAAATGCATACTTAACCCATCCTATCAACATGGAATGCAAACTTCAAAGAATTATGGACTCGATCATGAAGACTCTGTTGTACTACACAACCCAAGGCCCAACTTTTCATTGCTTAAGTCTTGCAGCTGCTTGCTTTATCAAAATTCAACCTTGTGTTTAACCAGATTAAACTCCATCTGACCCAATTCATCAAGTTCTCTTTTGAATCATCAATAACCTTCTTCACTGTCCACGATACCAGCAACCTGTGCGTCATCTGCAAACTCACTACCCACTCCTCCAAAACGCTCATCGAAATAATTTTTCTAAATGACCAACAAAAGTGAACCCATCACCGATAAAATTATTTACAAGTCAGGATTTTGCAATACTTCATGTCACTCCGACTAAACTGGCAGCTCACACAATTTTGACATCTCTGAAGATTTTTTTTCTTGCAGTAGATATGATTCCTGTGAGAGCTTGGACACATTGTAACTCAGTACTCCATTCAACTATGAGGTTCCTTTGAATGGAACTGGGCTGGGAGGGAGTGAACGACATTACAAATGTGGGTATTGGTGTCCCCTAAAGAAAGGGATTTCATCTTAACTGCTGTGGAACATGCAATCTCGTTTTTCAACGATCACAACAGTGATAAAATTTGTAAAATCCTAACATGAGAAAACAAAGCAGAAGAATCAAGAAAATCACAGTAGTCACAATGCACATTGCAGTGTAATCATTAAGTTATGTTGTACCAAATGTATCCTGTTCTCTGTTTGAATTTCCCAAAAAAGATTTTGTTTTGCGAATGAGTGAAAATAAACTTGCAAACAATCCTTGTGGCGACCCGCTGGCTCAGTGCCAATTCCAGCACTGGGCGACTGTCTCTGTGGAGATTGTATGCATGGGTTTCTTCCGGATGCTCTGGTTTCCTCCCACAGTCCAAACACGTGCAGGTTAGGGTGGTTTGGCCATGCTAAATTGCCCAAAGTGTTCAGGGATGTGCAGATTAGGTGAATTATGCGGGATGTGTCTGGGTGGGATGCTCTGAGGTTCGGTGTGGACTTCTTGGGGAGAAGGATCTGTTTCCACACTCTCGGAGTTCTATGGTTCTTAAAACGAGGTAGCAAAGTGAAAATCGTTACCTGACGTCATGCATGGTAATCCTACAGGCACTAACCAAAGGGTTGCAGAGAAATAGAAACCTGTCAAGAAATACGGTGTAACATTACGGGCTTTGCGAACAGGCTTTTTTACGGGTTGCAGGTGCAGGAATTTATTACCTTGAGGGTCTGTACCATCAACTTTTAGGAAGGTCTCCAGAGAGCAGTCTAATCAGGAAAATGGAAGATGGATCGTAAAAAGTGAAGGATGACATTGGGAAGAGTTCCCCTGACTAGACAACAATTAACACACAACAAATAGGAACAGAATTAGGAAATTTGTCCCATCCAGTCTGCTCCACCATTCAGTCATGGTTGATACGTTTCTTCACCCAATTCATCCACCTTCACCCAGGAAGGCCTGAAGCAATTTTGTGTGTGCAAATTAAAAGAAGCTACCTTAACACTGCAGGGATTCTATGATCAAACACTGAGACAATTATTTCATCTTTATTGCACACAGCGAACAAAAAAGGACCCCTCCACTCAGCAAGTTAAGCATGATCACACAACAAGGCTCTTAACAAGATAATGAAATGTGAGGCTGGATGAACACAGCAGGCCCAGCAGCATCTCAGGAGCACAAAAGCTGACGTTTCGGGCCTAGACCCTTCATCAGAGAGGGGGATGGGGAGAGGGAACTGGAAAAAATAGGGAGAGAGGGGGAGGCGGACCGAAGATGGAGAGTAAAGAAGATAGGTGGAGAGAGTGTAGGTGGGGAGGTAGGGTGGGGATAGGTCAGTCCAGGGAAGACGGACAGGTCAAGGAGGTGGGATGAGGTTAGTAGGTAGCTGGGGGTGCGGCTTGGGGTGGGATGAAGGGATGGGTGAGAGGAAGAACCGGTTAGGGAGGCAGAGACAGGTTGGACTGGTTTTGGGATGCAGTGGGTGGGGGGGAAGAGCTGGGCTGGTTGTGTGGTGCAGTGGGGGGAGGGGACGAACTGGGCTGGTTTAGGGATGCAGTAGGAGAAGGGGAGATTTTGAAACTGGTGAAGTCCACATTGATACCATATGGCTGCAGGGTTCCCAGGCGGAATATGAGTTGCTGTTCCTGCAACCTTCGGGTGGCATCATTGTGGCACTGCAGGAGGCCCATGATGGACATGTCATCTAGAGAATGGGAGGGGGAGTGGAAATGGTTTGCGACTGGGAGGTGTAGTTGTTTGTTGCGGACTGAGCGGAGGTGTTCTGCAAAGCGGTCCCCAAGCCTCCGCTTGGTTTCCCCAATGTAGAGGAAGCCACACTGGGTACAGTGGAAGCAGTATACCACATTGGCAGATGTGCAGGTGAACCTCTGCTTAATGTGGAATGTCATCTTGGGGCCTGGGATGGGGGTGAGGGAGGAGGTGTGGGGGCAAGTGTAGCATTTCCTGCAGTTGCAGGGGAAGGTGCCGGGTGTGGTGGGGTTGGAGGGCAGTGTGGAGCGAACAAGGGAGTCACGGAGAGAGTGGTCTCTCCGGAAAGCTGACAGGGGAGGGGATGAAAAAATGTCTTGGGTGGTGGGGTCGGATTGTAAATGGCGGAAGTGTCGGAGGATAATGCGTTGTATCCGGAGGTTGGTAGGGTGGTGTGTGAGAACGAGGGGGATCCTCTTGGGGCGGTTGTGGCGGGGGTGGGGTGTGAGGGATGTGTTGTGGGAAATACGGGAGACGCGGTCAAGGGCGTTCTCGATCACTGTGGGGGGAAAGTTGCGGTCCTTGAAGAACTTGGACATCTGGGATGTGCGGGAGTGGAATGTCTTATCGTGGGAGCAGATGCGGCGGAGGCGGAGGAATTGGGAATATTCCGCCTGGGAACCCTGCAGCCATATGGTATCAATGTGGACTTCACCAGTTTCAAAATCTCCCCTTCCCCGACTGCATCCCTAAACCAGCCCAGTTCGACCCCTGCCCCCACAGCACCACACAACCAGCCCAGCTCTTCCCCCCCACCCACTGCATCCCAAAACCAGTCCAACCTGTCTCTGCCTCCCTAACCGGTTCTTCCTCTCACCCATCCCTTCCTCCCACCCCAAGCCGCACCCCCAGCTACCTACTAACCTCATCCCACCTCCTTGACCTATCCGTCTTCCCTGGACTGACCTATCCCTTCCCTACCTCCCCACCTATACTCCCTCCACCTATCTTCTTTTGTCTCCATCTTCGGTCCGCCTCCCCCTCTCTCCCTATTTATTCCAGTTCCCTCTCCCCATCCTCCTCTCTGATGAAGGGTCTAGGCCCGAAACGTCAGCTTTTGTGCTCCTGAGATGCTGCATGGCCTGCTGTGTTCATCCAGCCTCACATTTTATTATCTTGGAATTCTCCAGCATCTGTAGTTCCCATTATCTCTGAAACTATTTTAAGGCTCTTAACAAATTGGTTCAAACAAATCGTGTTTGCTTCCGGATGTGCTCACTCTTAGATTCGTATACAGCATTTTTCCCTGAAACTCTGCAAATGAACAGTCCTGAAGTTTAATTCTTATATAAGTTTCTGTCCATAGAGTTCATGGTGAGAAATTATTGAGAATTGTTTCGATACATGTGTCCACTTTATTGGTTATTGTTCTGGATCCATCAACCCTGGAACTTGTTTTTATATCAGAAGCAGCTCCCTGTTTTGTTTAACGTTCGGCATGAGGTGTCTGTTTGAAGTGTGGCTGTTGCTGCATTTTACCCATTTACCTCAGGACTTTACTTCGACAGACGTTCCTATTTAACTGTGTGTCACAAGGTGGCACGTTATCAAATGTTGTTATCTCCTCTGTCTCAGAAAACAGCATGCTTATGTTGCATCCTAGAAATAGCAAATTATTTTCAGTTCCTGTATAACAGTTTGTCATTGTCTCTGAACAGTTTCAAAATAACTGTCCAGAGGTCAGGTCCCATCACCAAGTCTCACCTTATTCACTACTGCACAGGACACTGGCCGTGGCAGCTGTCATAGAGCTGTAGTGCTTTTATTTTCCCCCCAGCACCCGTGTTGTATGTGTGCAGGTGTAAGACCAGAAAATACCAGCCGTGAAAATAACTTTATCCACGCAGCAAACCAGTAAAGACACCCATGTGACTAAGGAGCTAGTAGCAAACAGAGCCCCGGAGGGCCATGCCTATGTGAACAAAAAGGTGACCTTCCGGTTTTATTGATCAACCAAAGCTTTCCTGATTGGCTCAGGTTCACAACCTAAATCAAGAACCTCGATGTTGACATGATCAGCACAGTTCCAATTATTACAGGTTTACTCCAAAAACAGTTGTTTCAAATAAATTACCACAAGCAACCTTTAACTTGGCAACTTCACAAGAAATTCGGAATATTAAACTCTTATTTCTCATCATTGATGACACTTTGAAAGCGTTTGGCATGTTTGGCCAGGCCTTGTCCTTCCACCATCTCTGTTCCATTTATGAGATTCATGTCGTGATGTACATTGGTTTTGTATCCAGATGTTACCCCACAATGAAATAATCCAATCCTCACAATATTCCAATCCATTTTTTTCCCTACATGACAACACTCAGATGAACCTCATAACTACACACAGAAACTGATCCAAGGTGAGCCCTTTTAAGCATTGGTTGAGTTCAAATATTTTCCAGGTAATGGGAAAGGATTGAAAATGACCTCAAAATATAATGTGATGCTTCCAGGAATATCTTTCTCTTTATGGCTTACCTAAAACTGTTTGCAGCCTTGGAAATAATCCTTTGCACAAATATCCACATTATCCATACAACAAAATGTTTACTCGTCTCTGCTTCTCTGAATCGCAGTTAAGCATCAGTTGGTTGTTTAAATACTCCTCACGTTGCTTTTCAACTGCTGCATGTCTAACTCTTCAATCTTTTCCAGCCTGACAATGATTGTAAGCTCTTGAATTTTCTTATGATTAGCAGCTTTGACCTCACATTTTGGAATCAACCATTGGTTTTGTCTGACAAAGGTTAATTGGACTCGAAACTTTAATTCTGTGAGCCCTTCTCTCTACACTTGCTCCAGTTTCTCCAGATATTTCTTTCTTTCTTTTTCTCTTTTCCTTCAGATCTCCAATTATGTAAAATATTAAAAATTGCAGCTCTTCCTTAATTTCCCCAATCACATATGTTTCTTTCGTTTTTCCGGATCCATTTCAAGGCTGGTTTTTCAAGCATGATTGTGGACATCTTGTTGAAAATGCAATTGGATGCTTTCTTGCCTTACCTTGGCTGAAGACATTTATATGGAAATTAGCAATAATAACTTTGTTATTGTTTCTGTTTTGTTGTTGTTCCAACACCCAGTGGGTTTGCTTCCTCCACACAGAAAGCCACTCCCTGAATAGCATGCAACAAAGTTAGAAAATAATCTGAAAATGTGTCACTGAACCTGGTGTGCAGGTGTAAGACTAGAAAATATCAGCCGTGATAACAACTTTATCTACACAGCAAACCAGGGAAAACATCCATGTGACTAAGGAGCTAGGAGCAAACAGAGCCGCGAGGGGGCTGGAACTCCAGTTTCTCTTTACAGATGCTTCCAGGCCTGCTGACATTTTCCAGCAGTTGCTGTGTTCACTTAATGCAACCAGATTCATCATTTCATTCTATGCCAGTCAAAAAACTGAAGAAACAAATTGACACAGGCTACAAATTGCTCCTAATGCAAAGCAGCAACCAAAGGCCTCAATATGTTACAACACCAACTCCAATCTTGCAATAGGCATGTTTCATTCTCAGGTACAAAGTTTTCGATACTCTAATGGAAGCATGCACTTCTGAGAGTTGCAAAGTGATTCAATATTTATCAAGATGAAAATATATTTCATTTGCCTCTGAAATACACAGGCATTTGAGGTTGGAAAGCTCAGAATAATGAGTGGAAACCTCTGAATTTGATTTTTAGGTACATTTTCATAGCCTTAACAGACGTAAAAAAATGAAAAATCTAAATATATGCACAGGTCATTACCAAACCATCTTTCATCTGAAATTGTTTTGAAAACAACGACACAACTGCAGTAGAATTTTAACCCAGACAATAGAATAATCACTCATAAAACCATGGCAAATGTAGAAACAAGTAGTTCATCTGTTCGTTGAACCTATTGAAAGGAGGATCAAGGGTTAGAAGGGCATGAGAGACGACTCCCTGATAAATTCATTGTCCTTCATACAAATCATTTCAAAGGTATATGCCAAAGCTAAAAAGTTCATAACGTTTTCACATCAAACAGGGCTATTGGGGAGATTTTGAAACTTACAAAGTCCACATTGATACCATTGGGCCTGGAGTGTTCCCAAGCAAAATATGAGATGCTGCTCCTGCAACCTTTGGGTGGAATTGTTAGGAGACCCAGGATGTACATATCGTCCAAGGAATGGGAGGGGGAGTTGAAAAGTTTCACGACTGAAAGGTGCAGACCAGGGAGTTGCAGTTGTAGTATGGCACACTGACCTCTACATCGCTGAGGCCAGAGGCCAGCTCTCTGACACCTCCTCCTACCGCCCCCTTGATCATGATCCCATGACCGACCACCAAAGCATCGTCTCACTGACCATCCACAAACTCATCACTTCAGGTGACCTCCCAACCATAGACTCCAACCTCATCATTCCCAAAACCTGCACTGCTCATTTCTATCTCATTCCCAAAATCCACAAACCTGACTGCCCTGGTCATTTTCTCCGCCTCCCCCTGCCCCACCGATCTTATCTTCGCTGACCTCAGATCCATTTTCACCGCCTTGCTCCATGGACACACAACCTACGCCTGTGACACCACCCACGCCCGCCACCTCCTCCAAACGTTCCGAGTCCCTGGTCGCCAACATGTAGTGTTTATCATGGACATCCAGTCGCCATACACCTGCATTCCCCAGAAGATGGCCTAAAGGCCCTCTGCATCTTCCTGTCCTGCAGGCCCGAACAGTCCCCCTACACTGGCACCCTCATTCACTTCAGTGAAGTCGCCGTCACCCTGAACAACTTCTCCTTCGATTCCTCCCACTTCCTACAGACAAAAGAGGTGGCCACGGGTACTCACATGGGCCCAAGCTATGCCTGCCTCTTTGTAGGTTACATGGAACAATCCCTCTTCGGAAGTTACACTGCCCCTAAACCCCACTTCTTCCTCCGTTACATTGATGACTGTACCGGCGCCACCTCGTGCTCCCAAGGGGATCTCGAACAGTTCATCCCCTTCACTAACACCTTCCACCCCAACCTTAAGTTTAAATGGGCCACCTCCAATACCTCTCTTTCCTTCGTGGGCATCCCTGTTTCAATCTCTGGCAACTGTCTGGAAACCAATATCGATTTCAAGACAACCAATTCCTACCTAGTATACACCTCCTCTGACCCACCTTCCTGCAAAAATGCCACCCCCATTCCAAATTCCTTCACCTCTGCTGCATCTGCTCCCGAGATGAAGCATTCCACTACTGGATGTCCCAGATGTCCTCGTTTATCAAGGGCCGCAACTTCCCCTCCATAGTAGTTGCAAACGCCCTTGACCATGTCTCTCACATTTCCCGCAACTCATTCCTCACACCCTCTTCCCACAATAGCAACCAAAAACAGAATCCCTCTCATCCTCACGCACCACCCCACCAACATTCAGATGCAACGCATCATCCTCCGGCACTTTCACCATCTGCCATCTGACCGCACTACCAAAGACATGTTTCCCTTCCCACCCTTAGCTGCTTTCCAGAGGGACCACTCTCACGTTGACTCCCTTGTCTGCTCCACCCTCCCCACTAGCCCAATCACCCCGGCACCTTTCCCTTCAAGGTCAGTATACATACCCCCTCACTCATCCCAGGCCCCAAGGAGACGTTCCACATCAAAAAGATGTTCGGCTGCACGTCTGCTAATGTGGTATATTGTCCCTGCTGTTCCCAATGTGGCCTCCTCTACGTCGGGGAAACCAAGCAGATGCTTGGGGACCACTTTCTGGAACACCTGCGCTCGGTTCATGACAAACAACTGCACCTCCCAGACGTGAACCATTCCAACTCCCACCTCCCATTCCTTAGATGACATGTTCATCCCGAGCATCCTGCAGTGCCACACCACCCAAAGGTTGCAGGGACAGCATCTCATATTCCGCTAGGAAGCCACGCGGCCCAATGGTATCAATGTGGACTTCACAAGCTTCAAAATGTCCCCTCCCGACCGCATCCCAAAACAAGCCCTCGTCCCCTCCTCCTTTACCTGTCCTTCCTCCCACCAATCTACTCCTTGCACCTCAAGCCTCACTCGCATCTCCTACCTCCCAGCCTCATTCTGCTTCCTTGACCTCTCCAAGCTCCTTGGACTGACATATCCTCTCCCTAACTCCCCACCTGCACTCATCTTTCCTGACTCCATCCCCTCCTGTTTGACCTGTCTGTCTCCCCTCCACTTATCTTCTCCTTTATCCATCTTTTATCTGCCTCACCCACTTTCCTTATTTATTTCAGAATCCCCTCCCCCTCCCCCATTTTTGAAGAACGTTCTTGACAGCTTTCCTGCTCCTCTGGTGCTGTTCGGTCTTCTACACTCATCCAGCTCTACACCTTGTTATCTCAGATTCTCCAGCATCGGCAGTTCTTACAATCTCTGCTGACATGCTGGACCTGGTTCACACCCTCGTGTAATACTAGTTCATACCCTCGTGGGTGGCAGTCACAAATGTCACTACAAGGATATTGGAACCCATCCAGCTGAGACGCAATCCATCCTGCAGGTTCCTCCTGCCCTGGCAGTGATTCCAATGATCCAGAGAGATCAATCCCTTCCTCCGACACTCACCCTTTAGCCACTGCATTATCATCCAATTTCTGGGCTCACTAGCACATGGTAGAGGGAGTTAATCCAGACATTCCAACGCTAGAATTTTTGTTTATCATCTTTCCAACCAATTCCCTAAAGTCCTGTTGCAGGATCCCATCTCCCTTTCTGCCTACATTATTGATGGCAATATGCACCACAGAGTCTATCTGCTTACTCTCTGATTTTGAATAACCTATGGCCACTCAGAGACATCCTTGGCCCTAGAAGGAAGGTGATAACATATCATCCTGAAGTCTTGCATGGGTTTCTTGGCCCTGACTATGGAATGCTCAGTCCCGGCCGATCGCCTGTAGTTCAACACTTCCAGATGAAACACAGAGTCAATTGCTGTGCCAGTGATCAAACTGCTACTGTTGACTTTCACTGTTTCTGTGCCCCTTTGCCTTCAGATGTAAGTGACCGTGGGATGGAAAGTTTTGTCTAAGTATCTTTTGTAAATTCCTGCTGTGCATTTGGAGAATGTACAGAGATGTTGGTTGTCACAAAAAAGACATGACTGCAGAGTTTTTGTGACATCCAGCGCGGAAACAGACCCTTCAGGCCAATTCGTCCATGCTGTCAGGATATCCTTCCTTAATCTACTCCAATTTGCCAGCATTTGGCCCATAACTATATGAGTTATGAGGAGAGACCGCACAGCCTGTGGTTGGTTACACCAGAGAAAAGTGAGCTGTGGTGGGGTGCTGTCTGGTTAAGGTCTGGTGTATGAAATTATGACTGATGTAGTAATGGGAGTTTGTGAAAGCATTTTCCATGGCAAACCTGTCTTGAAGAAGTCGACGTAAGTTTCAGGTCAAGAGGTAAATTATTAATGTGGAAAATGTTCAGGAAGCTTTTGGACAGCCTTGGGCAGCAGAGTTATGGATCATGATGCCTGAGAGGCCGCTGAAGGCATGCATTCTCGCAACATTTCAGAAGTTTCTGAGCGAACTCTTAACGTGAAAGGAAATGTCAGGCTACTGGCTAAGTGCAGTTCATTCCTCAGTATTATTTTGTTTCTGCTGGGTGGCATAGACATGGGCTGAATGGCCTGTTTCTATGATGTATCACTCTTTGAATTAAAGTAGCTGCAATAATTTTCTATGTTCAACCAGTTTGGAATAATTCATTCATTAAAACAGCTCACTTGAATTTCAAGAGCAGAATGTTTGCAGTCGAGTGAAGCACATTACTCAAACAATTTGAGAACCGAGCAATGGGACTCCTGGCATCTGTGTGGGACAGCGCCATTCACGTGAGAATTCAGCTTCATTCATGGTTGTGTTGGGAACTGAACAGTTTGGTTTTAGTGCTGAACATAATTAACACAGCGGGGAATTTACCACCTACTGCACACTTTGTTTTGTTTTCAAGAAAGATCATAAAATTGAATGATGTAACGTTGACATTCACAAGGCCACTGGACGGGGAATAAATTAAGTGCTTCATGAAACAACATTTTGGAATTGATAGCAGGATAATTACACACAGTTTAAGAGACACATAACCGTGAAAATGCATCTTCCAATTCAGCATCTTCCAATATATCACATGATTCTTGCTGTTATTGGCGTTCCTGGTAAGTGGCTGTACCGATTAAATTTGTACGAGTTTGTGTGTTCAGAATCCCCTTCCTCTCCCCCATTTCTGAAAGAGGGTCCATTTCCCAAACGTCTGTTTTCCTGCTCCTCTGATGCTGCTTGGCCTGTTGTGTTCATCCAGCTCGACACCTTGTTATTTAAATAGCTAACACATGTTTATACTTTCTGGCTAGGGAGACCGATCGGACAGGGTGACTTTGTTTTTTGCTGGAACACCAGAGGCTGAGGGGTGAACTAATGCAAATTTATAAGATTATGAATGGCATGGATAGAGTGGAAAGTATGACTTTTTTTCCCACGGCAGGGGGGGGCAATTACTAGGGGACACAGTTTTAAGTTGGGAGGAGGGAGTTATTCACACCAAGGGTGGTGAGTGCCTGGAACGCACGGTCAGAGGAGCTGGTGGGAGTAGAGAAAATAGCAAAATTCAGGAAGCACCTGGTTGAATCCGTGAATAGGAAGGGAATTGAGGGATACCGACCCTGTAAGTGAAGACCATGTTAGTTTGGAAGGACATAATGTGACGGTGCGGATTTGGAGGGCCAGGTGGCCTGCTCCTGTGTTGTGTTGTTCTTTGTTCTTATTCACCGTCCTTTATTGGGCCAGAAATTTTATTGAATTCAAATTTCACAAACCACAATTGTGAGATTAAAACCCATGTCCCCAGAAATCTGCCTGGGTTCTCAGGCTTGGTTTCTGGCACTAAAATGTGGCCGATTATGAAAGGTATCCTATACTGAGAGAGGGACAGTCCCAGGGGAGATCTGATGCTGATGAGGATGCACACATTTTTGGTGTATGTGAACTCCTGACAATGTCTTCTTCAACTGACCAATGTGTGACCAATACTGGCTGTCATTTCACGAGAGCTCTCATCCTGAGCGGAGCCACATTCTCACTTCTGTCTCACTCAGCCATGAGTCTCACTTGATACACAATAATTAACATTGTGGGAAGATGAAAAGCCAGTGCAGGTTCTTCATCTGTGAAGCATCAGGCACGCATACTCAGTCGCATTTGACAATGTCTATTCTGGTCCTTCCTGCACAAACTCTCATGTTGGGACTTATGTAGAGAGGCTTGCAAAGTCGGAAACAATCTCTGTAAGGATGGCCAGTGGGTCAAAGACTGAGAATTTTCCAAACGGCAGGTTGTTTAAAGCTTACAGCGTCTGCATACACATGCATACACACACGCACACACATTCACACACACACACACACACACACAGACACACATACACACACACACGAATGCATGGTCCATTTAGTGCTGAAGGTGGAAGTCAGATTTTCATGAATTTTAGCAAGTGTTTTTCATTCATTTTTCGTTCTGTCTTCTTCAGTGAATTTACTGGGGATTGTGATCATGTCCTACAGAAAGTGTAGCCTCTCCACCTGCACTACTCGCTACCTGGTGGCCATGGCAATGGCAGACCTACTTGTTATTATCACTGAAGTCATCTTTATCCACGACAATCTTTATTATTTCCCAATTTCTTTCCTGGATATCACACCTATGTGTAATTTAACTGCTGTCCTCCTTCCTGCAGCTACAGATTGTTCTGTCTGGTTTACCGTCATGTTCTCCTTTGATCGCTTTGTTGTCATTTGTTGCCAGCAGCTGAAAACAAGGTATTGCACTGTGAAAACAGCAATTGTGGTTCTAGCAACAATCTGCATTCTTCTTTGTTTGAAAAAACATTCCTTTGTACTTTATATCTGATCCTTGGATAATAATCGACAATGTACCCTGGTTCTGTTCTACGAAGCCAAGCTACTGTACTCATCCTGGTTGGGTGGGTTTTGACTGGTTTGATAAGATTCTAACTCCCTTTCTACACTTCAGTTTGGTTTTGTTGATTAATGCTGGGACAGTCAGACATATTTTAGTGGCCAGCAGAGCCCGTAAGGGACTGAAGGGTCAAAGCATCGTAGGGAATCGTAGTGACCCAGAGATAGAGAGCAGAAGGAAATCTATGATTTTACATTTCACCATATTTGGCAGTTTCATCCTCCTTCGGTCTGTATATGTAATATATGCTACAACATAACGGGAAGAGATCCTGGGGATTACAAAGAGTCAAAAATTACTTTTCAACAAGTTGGTGTGATGCTGCAGAATTTAAGTTGCTGTACAAATACTTTTATTTATGCCGTGACGCAGACCAACTTCAGAGAACAGCTTAAGAGGCGTTTTGAACCATCCTGTTACATCTATTGTTCAAATATTGAATAAACGTAAGAACCGAACCTCTCCTCACGGCATGTTAACCTATGAGCGACCTCGCTCAAGTGATTTGTTACCCACCTCCCCAAAATACCGATCTCCTCCTGCTGGCTGGCGGTTGCTCATCAAATCAGTTACACGAGTCAAGTCACATGCTCTTGCTGTGACTGGTGAAGATGGATTCGATCAAACTGTAAGGATACACCGTCCAACAAATGGAAGTTGCCAAAATTGCGACCACATCTGCCCCATTCTTTCCTTATGAGCGGCTTTGAACTGACAGTTGCCTCATTCAGTGAATGGATTGAAACAGCACGTCCTGGAATTAAGGCAACAATGTTCCAAACACCAATCGATGACTGAGCATTTCACGGGACTCATCACAGTTTACTCCTGCACAATCTGTTACAGGCAATCCATTCAGCTCAACAGTGATCAGCCTTGTATTTCTTTGATAAATCCCATTGTTGCGATGCGAACTCAAGACCCAGAGTCTTCTTCTTTGACTGTGTATGTATCTAGTATGTGTTTGTGTTTGTGGTTGTGTGTGTGTATTAATGTGACCAGCAACTGCATCTGCATGTGTAAGAGCGCGCCTTTCTTTGCTTGTCTCTGCGTCTCGACTTGCGTGGTTGATTGTATAACTATTTGTGAAATTGTGTATGTAGTTCAATATTTATGTGTCCACGCTGATGCAGCTTTGCTTGTGAACGCACGGATGTGTTTCACGTTTATCTGTGATTCATACATTGGAAGTGTGTGTTTTCGCTGTGAGACTCCGTGATAGTGTTATTGGTATCAATGTATGTCTGTGAGTGGGTCAGTTTTTCTCTGTATCAGTAAGAGTGTGCATACTTCTTTTGTGTATGTTTGTTTCTATCTGTTTGTATCTATATCTTTTTATGTACGCACGCCCTGTGAGTGCAGTTGAGTGTCCTTCTGCGTTTGAGTTTCTCGAAGGTTCTTGAGGAGATTTGGAGCTCGGATTGTGGTTCGCTCACTGAACTGGTTCGTTAGTTTGCAAACATAGAACATAGAACACTACACCGCAGTACAGACCCTTCAGCCGTCGATGTTGCACCGACCTATGAAACCAAACTGAAGCCCATCTAACCTATACTATTCCATTATCATCCATATGCTTATACAATGACAATTTGAATGCCCTTAAAGTTGGTGAGTCTACTACTGATGTAGGCAGGGCATTTCACGCCCTCACTACCGTCTGAGTAATGAACCCACTTCTGACATCTCTCCTATATCTATCACCCCTCAATAAATTGTTTTGAGCAATTAGAAAATGATTAGTTTCTTCCTTCATTCCACAAAGACTAATCCACACTAGCACTGTGTGCCTCAGTCATGTACTTTCACAGGGTAATGGGGACTGAATCAGAGCACAGATATTCCCGGATCATCACAAGGACACAGATATTACAGGATACTGAGTCCTGGAAGCAAAATCATTTCTGACACAAAGAATATTGATGCAAAAAAGCAAGAAATTAATTGAAGGAACAAACAGGTGATGAAGGAAACACTGGCAGGCAACAGAAAGGTGGATCCCAATATATTCTACAAATCTGTCAAGGGGAAGTGAATATCCATTTAAAGATTCAGTCCTGTTGAGGTAAAGGGGGTAGTCTGTGCTTCAACCGGAGCACCTTGGTAGAATGCTAAAATAATTCGTCACAGATGACTTTATTTGGGAGAAGGACGATGAAAGCACAGAATGTTGGAAGATGGACTGTGAAGTTCCCTATCAGATTGATGTATGAAACGAGGAGATATTGAAAGGTTTGGCGCATTCAAAAGCTGACAAATACTCAGGTCCGACTAACATGCATCTTGGGTTGGTCTGGAAGGGAATTACAGGGGGCTGAGCCAAACTTTCCAATCGTCCCCTGCCACAGAAGAGGTGCAAGAGGATACGAGAACAGCTAATGCACCAGCTTACACTCTCCATGTAATGTGGTAGATAGATACCAGGGAGCTGTCAACCAGGGACCTCATTTAATTTGCACGAAACCTCTTGGGGGATAAAAAGAAGCATACAGTTAATGTACATTTGGAGAAACAAAGTTTGAAATGGAATTCAGTGAGGCTTGCCAGAGCGACGGCCTGCCTCAGAAACCTATTGGAATATTTCCCAGAGGTTAAATGCGTTTAGCAGTTCATGTAGTTGACACAACTTTCCACAATTTCTTTAGCAAGATACCAAATCGGACATCAGGGGAAAACAAATAAAATCCATGGTATACAGAATAATTGGGAAAGTTGGATTCAACATTTTTTTCTGAATGACTGGAGGAAGGTGGCTATAGCAGAGGCCAGCTTGTGGAACTGGCAGCAGCGGATGCCACGGTGGTCATCACTGGGTCACTTCAGCTTTGTGATATTCATAAATAATGCAGCTGTCTAGATGAATATTTTGGAGTGTGCTGTGGTGGGAATCTTTATTAAGTTCATGTATTACACAGACATTGGCCAAGTAATCCCAGTGTGGAGGAAGGTATTCGGTGACAGGAGGATATAAACGGTTTGCCAGATGCTGGTATCTCTACCAGATGAAATTTAACCCTGACATACATGTGATGATGCAATTTGGAATGAGGGAGAATGAAAGACATTACTGAATGAATGGCCGGACATTCGGAATCAGAGAGGAAGAAGGGAATCTGGGGGAGCTTGTACACAGATCCCTGAATGTGGCAAGGGAGGTGAACAGAGTAGTTAATGAGGCACATTGGATGGTTCCCTTTCTCAGGCATCCTTTAGTGCATACGCGTAACGAGGTCATGTTTCAGCTGTTTCAGTACTTTCTTTCGGACATTGTTGGAGGACTGTGAGCAGCAACAAGAAGATTTGACTGCAATGGAGGTTGACCACAGAATATTTACCAGGAATTTGCTTGGGATGGAGCTATGTAGAAAGGCTGGATGAGATTGCATTGATTCCCTTGGAGAGGAAGATGTTCAAACTGGCCCTTACAATGGCATAGAGATGAGAAGGGACATGGACAGGGGGTTTCCCTTACTCGGAGCTAAAATAACAGGGCGTACAATTTTCAAGTGAAAAGTAGAAGACTTGGAAAGTTTTTTCACGTAAGAACGTATTCGCACAGACACTGCTGAGGTTTGGAGCACACTGGCTGGGAGGTTAGTTCAGGAAGGCAACCTCGAAAACATTTAAATGTAGTGGACCAGCACTTGAAGTGTTATATTATCCAAGGCTGTGGTCTAGTCGGAGGAAGTGGGACTTGTGATAGTTGTCATGTTTCATTGGTCATATGGCCTCTTTGGTACTTCTGCTTTGTATAATTCTGCCAGTTCTCTCTCCTGAGTTACAATATCTCACCCACCTCTGTTATCGCATCCCGATCACCTCAATTATTAATTTCCATTTCACTGGGTCGGTCCATCTCAAATCATCATTTCACACTCAGTGAAGACACTGCCTCCTGGCACCATCAATCACTACGTCCCACTCACCCCAATCAATGCATCTTGATGCTGTCAATTACGGAATCCCATTTCCCTCCATCACTGCATTCCACACCTCTCCATCACTGCATCCCATTCCCCTCCAACACTTCATCTCACTTCTCTATGTCACTGCAGTCGACTCTCTTCAGTCACTTGGACTCTCTCCCCTCTGTCACAACCTCCCACATCCTCAGGCACGACATTCCATCTCAATGAATCTTTGCACTATATTTGCCTCACTTATTCATCTCGCAAGTTTTACCGTGCTTCAGACGTTTATGTGTTCTGCCAGAATCATTCTTGATCTCTGCTGTGAAGTTAGTTTCCCTTTTTTTTCAGAATCTTGCTGTTCTCCGGAACATAGTAATAGCTTCGTATCGTATCTTATTCTGTTTTTGGTTTGTTTATTTGCAAGATGAGGGGTGCATGTAACATTCTGAGAGCAACGCGATACATCTCAGAACCTCACTGTGAGTGATTGATAAATTATGATTTACCTGTACAATATCTAGCGTTATAGAAGGGTGTCGGCTTCAGCTCAGACACAACCAAAAACTGGAGCGGTTCTCAATGATGATGTTTTGGCAACTGTAGCATTTATTCTCATTCCAGTTAAAATAGACGGTCCTGGTTACCTCGCCTTCCCTCACAAAGAGATGATAACCTGCAATGAGCTTTTATTTATTTTAATCCAAAAAGGATAAAATTATTTTCGAAAGTGCTGAACAGAGGGTGAGATATGCTCTGTTAAAATGTGGTAATCCCATTTAACCAGCCCGTACTCCTCGTGCAACAGTGATCAAATTGCACAACTTTCTCTGGAACCATCCACCCACCAGAACTGAAATAATAATCACACAGTCTGATCCTGACCTGGTCCCAATTATTACCCGACTCTTAGAATCGGAGGGAGGTCGGAAATCTGTGCCCCCTTTCTTCTCCATCCGCTCTCGGCAACGTATGGCTATGTATCCTTTGTGTATCCTGTTGGCCGTTGTCCCAGTTCCGCACGTTTCAAAGATTTTACAGAGGATTTAGTGCATAGAAAGTGGCCATTGTGCCTAGAGTTGTATTTTTTTCTGTTGTTCACAGTCACATGAACTATTCATATTCTCACATCGACATTAATTTATAATCTTGTGCTCTCATGTGTTCATCGAGCTTTACCCAATTAAACATATGACAGAGATTCACCGAAATCCCCCTTTCTTCACTTTTGAGACCAACATTCACAGCATTTTGCCAGACAGATAGGTCTGTCCAAAATTCTCCATTGGATTCATGATTAAATCTCTCACATTGATTGTCTCCTTCATGGTTGGCTCAACCAAATAGAAATATATCACAGTGCTCCGAGCAGAGACTAACGTGGGAGGATGTAATTTTCACAGTAGGGTCCCGCGCTCCTCGTGTGGATGAACAGAGTGATATGGAGACCAAAACTCAGTGTTGTGCTTCTGGTGGGGACGATGAGTATGGAGACAAGAAATATGTACTCTATTCCAGTAGTCATGTGATAAATGTTTTAAATATGGTTAAACAGGAATATCAACAGGCTGTGCTTTATATTATATACAAATACTACAAATCCTTCCCTCAATATATTCGTGATCATTTTTGTTTTGCAACAGGCAATGGCTTCACAGTCAGTGCTGAATGGGATTAGTTTAAAGTTCCGGAGTTACAAATGGACCGTAACTCCCACCAGCTCTCTCAGAGTGTTTGCCTAGTCCCCAGCACCACCAGTACATTACAAGCACAATCACTCTACCATCTTCCCAACCTGCCACAATTATTGGCTGCATTCCAAGAAAGTTCACTCTTGACCTGTTCAACCTGAACAATTCCTGTTGAAGGATATTATTTTCCACAATCCACTCCTTTTAGCCATTCACTTGAACACAGATCGATGCTCCTCCAGGCCTCGTCCAGGACTGTGTGATTCACACACATGGGTCAGCGTGTTTGCTCCCTGGGACTGAATGTCATAAAACATGTTTAATATTATGTTCATAAGTACCGTGTATATTACATCGCGACATATACTCCCAGGAGCAACAAAACCACAACTGATGAAAATGAGAGCAGGAACGAGGGGCTTCAGTAACCTTGACAGATGAAAGTTCCGATTCTGCTCATTGAAGAAGTGGAGGTTGAGTGGAGATTTGAACCAAGTATTGAAAACCAGGAGGAGTTTAGACAGTGTAATCACGAGAAAACACTCTGATTGACAGAACTATTGAATACCAGAGAACAATGATTTGAGGTGATGCGAGAATAAAGACATTCCAAAATGCAGAAGAAAATATTTCCCGCTGCTGCTGAAGGGATCAGGAATGTTAAGCTTAGGAGCCCAGTGGATGCAGTGTCAATCCAGCTCCATGGGATGGAGTTAGCTTCATGTCTGTGCAGAGATTGCGGAAAATTGATCCTTGGGGAATGAATCATTCAGGGAGGCAGCAGAGACACGGTGTGCAGAATGGCCTCTTTCTCTCCTGTAACCATTCTGTTGGAATCTGTGCATCATATACGAATGACTGTGAACTCCAGAATTTATATATTTGTCTCATTAAGAAAGGTCATTATTTTGTCCTTTGTAAAAGAATCAAAGATTTTCGGTGAACAATTCGCAGCAATGAAGGAAATTTGACAGAATTGGGCCCATTCAGTATATTACTCACAAGGATTTTATTCGTTCAGATTATACCCTCTGTTTATTGCAAACCATAACATTTCGGTTTATCACCCCGCCAGAACAGTGACATTGTTTGATTAAAGTCACAAATGCACCATGGGAGGTGTTACTGCGGAATTAAAATAAATAAACAGAGTGAAGTTTGAATAAATCTAAAGGAACTTTCTGATGAAGCTGAAAACCTGCAGTAGAGTGCTCATGTCACTGTGTGATATTCTGGGACCAGGATCACAGAATTACCAGAAGAAAATGTCAATAGAAGAGGAAATATGATGGAAGATAAATTATGGAATAGCTGTTCTTGGATAATTGAGAACAATAATATGAGTGTGTGGTCCCTACACTTTCCCTCACTCGGGCATCTGCATGAATAATGAGATACAACTCTCTGTCCGAGCGGGATGCCTACAGACAGCATGATATTAACTGTTCTTCTCTATTCACACCTACAGAGTGAACACAATCTCTCTCACGTGGATCTTCCAGGTGTACAATTCCTTACGTTTTCCATCTCAAGTTCAAATGTCAGTACTTCGAAGCTGGCCATTTTTCTGATGTCACGCGATTTCCAGAACCCCAACTGATTTGAATCCTAGGTTTCTAACAAATAAACTATCCCGCTCAGCTTCTTCTAGTGTATCACTACCCATTACTCCTCGAGAAAAACTCTAATTGCTAAGATTTGGATCATGACAGGGGAAGTAGTTCGTCTGCCACGGAGCCCACACAAAACAGGTAACTCTTTTCTGAGATAATGGGAACTGCAGATGCTGGAGAATCCAAGATAACAAAGTGTGTAGCTGGATGAACACAGCGGGCCAAGCAGTATCTTAGGAACACAAACGCTGATGTTTCGGGCCTGGACCCTACATCAGAAAAGTTTTTATTATGTTTAAATGTTTAACTTAGTTCTTAGTTTTTATTATCAGATATTCAGCTTCCCGTCTGTCCTGGCCTGCTATCCATTATCTCCTTTGTTACTCACCCCTTTCATATGTTATGGAACGGACCAAACCTCTCAAAAAACAGCAAGGAGATAGCCTGGTCACTAACTTTTATTTTCAGGCAAGTAAATGGTGTGGCACTCCAGAATTGATTTGAATGGTCAAACTACTGAGCTTTAAGAAAAACACACTTTATCATGACTCAATAATTAAAATGCGAACAAAAAATTGACATAACTTTAACTCCGCTGAAATACTTAAATAATGTATGAACTAGTGCTCATCAACTGATCCAATAAAGCAACATCCCATGAAAGCAGCCTGGCAAAGACTAATCCAGCAATTCAACAGATTCCAGTCCAGGAGAAGGATCAATAACAGGATGAAACTAGCAGCTCACACATACACACACACAGAGCGAGAGTTGTATCTGGCAGTTTCAATTCCAACTGCCCAATTTCAACAATTAAAAGCAAAACTAAAACCTTGGATGTGTGTGAGCCTGACTCTGCCCATTCCTGCTTCTTTTGTTTACTTTAAATAAAATTTACTTATTCTGCTTTCAATGGAGCAGGTACCTCAGCACCTGCTTCACACCCACCTCGTGAAGAGAAAGTAAACAGAATAAATCCCTCTTAAAGGAACACATTGTCGCACATTTGTCTCTTTCTCTTTCTTTAGTCTCTATCTCTGCCACCTGCTCACCGCTCCCTTTCCCCACCACATCACCACCCCCAACCCAATCCCAGTCTTCAGGATAAATACCACTTCTTCCCCGATGCCATCAGTTCTGACAAAGAGTCACCAGATTCGAAGCAATAACTCTGCTTTCTCCCTACAGATGCTGTCAGACCTGCTCAGTTTTGAGGGTTTACTGTATTAATTTCAAAGACAATTCGTGATGGATAATGACAGTTGATTTATCCAACAAAAACACAAAATTGCAAACCCTGAACTTTCTCCACTGCTACCTTGGGGGCACCGCCTCACTCCCGTCCAGACACAGTACCATCTCTGAGCGCAGACAGAATCCAAAGTGTAGAACCAAGCTTATGCTTCTGCCTCCCGGAACACAATTGACAAATAATCACCCCCTGAATGAGACACTGGCCTGCACGGAGTTCAGGCTTTATTACATTGTCACTGAGCTGCTGTTTCTTGACCCACAGGCATTTGCTCTGTCTGTGGTTGGCACAGATCACACAAGCGTGCACCAACATCCCCACAGTACAGCTGGAAACTATCATTTAACATCTACCCAAATGATATTGCAGTTTAAGAATTAGAATTTAAATTGTGCTTTTTCCACATTTTCATTTATGTTATGTTGTCAAACCAGGTATTCAGAAATATAATGTCATGAATTCAGCAGCCTGCTTCAGAAAGAGAGGGAGACAGTGAGAGAGAGAGAGACAGAGACTGACAGAGTGAGTGAGAGAGATAGACAGATAGAGCAAAAATAAATAGAAAGACATACAGAGCGAGAAAGACACACAGAGAGACAAGTGAGAGAAGGATTGGGGAGTGAAAAGATGAAAGAACCAGTGTGAGAGACAGTAGGAACTGCGAATGCTGGGGAATCCGAGATAACAAGGTGTAGAGGTGGATGAACACAGCAGGCCAATCACCACCTTAGGAGCAGGAAAGCTGATGTTTTGGGCCGAGACCCATTTCCAGCTCCACACCTTGTTATCAAATAATGTGTGTGTGTGTGTGTGTGTGTGTGTGTGTGTGTGTGTTTGTGAGTGTGTGAGTGTGTGTGTGTGTGTGTGTGTGTGTGTGTGTTTGAGAGAGAGAGGGAGAGAGAGAGTGAGACAGACAGAGACAGACAGGTAGAAATAGAGCATGAGAGACAGATAGGGAGAGTGATAGTCAAAGAGGAACAGAGAGTGGTGAGAGATACAGAGAGAGGCACAGAGTGAGGGAAAGAGAGGGAGACAGAGACTGAGACAGAGAGAATGATATGGATGTGTGAGAGAGATTGAGAATATGTATCTGACGGAGAGGGAGTCAGTGAGTGAGAAACAGGTGGTGGGAGAGAGACACTGTGAGGAAAAGAGACAGTGAGAGAAAGAGACAGAGTTTGAGACATCGTGTGACAGAAAGAAAGAGAGAGAGACAGTGAGACAGACAGTGAGAGAAAGAATGAGACACAGAGAGACAGTGAGAGATCAAAAATGGGAGTGACAGTGAGAGGAGAGCAATAGTGTGAGAGACACAAAGTGAGACAGCAAGTCAGACATAGACACAGAGGGACTCCCAAAGAGGGCAACACAAGGAGAGAGAGAGAGATAGACAGACATGACAGGGAGGGGGGAAGAGCAAGAGGAACGGTGACAGAGAGAAAGGGAGTTTGACACACACAATGAGAGACACAGAACGAGCGAGAAGGACTGTGAGCGAGAGAGAGAGAGAGGGGAAGAGTGAGAAGTAGGACAGAGAGTGAAATAGACAGAAAATTTGTGAGTGAGGGAGTGAGAAATTGAAAGGGTCAGAGAGAGAGGGAGGCACTGGGACAGAAAGACAGAGAGATACAGAGTGCAAGAGAGACGGAGGGAGAGTGGGAGAGAGTGTGATAGGCAGAGGAAGGGACAGAGGCAGAGATCAAACCAAATGGAGAAAAACAGCCAGACAGAGGCACAAAAAAGATTCACCTGAAACATCTTTTCTCTGAGATAATTTTGGCTCTGCTTGAGTCCTCAATTTATGTCACTATCCATGCTGGGCCACTCCTACTTTTGATTTGGCCAGACATTTACACTTCTCAGAACAATCTTCTTGGCCACATGAAATGCAGCATGTCCATCCGTCTCTGAGGCCAACAGGCAGAGAATGCAATAATTCAATTGTATTTGCATGTTCCTTTGCTTCGTGCCCATTTGATGACTGAGCTCTGGTGGCTGGTTCTAGATTGTCCTCAAGGTGAGGCATTTGATCAGTATCCAACATTTCAAAAAGTGTGTTTAATTACATAAACTCAAGTTTTTTTTAATGAGACAAATAGTTTCATGTGCAATGCTACTGCCATCTGACAAAATACTGCTTAGTTGAACTCTCCACTGGAAGCGTATCCTTTCCTCATGAGATCAGCAATACCATGCACTTTACTGAAAGGCACAAGCCATTTGAAATCTGGCAAGTGGACAACCTGTCAGTGAAGCATTGCCTCACCACTGCTCCTGGGAATGTGACAGTCTGTGTGCTCTGTGGTTTGTATATCTTGCTTTTAAAAAGAAAATTTTAACTATTTCATCATTGTTAACAAATTTAATTTTGGTCATGGGCAGAAGCCAAAGAAGTTCAAATCATGGAATACAGGGCAAGATAAGGATTGTCGTCAATCAAAGCAAAAGATGTGTGAAGTTGAATTTGGGGGTCGGGGTCGGGGGGGGGTGGGGGGACACTTTGTGGTGCAGTGGTAATGAACAGGTGATTTGAAAAATAGGTTACATTAAAACAATATGTACAAAGCTGACGCTAAATCCCAGGCCTGGTGATTCGGAACTTTTTTGAGTTCAATAAAGCGAGACTAACAGAATAATGCATTGAAGGAGGAAACGGCATTAAATTAAACTAGCGAGAGACATAAACGTGTCTTTTTAAAAGCTTTCCCCTGTATTCCATGGTTACATCTTGTGGGTCTGCTGCACATGCTTAGGACCTAAATTTATCACAAATGATGAAACAACTAAAGTCTTCAATTTAAATGCAAACTGTGCAGATACAGAGCACACAGACTGTCCCATTACCAGGAGCAGTGGTGAGGCAACATTTCACTGTCGGATTGTTCACTTGCCAGATTTCAGGTGGCTCTGAGTCAAGTGCACATTGCTGGTGATCTTATGAGGGAAGGATGTTGCAGCGAGTGGAGTGATCAACATAAGGGTGTTCCTTCAGATAACTTGTCTCTCGCAGTAGCGTCGCATGTGAAATCATTTATCTTGTGAAAAAAACAGCCAGGTTTTTTGAACAGCTGTTGAATTGTTGGATGCTGAGGTAATGTCTCACCTTGAGGAGAGTCTGGAACCAACCACCAGTGTATTGTCTTCAAATTATCCCAAAGCAAAGGAACATGCAAATGCAATCTTTGTTTTTTGTTTTGCACTTTGCATTCTATCCCTGCTGACATTAGAAACGGATGGATGTGCTGTGGTGAAGATCGTCGGCCAAGAGATTGTTTTGCAAGATGTACTAAATTGGAGGAATGCAAATTTTGACAGTGTTAGGCAAGAACTTTCAAAAGTGTGTTTAAATATTCACAGGTAAAGGGACACCTGGAAAATGGGAAGGCTTCAAAAGTGAGATGGTGAGAATCCAGAAACAGTGTTTTCCTGTTCCCGAGAAGGACAAAGCTGAAGGGAATGTTGGATGACGGCAGAAATTGAGGCTTTTTCTGAAACAAAGAGGGTTGCAGAGATCAAGAATAGACAGCAGGGATCAAGTGAATCCCGAGGAGAGGAGAGAGTCAGTGTATGTAATTGTATGTCAGGAGGGAAGCAGGAAGGTGTAAAGGGGAAACAGAATAGCTTCGGCAAATGAGAGTAAGGAGAATCCAAAGGAATTCCACAAATACATAAGGATAAAAAAGTAACTGGGGAGACAATACGGCTTGTTAAAGATCAACTTATGTGTGGAATAGGTGGAGACGCAGAGAGATACTAAATGAATAGTTTGCATCAGTTTTTATTGTGGAGAAGGATATGGAAGTAATATGGTAATATGGGGAAGTAAATAGTGATGTCTTTTTAAAAATGTCCACATTACAGAGGAGGAGATGTTGCATTCCTTAAATTACATCAGGGTGGATAAATCCCCGGGACCTGATCAGGTGTCCCCTGGAAATCTGTGGGAAGCTCGGGAAGTGATTGTTGCGCCTCTTACTGAGGTATTTGTATCATCGATGCCACAGAGTTTGGCTAAAGTGGTCTCACTGTTTAAGAAACACGGTAAAGGAAAGCCAGGGAACTATAGAAGAGTGAGCCTGACATCAGTGGTGGGCACGCCATTGGAGGAAATCCTGAGGGACAGGATTTGGATGTATTTCGAAAGGCCAGGACTGATTAGGATTGGTCAGTATGGCTTTGTGCGTGGGAAATCAACCCTCACTAACTTGATTGAGTATTTTGAAGAAGTAACAAAGAGGATTGATGAAGGCAGAGCGGTTTGTGTGATCTATATGGAGTTCAGTAAGGCATTCAACAAGGTCCTGCAGGGTAGACTGGTTAGTGAGGTTAGATGACGTGGAATACTGAGGGAACTAGCCATTTCAATACAGAACTGGCTTGAAGGTAGAAGACAGAGAGAGGTGGTGAAAGGTTTCGTTTCAGATTAGAGACCTGTGACCAGTGGTGTCCCACAGGGATCAGTGCTGGGTCCACTCCCTTTCCTTGTTTGGATGTGAGAGTATGACATGAAAATGAGTGATGCATTGGACATAGAAACATAGAAAATTGGAGCAGGAGGAGACCATTCAGCACTTCAAGCTGTGGGATGTTTTATTTGTTGAAGAAACAAAAGGAAGCTGCAGAGGATTGCAGACAGGAGAGGCGGGGAGAAAGACCTCCCAGATTCACAGTGAATTGAATTAAAGTGGCGAATGACGTGATTCTCAAATTGTATCATCCTGCCCCCGCACGTCGCACATTACTCTGACATAATAACAAGTCTTTCAGGAGAGTTTCATATTAAGGGTTTAATTTCCACCTTTGGGGGAGCCCTGTCTGTCAGGGGCTTGCTGGGGGTCTACCTGTTTGTGTCAAATTCCAAGGCCCCAGTTACTTTAACCCCAGGCTTCAAACCTGTTTTAAAGCTACAAGGCCACAATCCAACAGGAGCCTGTTAACTAGTGGCCCATAAAAAAAAGGGGGCTCACAAAATAAATCAAACCTCAGGGTAATAACCAGATACAGCTCACAAGGACACTGCCGAGTGTTGCCTGTTGTACAGGCCTCAGGCCTCAGAGCTATGCCCCCCCACCGCCGGCCCCCCATCTTGGAGGATGCTCTTGTACAAAGATCACCCTGTCCCAAAGTCTCTCTCTCTCTCTCTCTTTGGATCATCTGAGTGAACAAAAATTCCCTGGGAGGAACAAGACAGGAATAGTTAAAGGAGACATTATAAACAGCAGATGCTGGAGACAGAATCAATACAGGGTGGGGCCGGAGGAACACAGCGGGTCCGGCAGCATCAGAGAAGCAGGAAAGTTGACATTTCAGGTCGACAGCCCCCCACCAGGACTGGGGAGGGTGAAAGGAGCTGGGAAATAAATAGAGGGAGAAGGGGTTGGGCTGGGGAAGGGAGATGGGATGGTGATAGGTGAATGCAGGCAGGGGGCAGTGGGGATTGTGTCAGTGCAATGGGAGGGCCAGAGAGGTGAGAATGAAAATCGACGGGTTGTGTCAGGACTCGGGGTTGGGGATGAGAGGGAATGTTGGACAGAGGACGAGGCCGGTGGTGGGGAGATTGTAAAACTGGTGAATTCTACGTTGAGGCCATTGGGCTGTCGGCCCCCGAGGCGGAATTTGAGGTGTTGTTCCTCCAGTTTGTGTGCGGTGTCACTGTGGTACTGGAGGAGGCCTGAGATGGACATGTCACCAGGAGAGTGGGACGGGGAGTTAAAATGGTTGGCAACCGGAAGGTGTTGTTGACGATAGCGTACAGAGCGCAGATGCTCTATGAATTAGTCACAGAGTCTGCGCTTGGTCTCGCTGGTGCCGAGGAGGCCACAATGGGAGCAACAGATACAGCAGATCAGTTTGAAGGATCTACGGGTGAACCCCTGTCAAATAAAAGAAAGTTTGCCTGGGGGCTTGGACAGAGGTTGAAGGGGAGGCGTAGGGGTAGGTGAACCACCTCCCACGGTTACAGGGCAAGGTACTGGGTGTGGTGGGGCTGGTGGAGAGTGTGGAGTGAATGAGGGAATCGCGGAGTGAGTGGTCCCTGTGAAAGGAACGTGTGGGTGGGGAGGGAAATATCTCTTTGGTGGTGGGGTCAGATTGCAGATGGTCAAAGTGACGGAGGATGATGCGCTGGTTGTGGAGGTTGGTGGGATGATATGTGAGGACCAGGGGGATTCTGTCCTCATGTTTGTTGTGGGGACGGCGTTTGAGGGCAGAAGTGTGGAAATGCAAGAGTTGCTGTCGAGGGCATTGTGGATCTCAGGGAGAGATGGCACAGCAAGATCCCACTGATTCCAGTCTCAGCAGAACATTGACAATCTCTCAGCAGCATATCAGTTACAGATTGAGTTTATCTGCTGGGCTCCTTTCAAAAACTTCAAAAGCGACTAATTTGCTGCTTTGAACACTCACTGCCTGCCACAATGGTATTGCAGACATTGCAGTACAGCAAGATCTCTGTCAAACAATACAGCAACAGCCAGCCTGATCATCTGATTCCTTTATCCTCTGTGACACTGCTTAAATGTTCACTGTTTGCTGTCACTCCAGAAAATACATCATCTCAAAAGCCTCTCTCTGCCTCTCCCTCCCACTCTCTGTCTTTCTCTCTGTCTCTCTCTGTCTCTCTCAATTTCTCTCTGTCCCAATGTCTCCCACTCTCTCTGTTCCCAGAAACACTAGCATGCGCGCGCGCACACACACACACACACACACACACACACACACACACACACACACACACACACACAAAATCTTGACCAGACAGCGAGAGCTGGTGACTCTCTCTATAGACAGAGGGAAAAAAAAGTATTTAAGAAAGAATCTGAAGCATTCTTCTCCAGATTTACTCTCAGTGAGTGGTTTATTGTCTCCACCGCTGGAACCTCTTAGTCCCCCCATCCCACCGCTGAGAGCTCTCTGACACATTGAGATGGTAATGTCAGGACAGGAACCGCGTTGAATCATCCTGAACATTGACATGTTAACTCGAGGGCAGCAGAGATTGACTGTTCCCTGTTTCAATTTAATTTTTAAAAGAAAGCTTTGTTAATTATATCAGTGCAACTTGAAATTATTCAACATTGATCCCACACGAGCCTCTCAGATTTTCTGACACGAAAACTCCCAACATACACAGCAGTGGCCAGACCATGGGGATATTTGCTGAGGCTCTCTCCCTGGGGATTTTTAAGCTGTCAATGTGATTCCTAGATATGAATCTTTCTCTCCCTCTCTCCCTCCGTTCCTGTTTCTGTCTTTGTCCATCTCTCTTTCTGTCCTGCACACGTTACAGCTACTTCCAGCTGGACTTTCAAACTTCCCTGGGTAAAGTCACAGGTAATCTGATTGCTGTGTCCTCTGTGCTGCTGCGCAAGTGTTCATAATCTGCTCAAGCTCCAGAAACTAACATTCCTGCTGTTTCACTGTCCAAAATACCTCTCCCTGTCTCTCCTCCTGCCTCTCTTTTGCCAGTGTATCTCTTTCTTTCGCTGTTGTGATTGTATGATCCTGCCCCAAACAAATCACATATGACTCCTCATTATGCCAAGTGTTTAAGGAGAATTTCACATTCAGGGTTTTCATGTCCTCTTTGGGGAGTCCTGTCTGTTAGACGCTTACTGTGGGAGAGGGGGCTAATATAGAACATAGAACATAGAACATAGAACAGTACAGCACAGAACAGGCCCTTCAGCCCACGATGTTGTGCCGACCATTGATCCTCATGTACGCACCCTCAAATTTCTGTGACCATGTGCATGTCCAGCAGTCTCTTAAATGACCCCAATGACCTTGCTCCCACAACCGCTGCTGGCCGCACATTCCATGCTCTCACAACTCTCTGCGTAAAGAACCCGCCTCTGACCTCCCCTCTATACTTTCCTCCAACCAGCTTAAAACTATGACCTCTCGTGCTAGCTAAAATATGTTTGTATGAAACCCCAAGGCCACGGTAACTTCAACCCTAGGATTGAAAATTTTTTGAAAATGGCGGAGCCACAATCCGACGGGATTCAATGAACCAGAGGCTCCTAAAAAACCAGGGTCCCCCAGAGGAAATCAAACCTCAGGGTAATAAACACTCACAAATCACGTGGACCCTGTGGGGTGCGGACTGTTGAACAGGCCTCAGGCCAATGTCCGCCCCTCCCCTCTGGGGGAAATTTCTGTCCAAGGGAAGGATTTCTCGTCCTGTCGCAGTTTTGAAATAAAAATTCCTGTGCAAGATGGGTGGATAGAGTGAGACCGAGATAAGTATTGGAATTGAAATGGGGGGGACATTTTTAAACAAATTACACAGCAAGATGTCATTCTGTCACACAAAATATCTGCCAGCAAACCCAACAATGATCAAATTGGGGAATAAAGTTTGGGGATTGAATCCTGCAAACATCGGGCAGCTGTAAAACTACGAGCTAAACGAAACAGTTGTTGCCACGATCGCATTGCTGCAGGCCATCGGAGAACAGCAAAACCCCTGACAGGCAGCAAAGTACCAGCAGGAAGGTGGGCTCAGTTTTGCTGATGGGTGCTGCTTAAATGTTAAATGCTTGTTGCACCCACAGGCACTGACATGACTGATACTTCATCACCTCAAATGCCCCTTTCTCTTTCTACTGCCCGTCTCACTTTTTCACCCCCTCTCTGTCTCACTCCCAATGTCAATTTTAATTTTACACATTCTTATTTGGACAGTATAGAAAATCTATATGAGACAGTTTGGCATTCAGGGTTTTAATTCCCTCTTTGGGAAGTCCCGGCTTTCAGGTACTCACTGGGGATGGAGGGACTTCACAAGTTTGTGTCAACTCCCAAGGCCTCAGTTACTTTAACCCAAGGCTTCAAACCTGTTTTAAAATGACAGGCCCACAATCTGACAGAACCTCGTGATCCAGAGGCCCCTTTTAAAAAGCCAGAGTCCAACAGAGGAAATCAAACTTTGGGGGAATAATGAGGCAGAACTCGTGGGCCCCAGGGAGAACAGCCTGTCAAATGGGCCACAGGACTCTGGCCATTCTTGGAGGATGCTCTTGTTCAAAGATGACCTTTGCCCGAAACTCCCTCACTCTCTTTGGATCTTCTGAGTGAGTAACAAATTCCTGGGAGAAAAGAAACAGAATTGGAAAATCTTTCGAGAAATGGCACAAGATCCGAGAGGTTTCCTCTCTCAGTAACATTGAAATATTAAACGTGTCAGCAGGAAGTTGATATTTCAGGCCAGATCCTTTTGAAAACTTCACAAAACAGATGAGTTTGTTGATTAGAAGTCTCACTGCTTGCAAAGATGGCATGTTGGCAATTGATGCGCAGCCCGATCCCGCATGGAAAAGCACAATAATCTGATTCCTTTCTCTCGTGCAATTCTGGACAAGTGTTAATTATTAGCTCGAATTTCAGAAACTAACATTGGTGCTGTTTTTCAATCTCAAATACCTCTCCCTCTCTCTCCTCCTACGAAAGGGGTATTCACTCTGTGGAAGGAGTATTCAGCAAACTAATGGAGCGGCAGTTTCTCAGGCTTTGGATCCAAGAACAAAGAAAACATGAGAACAAAGAACAATACAGCACAGGAAAAGGCCCTTCAGCCCTCCAGGCCAGTGCCACCTCATTTTGCCATCCCATCCAAACACTGTCTTCACATACAGGATCCATGTCCCTCAATCCTTTCGCTGTTCATGTATTTGTCCAGGTACTTCTGGAATCCTGTGATTGTGCCTGCTTCCACCATCTCCTCTGGTAGTGAGCTCCAGGCACTCAACACCCTTTGTGTGAAAAAACTTGCTGTGCACATCTCTTTCAAACTTCACCTCACCCCACAAATTGAAACTGTATCCCCGACGAATTGACACCTCCACCTTGGAAAACGCCTCTTACCTTCCAATGTTAGCAATGCCATTCAAAATCTTGTAAAATTCTATGAAGTCGCCCCTCAACCTCATGCGTTCCAGTGAAGAGAAACCCAGTCTATCTATTCTTTCTTCACAGCTAAAAATCCCCATGCCAGGGAACATCCTGGTGAACATATTCTGCACACTCTCCAAAGCATCCACATCCTTCTGGTAGTGTGGTGACCAGAACTGTCCACACTATTTCAAGTGTGGCCCAATGGAAGTTCTATAAGGCTGCAGCATACCTTCCTGTGCTGACACTCAATGCCCCTTTCCACGAAGGTAAACATGCTATCAGCCCTTTTTCCACCTTATTTACCTGCGCTGCCACCGTCAGTGATCTGTGGACCGGCACAACCAGATCTGTGTGCATATCAGCAACCCTAAGTGTTCTGCAATTCACTGTAGAATTTCCACCTGTAAGTGATCTTCCAAAATGCACCACCTCACATTTGTCCAGATTAACTTCCATCTGGAGTTTTTCTATCTTTTCATGCCTCCAACTGATCTATATCCTGTTGTATCCTCTGACAATCCTCCTCACTTTCCGCAACTCCACCAATTGTCGAATTTTCAGGAAATTTACTAATTAGACCAGCCACGTTTTGCTCCAAAGCATTTATATCCCAGCGCTGATCCCTGTGGAACACCACTATTCACAACCCTCTATTTTAAAAAGCATCCTTCCACTGCTACCTCCTGTCGCCTGTGACTGAGCCGCTACTCTGTCCATATTGCCAGGTCACTGTGTGAATTCACTTTTTGTCCCAGTCAGCCATGAGGGATAATATCATCGGCTTTACTGAAGTCCACGTGGACAACATCAATTGTTTTTCCCTAATCAAGCACCTTTGTCACCTCCTCAAAAAATTCAGTCAAGTTAGTGAGGTGAGACCTCCTTTGCACAAAGTCATGCTGTTTATCACCAATTCATCCATCTGCTGTGAAAAATGTACAGGCCTTGTCTCTGAGAATCTTTTTCACTAATTTCCCAATCACTGATGTAACGTTCACGGGCCTGCAATTTCCCGGATTATCCCTGCTACTCGACTACAATGGGAAACATTGGCTAATCTCCAAACCTTTGGGCCCTCACATGAGGCCAAAGATGATACAAAGATGCCTGTCAATGCTCCAGTAATTTATTCTCTATATCCGTCAATATTCTTGCATGGATTCCATCAGGACCCAGGGACTCATACTTTTTAATACACACAAAACATCTTCCTTTGTAGCAATAACTTGGCTTAGAAATTTGACCCTCTACTCCTCGAGATCATCCTTCAACAATTTGGTCTCTTTTTTGAATACCAACACAAAGTACATGTTTAGGGTTTCACCGAACCGTTCTGGTTACACACATAGGGTCACTCCTTTGTCCTTGCATTGGCCAACCAGTCCAAATTCAATTGGTAAACACGGCTGCAACTGTCTATTGGTAATGTAGAAAGTGAATGTTCAACATCGGACCATAGGAACAGGATGAGGCCATTCAGCATCTCGAGCCTGCTCTTGCTTATTCGAGCTCATGGTAAATCATCTCCCTCAACGCCATATTCCCAAGCTATCCCTGTATCACTGATTTGATTACTGAAAGGAAATCTTATCAGTCTCCATCTTAGAGTTAATCAATGATCAAGTTTCCATCACTGTCTCGGGTAGGGAATTCACTGGGGTCACCGTTGGAGTGAAGAGGTTCCTGTTCTTCCTGATATGAATTGTTTGTCTTTAATTCTGAGGCTGTGCTCCCGAACATGAAGCCCAACAGCCAGGCAAAACACACTTTCTACATCAATTGTGTCTCTCCCTTGAAGAATGTTGTAACTTTCTGAGAATGTTGCACATTCTGAAATCTTCTTGTTGAGTGCAGATTAAAATCAGCTGATTATTGAAACATTTCTTGATCATTATCCAATTTCAAGTAGTTTCTGATCACAGATTGAATTGCAGGAGGTAAATTAACTGAAGCTCTGAATAAAATCTTCAAAAATTTACTCAACAGTAAATACGAAATCATGAAAAGTTACTGAGAAATTGTTATGAGAGTACAGCTGACATTGAGAATCACTTTCTCTCTGTTCCAGGTTGAAGGTGTTCAATAGAAACACAAAGACACACTCTGGATACGAGCAGAAAAAACTGTAAGTGAAAACTATCCTAATAAAAGTAACGATTTTCCAGCTGGGTGATCAATGCACTGAGTTAATGTCATCTCGAATGTACGAGGCCAGGCAGTTATACAACATGAACTGCTGGTAAGAGGCTGAGACCATGAAGAGTGGGGAGAGAAACATGTGCAGGGAGAAATGGAAAATATACAATCTGCTCAATTGTTTTTGGCAGAGGAATTCTATATCTGGGAGTACGGTAGCAGTGATTGGTGTCCCAGGGAACGGAAAAACAACAATGGTCCAAAGATTGTTTATGACTGGGAAACTGGAAAAATATACCCCCAGTTTGTTTTCAGTTTTAAATTCTGGGATTTGAGCGCTATGAACTATAAAATAAACCTGAGGATTCTGATCGTGGGACACAATCCTCATTTTGGGAATATTCTGGGAGGGCGCTGGAAGAATCCAGAGAGGTTGCTGTTTATATTTGACAGTATGATGAGTTTAAGGACCCTGCAGACTTTGCTGAGTCGGAGAAATACAGAACCTGAGTTTGTGTGCACAGATCCCGAATGCTGGGGTGAAGTGTATGATATTGTTTATGGTTTAATCCAGCACAAGCTGTTCCCAGGATGTTCAGTGCTGGTGACTACCCGCTCCACTGCATTACATTTATTGGAAAAGGCTGAGATCCTGGGTTTTCTAGGTGACACATGGAAGGAATATTCCAGCATGTCTTTGGAAGATCAGATGGTGGCAGCAGCTGTTCACAAACACGTGGGAGAGAACGAGACCCTCCACACCACGAGCGATATTCCTTCGTCCTGCTGGGCCCTTGGTCTGTCACTGCACACCCTTCTTCACACAATGTGACAGGGAAGTCCCATGGCCATCACCCAACTCTATTCCCATTATATTTAAACATTCTGAGACACCATGGCCAAGAGATTGAAGACCCCCACAAAATGTCACTGAAACTTGGTGAAATGGCCTTCACAGCAGTCTTTGAGAAGAAGATTGTGTCTAGTGATGGAGAGCAAGTACGGTCTGTAACTTTCCCAGTTCCTGCCTGGATTTAAGATGAACCTTTTCGAGAGGGATGGTTCTTTCCACAGTGTGGTTTACACCTTCCCACATCTCACCATCCAAGAGTTTGTAGCTTCTCTTGATGTATTCCTGTCTCCATATCCTGTGGATACCCAGAGTCTCAGTGAGGAATACAGTTGATTTGTGATATTTCTGCGTTTTATTTTGGTCTCTTCTCCTCACAGGCAGCCTGGAGAGTTTTCTGGTTGCTACAACCTGTTGAGAGGTTCACTGCGTGAAGGAGAAGATTTGAAAGTCAGATTGGAAACACAGCAAGTCAAAACTGATAAAAGGAACTTTCTGATTATGTAGCAATTTTTGTTTGAGATTCAGAAAAACAAACTGGCTCACTTTGTACTTGGTTCTTCAGAAATCCTAACGTTTTGTGGATTGGACCTAAAACCAGATGAGTGTGCAGGTCCTGTCTCATCTCATATACTATGTGACAAAATAAGGGAACATGATTTGGAATCCTACAACATTGAGTGTGAAAGTTTTCAGCAACTGTTACCTACAGTTCACAAATCTCTGGTGTTGAGGTAATTCGTTACTTTCTCTAACTGGTAAACAAATTGTAGAACTGGCACAGAAGGAAACAAATGATTCACAAATTTTATTTCTCTCTGAACCAATGCTGTAAGATTTAAGAATTTGTAACAGGACAGAATATTGATTCAAAAGTTCCTGAGAAATGGAGTTTACAGCTACGACAGTAAAACACAAGCGGTGGGAAATAAGCCTTTGAACTGAACAGCCTGCAGGAGGAACATGTTCCACAAACATGACGAGTCTTGTCAGTGTCTGCACAGAGATTAACTCTGATTGCCAGAATGAGACCGGGTGGAGGGACATTTAAGGCTTTAAAGATGGTGATTTATTTCACAAACACATTTGCTCAGTGATCCAAGTGCATGTAGAGTGGGACCTGTCAAAAACCATTATCAATGAAAGAAACTTTAAATATTAATTTGCTGTTTATTTTTCAGCATTTCATGGAACATCCAAGAAGGAGAAAAGACAAGATTCCGGTTTGATTCAATTTGATTCTTATGCACTGAATGTTTCTATTTCGCTTGTGGGACAATAAACTGGGAAGTTCAGGAGTAATGCTCGTTTCTCTGGGTCTCAGGAAACTAGATTGTAAACTACAGACAATACAGTCAGTACTACAATCCAAGTTTATGTCTATAAAGGTGCATATTGAATGGTGTATGTCAGTCTCAGTATCAGTGATGTGGAATTCACCCTGGCTCTTCTTATTTCTCTGTCTCTGACCCCAGTCAGTGGGGTACTGGTCTCACAGCTTCTTGAGGTGAGGATATCACCTCTGCCATCGGTGTAAACCACTCCCTCATTTTTCTTAATCTACGATCAACCTCTTTCTCACATCAATCTGTCCCCACTCTCTACCAACTCATAAAGAACTGCAGGAATCTGAAGCAAATCTGATGAGTGTCTGTCTAAAAGGCTTATGTAACCAGAAGCATTTTAATGTTTTTGTCAGAGTTATTGATTAAAGTTTTTTCTTAGTTGTTATTGAAGGAATACGTTCACTGCCCCTCTTCCCAAAATGCTGCTCAATGTGTTTATTTTCTTTTCATCTTCAATGATTTTCAGCAGGTCACCTGGGCAACTGAAATCACTGCAGGGTACAGGGCCTGGACTGAACGTGATAGTCTATACATTTCAATTCATAACCACCACTCCTCGCATTATAGGGACATTCCTATAGTCACTGTCCCTCCCTTTAAATAGCCGCACTCCAGGATGAAATCCCACAGACTGTTTCCCAGTATCCACCTCAAGCTCAGTGAGAGTGTGAGCGATGATTATGCTCAGTGTCTGTGAAGTATCCTAACATTCCCCATTGGGTATCAGAAAGTTACAGCTACAATTCAATCAGACACACCAAGATAAACATCTCGGGGCAATTTGAGTTGAAAGTTACAATGATTTTACCAACAATATATACAGCCGAGAAATGAGCAGAAAAAAACTTATCATTTTGGCATAAAACTGGTGTTTTAGATTATTAAATTAGAAATGGCAAAGTTTCTGTGAGGCTACTGATTTATAATGGCCGTTCCTCAGTAGGCGATGTACATTCAGACATCCTTAACATCATGTGTTCTCGGAAGTAGCATCTGCTGTATCCACTTGAGCAAGCAGACCGCACCATTGAGCAGCTACTCATCAGTGAAAGCAAACTGATAGCCTGAAGATAAAAGGCACGGCCCATTGATTGACTGATTGATCCATTTGTGTCAGCCTGGACGGTGAGTGCCTTTAAAGACAGAGTTGTCTCGCAATTTTGGGAATGTGCACAATTAATGGGCGGGTAAATTACGGAGAATTTACAGGAAATGGATGACGTCACCTCTCATTCATTGTCTTATTTACCCGCCCATTAATTGTGTGCATTTCCAAAATTGCTGGACAGCTCTGCCTTTAAATATTTTTGCCATTGGTATAGTTGATGTTGAAGATACAATGTTTATGTTATTTAATAAGTTAAACATTGCCAGTGGAAGAGTTGCTCACTATTTACTGTAGAAGTAATACAATGAATCTTAGAGCAATTAGTAAGACCTAACTTCCTTTTGTATCTCCAGTGATTAGGGCAGTGAGCAATGTAAAACGAGCACCAGAATTTGATAGGGATTGCAATGAATAAAATGGAGAACAGAATCCGAGCAGCCCTTAGAGATAAACAAGTGTGGGAAAGAGTACAACTGTTGACTTTGGAAAGTGAATTAATGGGATGCATTGTTAGATCCCAAGATCTGATGATTGCAATGCCTGGTGAACACCATGAGGTCATGGGGAATCTCGGGATGTCCATCATTGATCAGCTGTTTCACAGGATTGGATGTAGATGAAGGGTGAAGGAAAAATGACAATGTTGCTCTAATTATTGTAACACAAGCTGTCTAAGAGCACTGCTTCCCACTGGGGAAATCTGAGCATCATTGGCCTCTCTGAGCTGTATGTTATGAGAGCGAGTGGCTCCAACATAAAGGCCAGTTTCAGGGGGAGCGGTGTCTGTCCTATTCCAATTGTGCGGTAAAGAGTTCGAATAAAACTGAACACATAACTCCAGGCTGCTCTTTGGCACCTCTCCTCAACTACTGGCACTGGAGCAGCGTACTGCACCTTTCTGCTACCGACTACGTGGGGCCTAATTAGTTGAGTATATTTAATTTTACCACCCTTTAGGTAGAGGGCAAACCCTGCAGCTAATCCTAGCTGTCAGTTGCAGGACAGAAGAGCTAAGAGGGGCAATGCAGTTGTGCTGTGTTCAGTTGGCAATTGAAAGGCCTGGTCCTCACCAGGAAGATTTGAGCCTCACAGCAGGACAGCGATGACAACGAGAATCCTTACCAGGGAGAATTGAGTCCCATTGCTAGATGTCTCGGGTGAAGAATACTTCGTCCTCGCTGTGGAAAATAAGAGCCCCGCAAACAGGACAAGTGAGTCCTCACCAAGAAAAGTTGGATTTTTTTTTGCTGAGAGAAGGTCGGTTAATTACAACAGAAAGATGGAAAGATACAGTGTTTGAATGAAAAAGCATGCACAGAAGATGATTCTGCGAGTATCACAGAATGTCATAAATGCTGACACATTGTCAGGACTTCGCTGAAGGATGATGGATGTGTGGTGGATAAAACAGTCTGAGAGGTTCTGCAGTATTAACTGTTTGCATTCACAGATGTGGTGTGGTATATGTATATATTTTCGAGTACTAATAGCCTGAGGCGAAAGTCTTTGAAAATGGAGCCATCCTTGTTTGTTGACATATATCCTTTTTTTAAGGGTTGAGGTACGCTGGCACTGTGCATTTTTGAGCATTTTCCTCCACCTCGATCCTCTTGCAGAGACGTGCTGCCAGTGGTGATATAATATCTTCATCTGAAGCTGTGGGTGAACAGCTTCGACTTCCCTGAGATTGTTATTTATTCCACAAAAGAAGCATGAGAAGCACAGACCCAGGGTTTCAGTTTGGCTTTCAGTTCACAGATCAAAGAATAGAATCCCTACAGTGTGGGAACAGGCCCTTCGGCCCAAAAAGCCAACACTGACTCTAAGACCATCAAACACAGACCCATCTCCCTATAAAACCAAATAATCTACACATCGATGAACACTACTGGGGCAATTTAGCATTGCCAATCCACCCAGGATGTGCATCTTTTGGACTGTGGGAGGAAACCGGAGAACCTGGAGGAAACCTGCACAGAATCAGAGAGAATGTGTAAGCTCTACACCGACAGTCGCCTCAGGGTGGAATCAAACCCAGGCCCCGGTGCTGTGGGGCAGCAGAGCTAATCACTGTGCCACTGTGCCACCATGCTGCCCCATGCCAAAGTGGAGAACAGGGGAATGTTGAGATTGGGTGTTTTGGTTTGCAGTTGCTAAATACAGCTGTGACTACTTTTGAGTTCTTTCTCTGCCGCTAGACTGTTTCATTTGCTGATTATTTCTCCTACATTGGAGAAAATCTGCTTTACTGAATTTGCCTATGCCAAGGATTTTTTTTTAATGAGATGCTGCTATAATGGAACACTTGATAAGTAGTAGTTAAATACAATTATTTTGTTCAGTATTTCAACCCAGTTAAAGACATGCCAATTCCATTTTTTTCAAAAAATATTGTCGCTATGATGTACAAATAAAGTGTGTTTTGCTTAAAGCCGAGTAATTCAATCGTATCTGGAATGCACCTTAACTAAGATAAAAGTTAAGGATTGTACTATCTTCTTGGTATACTTTGAGGGGAGTTTTGATCTCGTCCACAAAATTAAACCGATGCCCCTGGCCATTGCTCACTCCATTAAAGGGAAATATTTCTTCCTATCTGTTCTATGTCCCTCCTAATTTAGTACATCGCAATCACGTTACCTCAATCTCATCCGGTACAATTAAAAAGAAAAATAGCTTATTCATTCATTCTTAATGAAAGGCCAGTGTCCTCTGCAGTTCAGGATGAACATCATTGAAATATATGAGATCCTGAGGGACCCTGACCAGCTGGATGTTGAAAGGACGATCTAAAACTAGGATTAAAAATAAAGGTACATACCTCTCATCCCCACCTCCTTGACCTGACACAACCTGCACATCTTCTCTCCCACCTATCCAACCTCCCCATCTCACTGACCAATCCTCAACTGTCCTGACCTGCACTCAGTGATCACCATCCCAAAGACCATCCCCAGCACCACCTCTCCTCTCTCTATTATTTCTGAGCTCCCTTCACCATCCCCCACTTCTGAAGGAGGGTGCTGACCCGAAATGTCAACTTTCCTGCCCCTCCTATGCTGCCTGGTCGGCTGTGTTCCTCCAGATCAACACTGTGTTATATCTGACTCCAACATTGGCAGTTTGTACTATCACTGAGTAAACATATATTTTGTCCAGGCGTACTGAACCTCCTCCTCCTCAACAGGCAGTGGATGTAGAATCTTCCGATGTTTCTAAAGTTGAGGAATATGGATTCTTGTTTTTCACAGATTGTTGGGGATTACACAAGGAATGTAGAATTGCTGAAGCAACTCAGCCGGTATGGGTGGACAGAAGGCAGAGGTTAGGTTTTGAGTCCAATGACCCTTCTTCAAATTGGACATGACCTACTTCAGGGTGTTCCTGACTTGTTGAAAGCTGACCCTCAATTGTTTCACCCAATTCCTGATCTGCTTCAGACTATAGACGATTGTCTGCTTCAACACGCAGCCTTAGGCTGTCCATGACTTCCTTCAGCCTATTTTTTCCCAGCTTCCAATGGCTTCTGAAATGCATCAAGCTGTCTCCATCTTACTTCAGACTGTTCGCAAATGCTGCATGCTGTTCCTGCCATCTTCAGCTTCTTCCCCACTTCCTTCAGATGACTGATTCCCTTCTGATCCCATTGAGACTGCTCTCAGCCTGTTTCTGAGATGCTCCTGACTTCTGCAATCTTGCTGTACGTGGTTCCAGACTGGCTGCAGGCTGTTCATGACTGTCCCCTTTGTTGTTCACTATTGTATCGTGATTTCCTTCGAATGACTTCAGACTGTTGCCGGCTTTCTGTGCACTGTTCCCAAGCTGCTTCAGGCTGTCCCCCAACCCCTTTCATAACTGGATTCAGTCTGTTGATGATAACTTCTGCATCTTCCCACCCTGCTTCATGCTTTTCATCGCCGTCTGCTCCCAGACTGTTCCCTATTTTCTGTGTGAGACTTCAAAGTGAAGAGGGCAGCGCAGCGCAGGATGAGACCCTTCAGCTCACCAATGTTGGGGAAGTTAAAATCACCGATTGCAACAATCCTGTTGCTTTAACATCTTTCTAAAATCTGTCTGCATATTCTGTCCTGTCAGTCCCTCTGGGTGTTGGGAGGTCTGTAGCATTAGCCACCCCTATACCCCCAACCAGCATTGTGATTTCACCTTCCCTATTCCTGAGTTCCACACATTGGCTCACTGCACATGTCCCGTGATGTATCCTCCCTCAGTACAGGTATGAGAGACTCCTTTGACAGTAATGCAGCTCTCTATCTTGGATCACAGCGTACGTTCAAGCTGTTCTTTTCAGATTCCAGTAAATATAATTAAGAGAATGATCCACAGCAGCAATTTGCTGAAATGTGAATGCTTATTACATAATAATATATGATTATAATATAAATAGTAAATTATTATACAGGCAATAATGAATGATAAATAAAAGAGAGGTGAAAAAATAAAGCAAGAAGCCTCATGGCTTTCAAGAAAATATCTACAAGTCTCATGTTCTCAGAGATAGTAAGAACTTCAGATGCTGGAGTCAGAGAGAACACAGTGTGGAGCTGGAGGAACACAGCAGGCCAGGAAGCATCAGAGGAGCAGGAAAGTTGACATTTTGGGTCAGGTCTCTTCTTCAGAAATGGAAAGAGGGAAGGGACCTCAAAAATAGAGAGAGGAGAGGTGGTGCTGGGAAGGTAAGTTGCTTCTTCTGCCCTTCAGGGACACCTCAATCAATGGTTAGTCTAGAGGACTAGGTTCATTTTTGGCACCGTTCATGATCTCGGTCTGAGTTGAAGTCCAGCAGCAGCTGTAGCAGCCTGGAGAGAAATTCTGTCTTTCACACAGCGTGCTAAACATGCAGCATCAAGAAAGCAGGCAGTAAGGCAAAACTGCTGCCTGGTATAGACAACACAGGATGGGAAAACAAGTGCGGGCGTCGTCTTCGGCTCAGAAAGGAATGTTCACAGGACTCAGAGGTTCACAGCTGGTTGAGTATTATTCAAAACTCTCCCAGGCTATTTTCTAGTTCTGTGCAATCTATTTTCCCATGCAGCTGTTGAATGTCATCCTGAACTTGTAGCCCCCTTTGGCCAATCCTCTACACTCCCCTTTATGTCTTCTTCTGTTGACCTTAAACATCTAAATCCTATAATATTCAGCTGCCTGTCCCTCTTTCAAAAAAATCTCTGTCATTGCAATAATGTCATCATTCCAGGTACTAACAAAACTCTAAGGTCATTTCCTTGAATATTCCTCTTCTTGCACTGAAACATTTCTCACCCAACTCCCCTGCTCTTCTCAGTCGCGTTTCCCTGTCTGTTCTTGGTCTTCGTCACGTTTGCCTTGGTTTCTAACTCTCCCTGAACTTCTGCATCTATTGCTCTTCTCCTCTGGTTCCCATGCCCCTGCCAGACTAGTTTAACCCCACTCCGCCAAAACCTCTCTGTGTGATGGGTGAGTTTAACTTTCCCTGTGTTGACTGGGACTAACTTTGTGCTGGGGTCTTGGATGGGGCAGAACTTAAAAAGACTATTCAGGAGGATTTCTTGACACATTTTATAAACAGTTCAACCAGGGAAGGTGTTATATTGCACCTGATGTTGGGAAATGAGCCCTTCTGGGGGACTGAAGTTTCAGTCGGGGAGCATTTTGGGAATAGTGAGCATAATACAATGAGTTTTAAGATACTCCTGGATAGGAATAACAACAGCCCCTGAGTGAGCTTGTTAAATTGGGGCAAGGTGAACTCCAACAATGTCAGGCAGGAACTGGAGAATCCTGATAGGAGGCGACTGTTTGTGGGTAAATCCACATCGGACATGTGGGAGTATTTCAAATGCCAGCTGATTTGAAGAGGAGATAATCCCCACCCTTGCTGTCCCCAAGATACCAGTTCCAGGTGCAACCCATCCAGATGGCACATGCCCAGATCTAGCCTCAATCCAAATCTGAAACCCTCCCCACTAACCACATTTTTCAGCGATGCATTCATCACATATATCCTGCAGTTTCTGATCTGACTAGCTCATGGCACTATTCCTGAGGTCCCACATTTCAACTTTCTTCCTAATTCTCCATATTCTGCTCTTAGGACCTCATTCCTTCTATTTATTTTGACCTATATTGTTAGAACCAACATGCACCATGGCCAGTGGTTCTCCCACCTTTCCCTCCAGAATGTCCTGCAACCGCACGGATACATCCAGGACCCGAGCACCAGAGAGGTAACACATCATCCTGGACTCTTGTTTGTGGCCCCAGAAATGTCTGTCTTTTCCCTTTAGCATTGAATCTCCTCAAACTTGAGCATATCGATGGTTGTTTCATCCTCCTTCTGCAGCAGAACTGGTTCCATGAATTTGGCTGCTGCTGTAGTCCCATGAGAGGGCATCCCCCTCAAGCATATCCAGGACAAGAGCATCAGTTTTTCAGGGTGACAGTCGCAGGAGATTTTTGCTCTGCCTGCTTAGCCCTCCTGTTCTGCCTGGTGGCCACCCATTCCCTTTCCTGCCTGTAGAGCCTGTGGTGTGACCACCTCCCACCACACTCACCGCAATGTCCCCGGATGCTGCTCCAATTCTGAAACCCGAGCTCCCAGGAGCTGCAAGTGGAGATAACTCCTGCACACATGCAGGTCCCAGGCACTGGGAATGTGCTTCCCACATCAAGACAGAGGAGCAGCCTCCGATTTGGAGCTCACCTGCCACGTCTTACCTTTTTTATTTAAATGATCCAAACAGTGTCAAATACTTGTAATACTCGATCGAAGCTGTTGGTGTTTCTCCAAATTACCAGTTACTCACCAACAACAGATTCCAGAAGTTGTTGAGCCTCAGGCTCCTTCACCCACTGGAACTCTCACTGCTCACCTTCCTCTCACAATATTCCTCTCTCTTCACCTTTCCCGTCTCCCTCTTTAAGTAGAGGAGGAAAGGATAGGGGGAGGATAGGGAAATGAAAGCACTGCAGTGATGTGATCTTTGGGGCGGCTAATCCTTACCATCAAGTACTCCCACCAGACCCTTCACACTCACTCTGACTGCAAAGTGTACATCAGAATGCCATGTCTCAGCACACTCTGGTGGACAATTAACCTTTGACTGATTCAGTTTAGATTTTTTTAAAAATCCTACGTTCCTACGTTGCCATGTTGACATTGCTGCTGTGGGCCACTCACAATTTCATATTTATTTGAAGTTGCCTTTTACTGCAAATCAATACGGTGCATTGTGAAATCACTCGAAGGATACTTTGTAAGATCACTTTGGTGACTCTCTGTACAAAGCTTCAAGATCAATATCTACATGTAGACACTGCATCATTTTATCCAAGCGCTCCATTAGGCCTATCAGCTGTAATGATTCTTTGGGATGTTGTACTGTGCAAGGTAGATTTAAATATTCCAGTCCAACCCTTTGCTATTTTCACAATTGAACCCTTGACACTTCTTATGAATCCCTTTCAGACTGTGTAAATGTTCTGGTACGACATTGAGCAGAGTAATACAGCTGTTTGCTCAGGGACTGAGCAATGTCAGTCACCATGGATTCTACTTGAGTCACTGGAACAGAGAGAGCGCAGTTGTTCTATTTATAGGGCAATCCTTGTAATGGCTTACACAGTGGTATCTTGGACACCAACGAGGATAAGTGAATCCACACTCAGAGAGAAGAGAAGCTCAGAATCAAGGCTTTGAAACCTTGTGGATCTGTGTGACTCCAAAAGCAGTGATTGAAACTTAACAGCAATGGATCAGAATCTGAGTGCAACCGAATGGACTGGTACAGGAACACATTAGGTTCTGAGCACAGGAGCTTGGGATGTTTCATCAATTGTTCAGGATCTTGGTACAAAAAAATGGAATACGACACCAACCAATAGAGATTTATTCTGGACTGTTCACTTTCTTTCTCTGTTTTACAATCGGATATCAGTAGCCTGCCGGATCCAATCTATACTTTATATTGTTCAATGCTTCTACTATCCTACCCTTGCAATTGTTGGTGTTCCTCGTAAGTAACAACAGCTGTTTATTTTATTTTCTATGAAGTAAGTTTAACTGGATTATTATTCATGTAGTTCAGTGCAGCATTATTGATGAGATTGGTGTTTCTGAGATGATTCCATAGATAGTTGTAACTTTAGAATCCACTGCTTTATTCTTGTTTCTGTTAACTAACTTCCTTTTTTCGGCTTCGGGTGGTAGGTGTCAGCATTCAATTTGATGTCTGTAAACCTCACTGTTCTCCATTGTTGATCTTCTTACTTTCGTGCTGGGAACACCAAACCATTCTCTCCAGTATTCACCAAAGCCTCAGTTCACCTATTCATTCACCCTTCTCCCTGCTCTGGGCGATTTCTGAGCTTGAACGAGACCATCGACAACCTGTAATCTTGACCTTAGGCACATCTTCCTACCACCTGCATCAATATTACTGGCTGCCATCAGATTCACACAGTCACACGCCAGCAGGCTCACATATGCCTTTGTTTAAAAAATCAGACTTTACAATTATCAGCTGGTCTCGTTTTCAATAAAAGTAACCGTGGGGACAAAGATAACAAAATTCTTCCAAAACCCGACCGCACATCTCCATTTGACTCCAAATCTATTTGTCTGACACCCTGTACAAACTGACCTACAATAGTTCCTGGTTTGGTAGGAAGGCAGTTTTCACGTTTTCATCCTTTGGCGTAGACCCATATGTACCCTCACCCATTCCATGGCTCCATTCTCATTTTTTTCCAATACTGTTAGATTTTTGCTCTTTGTTATTACTGTTGAGTTTAACAAATATTGCGCACACAAGAGGAAAAGCTATTGCTGTATCACTTCTCACAAAACTAGTTTCTCAGATAAAGAGAAAGTATCATCATGGAATCCCTCCAAAGGTCCACACTGGCCCTCAGTGCATCCCACCAAGACCGATGCCCCTATAACCCATCTTAGCTACACATCCCTGAACATGACCAGGCGATTGAGCACGGCCAATCCACCCTAACCTGCACACCTTTAGGCTGTGGGAGGAAACCAGAGAACCCAGATGCATGGAGAATGAACAAACTCCACAGAGACAGTGGCTGTAGGTTGGAATCAAACCCAGATTCTCAGTTCTGTGAAGCAGCAGTGCTAACCACTGAGCCACCATGCTGTGTGGTATGGACTGGTATAAACAACCCCACTCTGCCCTCATTCTGCCACTTTCCTTCAGTTACAATAATTATCACACTGACACTTCATCATTCCACATGAAGGAGAAATATATATACCATTCTACTGCAAATGATCTTGTTGAAGAAAACTGAACGTATCTGTGGGAGGACACATAAACCTGTATTACCCAGCATCAACCAGTACAATATCCAAAAGTATTTATCCTCCTTGTTAGTGATCAGCAACTCTCATCGAGGCAAATGTGTCACACTCATATGAGCTTTCAGTTGTCAAACCATCGTCTTGCCTTTTGCTTGCTGAAAGCATAGCTGCAGATGGAAAAATTTCGGGAATGCTTAAGCGCTCCGAGCAGAAGCATGGATATTTCAGATTTGTAGGTTTATATGCTGAGAGAGTAGTGTAAAATCAGACTTCACTCACTGAGAGTGGTTTGTTGTCCAGGCCATCCTTGTCTTCGTAAGACCATAAGATCTAGGAGCAGAAATTCGGCCATTCAGCCCATCAAGCCTGCTCCACCATTCAATCATGCCTGATAAGCTTCCCAGCTCCATTCTCCCACTTTCTCGCCATAACCCTTGAACCCATTGACAATCAAGAAACTATCTATCTCCGTCTTAAATATACTCAGTGACCTGGTCTCCATAGCTTTCTGTGGCAGTGAATTCCATAGATTCACCACGCTCTGGCTGAAGAAGTTTCTCCATCAGTGTTTTCATCCATAAACATAAATGAATTACAGTCACAATAAACAAAATCCTTCTGCCGAAAAGCCAAAAGAACCGTGAATGCTTTAAATCAGGAGCAAATGCAGAAGTTCCTGGAAAAGCTCAGCAGGTCTGGCAGCATTTGCGAAGATAAAAAAAAGTTCACATTTCAGGTCCGGTGACGCTTCCTTCTCCACACCCACGACTTGCCTGGAGCTGTTTCGTATGGTTCAGCCCAGCGCGTTCCCCATTTTTTTTTGTCGCACTTTCTGTGTGCTCACTCCAAACATAAAGGCTCTGTAGGGCACATTTTAATGTCTGTGGTTCAGTGGTTAGCACTGCTGCCTCACAGCGCCAGGGACCCAGATTCGATCCCACCCTGTGTGGGGATTGCACATTCTCCCCGCGTCTGCATGGGTGCCCTGTGGGTGCTCTGCATTCATCCCACATTACAATGATGTGCAGGCGAGGTGGATTAGCCATGCGAAATTGCCCGCAGTGTGGATGCGTGTGTAGATTAGGGGAATGGGGATGGGTCTGGGTGGGATGCTTTGAGGGACTTGTTGGGCTATAGGGTCTGTTTCCACAGTGTATGGATTATATAAGAAAACAACCTCTGACCCTGGAAGTAATTTATACTTTGTGCATCCTGCTTAATTCTGGGCAATTTGAAAGCGTGGCCAAGCAGTGCAAGACATCCCACGGTTCTCCCAGTCGGGGTAAGATTTCTGACAGTGACTTTGTCACTGCTGAAGTACCATCGTGACAGGGAATAGTTCCGGGAGCTAAACGTAATGTCGCTCCACTGAAGCGCACCTAAACGAAATAATGCTGAAACAATGACAAGAAGGTGATGGATGAAGTTTAGTTCTGTGCAAATTTTGGCATCTTCTGCAGGACGGCACAGTGGCTCGGCATTTAGCACTGGGGACAAGGGTTCAGTTCCAGCCTCAGGCGGCTGTCTGTGTGGAGTTTGCACTGTATCTGCGTGGGTTTCTGCCGGGTGCTCTCGCACATCTTGTAGATTGGATGCAGTGCTGTGATGGTTGAGGTTATGAATGTTGAAGATTAAGGAGAGACTGCTAACTAAATCCTGCATTGAGATTGCATGCTGTCGACTGCTTTGAGTACTGTTGGAGTTGCATACTTCGAAACAAATCGAGATTATGAATCCTTTTCCCCTAAGCAGACTACGTTTACCGAGGGTAGATCTGTAGAGTCGTGACAAATCAACTTCCACAGCATCTTCCAAAACCATGATCTACAACGTCTGGATTAAAACAGTACAGATGTCAGGCTCGGAACATTGTGGTTATTTAATATGTTTTGAATTGTATAAGTCAGGAATTCATTGTTGTCTCGGATGGTTTTCAGTAGAACGAGAAACAATTGCCACAGCATATGGTGATTAGATACCATGTTCCACAGCACATAGGTGCTCAGACAGAGCATGTGACACAAAAAAAGCTGAATCTTAGAAAGAGATAACAAGGTGTAGAGCTGGAAGAACACAGCAGGCCAAGCAGCATCAGAGGACCAGGAAAGCTGATATTTTGATTCGAGACACTTCTTGAGAAGAAGGGTCTAGACCCGAAACGCCAGCTTTCTTGCTCCTCTGATGCAGCTTGGCATGCTTGTGTTCATCCATCTCGACACTTTGTTATCTCAGATCCTCCGGCATCAGCACTTCCCATTATCTCTGAATCTTAGAAAGAATGGTTGAGGTTGCATACTACAGACTCTGCAAAAGGTGATGAATTTGTAGGTAGGAAAGGTCTGACGGAGATGAGCTCACAGAATGAGTCAACGCAGCTCAGAATGGTAAATTAGTTCTAGCAATGCTGCAGAGGCATTAGAAATCGAGGATTTGTACGAGCCACCATATCCAGCTGCTCTCATTTCCAATGGTGCACACAACCTGATCGCCTACAGTCAGGCGTCACTCCCTCCATACTCTCCAGAATAGCCATGGTTTACTGTCAGGCTCTATCGAATAAGTAAAGAATAGTGTTTTACATCTGCATGTCTGTGTCAATGTTTTCGGGCCCACTTTAACGGCCTGTGCCATCGTAATTTCTGTTATTATGTGTTCAGCTTGTTTTTGGCAAATATGTGTTTTTCATGTAATTACTGGATCTTTCAAGAACGGAAATGTTTTCCCTGCAATATAATTTTTTTAAAAAATCCAGAAACCTTCTTCGGAACACTTTTTTCAACATGTTACAATTCTGCATTTTAATGCTTGATGGGTGAAATAGAATTTCTCCCAGCCACTTTGGCTTCTTTTATCAGTTGTGTTACTACCCAATTTCATTATTTTTGACAACCGACCCAGAGAAACAGTTCTGCATCAAAGAAATGATCAATTAAATTAATTCTCCTCTTAATCTTCTCAACTCAAAACCGAACTATCCTATTTTGCTCATTCTCCTCTGTAAATGCATAATATATCCTCAGGGGAAAAAAAACTTCCTTTGTATGATTTTTCACACTCTCTACATTCTTCACATCCATCACTCCTGGCACCCTTCTACACCCAGCCAGCCACTGACACTCAGATAAGATTGAGGGTATTCTGTCTAACGTTTAGAGCATCTACCTTGCTGCCTACAGTTCTGTTCACCATACAACCAGAAGGATGTGAATGATGCTTTGGAGAGGATATAGAAAAAGGTTTATCAGGACATTGCTTGGTGTGGGGGGATTTTACCTCTGATTAATAGACTAATTGGAATAGATTAGCTTTGTTTTCACTGAAGCAGGAGTTGAGGTTCATAAGATTGTGAATCTCATGGATCGAGTGGAAAATGTTAGGCTTTTCCCAAGGTGGTGAAGGGTGCTCCATTACGAGGGGGCACACATTCAAGGCGCGAGGGGCAATTTTAAAAGTGACTTGCGAGGTACGTTTTTCGCACAAAGGGTGATGAGTACCTGGAACACACTGCCAGAGGAGGTGGAGGATGCAGACACAATAGCAGCATTTGAGAAGCACCTGGACAAATACATGAATGGGAAGAAAATGGGGGAATACAAATCCTGTCAGTGAAGACACCCTTCGCTGGGAAGGGCAAAATGTGAAGGTGCAGGCCTGGATGTTCTGCTCCTGTGCTGGATTGTTCTTTGTTCTTTAAGTTTTTCTCATTTCATAAACAAAATATGTGCATGTTTGTTACTCTTACTTCCAGTGAACTTTGTGACAATTCTGATTCTGTCCCGTGGGAAGTGTGATCTATCCAAATGTGTCACTCTCTACCTGGTGGCTATGGCAGTTGCGGACCTACTGGTTATTATCTTCGATCTCATCTTCAGACACATTCCAATTGTTTACCGTGATGAGTTCCATTTCTTGATTTCTATCCCCGTGTGCAATATCCACACTGTTGTGCTTTATGCAGCCACTGACTGTTCTGTTTGGTTCACCGTCAGTTTCACCTTCGATCGCCTTATTGCCATTTGCTGTCAGAAGCTGAAAAGCGAATACTGCACTGAACGAACAGCCGCTATGGCTCTGGGAACTGTGACTGCTTTGAGCTGCAGAAAGAACATTTTCTGGTATTTCATGCTAATGGGTAACTATAATCAGATCAACTTACCCTGGTTTTGTCTCTTAAGGAAAAATGTTTTAGAGTCTGTGTTCTGGGTGACGATTGAATTTTTACATCATTTATTAACACCGTGCTGCCCTTTCATCTTGATTTTGTTGTTCAATGCAATAACTGTGAGAAATATTTTATTGACAAGCAGAGCCCGTAGAAGACTGCATGCTTCTCGTAGTGGCAGAGATCCAGAGATGGAGAATCAGAGGAAATCCATCATTTTACTCTTCATTCTCTCAGCTAATTTCATTATCATATGGTCAACGTTAATGGTGTTTTCTATTTGGTATCGGATGTTTTCTTTGGGGTATTATTCTATATCATTGCCTGCTTTTGTGCTTGAGTTGGGATTGATGCTTCAGCTCCTGAGTTGCTGTACGAACACTTGTATTTATGCTGTAACTCAGACAAAATTCAGAAAGAATTTGGTGAATGTCGTAAAATTCCCCTTTACTGCAATCATTAAATTAATTGTGAGATAAGGATGGAATGAATGAAAAATTGGTCTCTTTCCCAAATATTTTGCTGAGATTTGTGGGAATTGAGACAACAACAAATGTGTGTTTCATCTGAAATCTGAATGAAATCAAATAGGGTTCTGTCCCTATCTAAATGATTAAGATAGGCAAAAAGTGTAACAGTAAATGCGGCAGCAGGATTAAATCCTACTCTGATGGTGACAATGAGGGAAAAACATTACCGCCACATCACTGTTCCCTTGGTTATCAGTAAACTGAGGAAATCTGTCATCAACAGAGCAATGAAGGAGCACTTGCTCAGTAACAACCTGCTCACTGGGGCCCCGTTTTGGTTTCTGACCCCTCTGCCCAGACCTCATCACAGCCTTGACAATGGAGAATACTTTTACGGCTGGTGAACATGACTCCCCATTGCATTGATGCTATTTTTGATGTTTATTGCAAAAATTATGTGGTTTAATTCCAGCCTCAGGTGATTGCGAGTGTGGAAATTGCATGTTCATTCTGTGTCCACATGGAAACTTCGGTTTCATCTTGGAGTCCAAGGATGTGCAGGTTAGGGTGGAATTGACCGTGCTACATTGTCCCATAGTGTCCAGGGATGTGTGGGTTAGGGTGGGATTGGCCACGATACATTGTCCCGTAGTGCCTAGGATGTGCATGTTAGGGTGGATTGGCCGTGCTACATTGTCCCGTAGTGCCCAGGGATATGTGGGTTAGGGTGGATTGGCTACGCTAAATTTTCCCATCATGCCCAGGGATGTGCAGGTTAGGGTGAATTGGCCAAACTAAATTGTCCCCTAATGCCCAGGGATGTGAGGATTAGAGGGGGACTGACCATAGTAAATGCATGGTTAGGGGTATAGGGTTTGGTCGGTGGGTTGTTCTGGGTAGGATGATCATTTGCGGGCCTGTACAGACTTGGCGAGCCAAATGGCCTTTGTCTTCATCTTTGGCGTTCTATGATTCCATGAACATGACCTGCCCGGTTCCTTCTGCCAAAGGGTGTCACCTCAGATGTGTCTGTGTTATGTTGCATCAGCTACTGACCTGCACACTGGATCATGCTGTTTATATCCTCTTGTAACCTAATGCACTCCTCTTCACTGTCTACCACCTGGCCAATTATTGTGTCTTCTGCAAAAATACCTGTCTTTATTTCCGCGTTCTCAACTAAGTTATGTTTTGAACATAATAGCAATGGAACCAGCACTAATCCCAATGGTAAGTCACTGCAAACCTTCTCCAGGCAGCTTTCCACCATCACACAATATCTCCTGTAAAGAAGACAAATTTGAATCCAAATTTGTGACCTTATCCTGATATCCTGAGCTTTCATCTTCGTCTTCAGTCTCCCCAAGGATCCTCACGGAAAGCCTTGCTGAAATCCAACTGAATGATAGAGAATTTCCTCACATTATCTGAACTCGTGGTCATCTCCTCAAAAAAAATCCTTCACATTTATTAGGTATGGCCTTCATCTGGCACAGCCACGTGGAATAAACCTGATCAAAATTGCTTCTCCAAGTCCAAAGATGTGTAGGTCAGGTGGATTGGCTGGACTGAACTGGAAAGGTTAGGTGGATTAATCATGACAAATGCAGGGTTACACGGGTAGGTTCGTGGTTTAGGTCTGAGGGGGTTGCTGTTTGAAGTCAATGCAGACCTGATGGACTGAAAGGCCATCTTACACACTGCACAATTCTACAATGCTAAGATTTTAAATGAAGATTAATTTTCTCCATTACTATTTTTTTTCCATTACTACTAGTGTTCGGCTCACTCGCCGATAGTTCTCTGGTCTATCTGTAACATCTTCCTTGCAAACTGGAACAGCATTAGCTGTCATACAACACTCCCCTGTTGCCAGAGATGAGTTGAAGATTTCATCAACACCCTTAACTTTTATCCTGACCTCCCACAGCTACCTGCGATACACTTCATGTGGCCCTGGCATTCGCTCAATTTTAAATCCAACAAAATCTCCTGTGTGCTTCTTAAATGAATCGGTCAAAAAATTCCACAACCCCATTTTGCATTTCAGCTTTCCCTCGCCGAGAGAAGACATATGAAGTACTCATTTAACAGTCTGCCAAAGTCACTGCATTTCACCCGCTAAGTAACCCGTGATCCCTTATGGGCTTTCCGTATTCCCTGGCCATTCCATTCCCTTGATATATTCATAGAACATTTTGGAACGTTTCTCTCATCGTATCTACCAGTGTATTCACAGATGCCAATTGCTCTCCTAATCGATTTCTGGAGTTAACAATCCCCATGTTAGGAAGGGTAGATTAAACCCCTCTGTATATAAAAATTGAAACACAAGCCTCTCGTCTATGGGAGTGGAAGTCTGTTTCCAGTAATTAAACCCAAACACCCACTGAAACACACCTCACCTCATCTTATTAGTAAAGCATTTGCAGAGAAGGGGAGGTTGAATGAAAGAAAATCCTTGATATTCAAGTTATAAGTAGCAAGTAACAATTTGTTGATTTAATCTAAACAGTGAACAATTTAACAGAGTTACTAACAAGCTGAACAATTCACCCATAACTATTCCCTGATCGAACTGAATTCTACTGGCATGCTATTCCAATAAACACAAGCTCTACTTAAATTTAAAAAAAAGAACCGTGGATGGTGCAAATCTGAAACAAAGCCAGAAGTTGCTGGAAAATCTCAACAGGTCTGGCAGCATCTGTGGCTGGTGATAGCGGTTGGGAAAACATCAGTTTTATATGCAGAAAATAGGGAGTGGTTGGTAGATAATAAAATGTGAGGATGGATGAACACAGCAGGCCAAGCAGCATCTCAGGAGCACAAAAGCTGATGTTTCGGGCCTAGACCCTTCATCAGAGCGGGGGATGGGGTGAGGGCTCTGGAATAAATAGGGAGAGAGGGGGAGGCAGAGCGAAGATGGAGAGTAAAGAAGATAGGTGGAGAGAGTGTAGGTGGGGAGGTAGGGAGGGGATAGGTCGGTCCAGGGAAGACGGACAGGTCAAGGAGGTGGGATGAGGTTAGTAGGTAGATGGGGGTGCGGCTTGGGGTGGGAGGAAGTGATGGGTGAGAGGAAGAACAGGTTAGGGAGGCAGAGACAGGTTGGACTGGTTTTGGGAAGCAGTGGGTGGGGGGGAAGAGCTGGGCTGGTTGTGTGGTGCAGTGGGGGAAGGGGAGATTTTGAAACTGGTGAAGTCCACCTCGATACCATTAGGCTGCAGGGTTCCCAGGTGGAATATGAGTTGCTGTTCCTGTAACCTTCGGGTGGCATCATTGTGGCACTGCAGGAGGCCCATGATGGACATGTCATCTAATGAATGGGAGGGGGAGTGGAAATGGTTTGCGACTGGGAGGTGCAGTTGTTTGTTGCGAACTGAGCGGAGGTGTTCTGCAAAGCGGTCTCCAAGCCTCTGCTTGGTTTCCCCAATGTCGAGGAAGCCACACCGGGTACATTGGATGCAGTATACCACATTGGCAGATGTGCAGGTGAACCTCTGCTTAATGTGGAATGTCATCTTGGGGCCTGGGATAGGGGTGAGGGAGGAGGTGTGGGGGCAAGTGTCGCACTTCCTGCGGTTGCAGGGGAAGGTGCCGGGTGTGGTGGGGTTGGAGGGCAGTGTGGAGCGAACAAGAGAGTCACGGAGAGAGTGGTCTCTCCGGAAAGCAGACAGGGGTGGGGATGGAAAAACGTCTTGGGTGGTGGGGTCGGATTGTAGATGGCGGAAGTGTCGGAGGATGATGCGTTGTATCCGGAGGTTGGTAGGGTGGTGTGTGAGAACGTGTGGGATCCTCTTTGGGCGGTTGTGGCGGGGGTGGGGTGTGAGGGATGTGTTGCGGGAAATACGGGAGACGCGGTCAAGGGCGTTCTCGATCACTGTGCGGGAAAAGTTGCGGTCCTTGAAGAACTTGGACATCTGGGATGTGCGGGAGTGGAATGTCTTATCGTGGGAGCAGATGCGGCGGAGGTGGAGGAATTGGGAATAGGGGATGGAATTTTTGCAGGAGGGTGGGTGGGAGGAGGTGTATTATCGGTAGCTGTGGGAGTCGGTGGGCTTGAAATGGACATCAGTTACAAGCTGGTTGCCTGAGATGGAGACTGAGAGGTCCAGGAAGGTGAGAGATGTGCTGGAGATGGCCCAGGTGAACTGAAGGTTGGGGTGGAAGGTGTTGGTGAAGTGGATGAACTGTTCGAGCTCCTCTGGGGAGCAAGAGGCGGCGCCGATACAGTCATCAATGTACCGGAGGAAGAGGTGGGGTTTTGTGTAGGTGCGGAAGAGGGACTGTTCCACGCAACCTACAAAGAGGCAGGCATAGCTGGGGCCCATGCGGGTGCCCATGGCCACCCCCTTAGTCTGTAGGAAGTGGGAGGAGTCAAAAGAGAAGTCGTTGAGTGTGAGGACGAGTTCAGCTAGGCGGATGAGGGTGTCGGTGGAGGGGGACTGGTCGGGCCTGCGGGACAGGAAGAAGCGGAGGGCCTTGAGGCCATCTGCATGCGGAATGCAGGTGTATAGGGACTGGACGTCCATGGTGAAGATGAGGTTTTGGGGGCCAGGGAATTCGAAGTCCTGGAGGAGATGGAGGGCGTGGGTGGTGTCACTGACGTAGGTGGGGAGTTCCTGGACCAAAGGGGAGAAAATGGAGTCCAGATAGGTGGAGATGAGTTCGGTGGGACAGGAGCAGGCTGAGACGATGGGTCGACCAGGGCAGGCAGGTTTGTGGATTTTGGGAAGGAGATAGAAACTGGCCGTGCGGGGTTGGGGAACATTGAGGTTGGAGGCTGTGGGTGGGAGGTCCCCTGAGGTGATGAGGTCATAAATGGTGTTGGAGATGATGGTTAGGTGCTCGAGTGTGGGGTCATGATCGAGGGGGCGGTAGGAGGTGGTGTCGGAGAGTTGGCGTCTGGCCTCGGTGATGTAGAGGTCAGTGCGCCATACTACCATTGCGCCACCCTTATCTGCGGGTTTGATGGTGAGGTTGGGGTTGGAGCGGAGGGAGCAGAAGGCTGCCCGTTCTGCGGGGGAGAGGTTGGAGTGGGAGAGAGGGGTGGAGAGGTTGAGGCGGTTAATGTCTCGACGGCAGTTGGAGATGAAGAGGTCGAGGTAGGGTAGGAGGCCTGGGGGTGGTGTCCAGGAGGAGGACTTGTGTTGGAAGCGGGTGAAGGGGTCAGTGCAGGGTGAGTTAGGCTACCGTTTGAAGAAGTAGGCATGGAGGCGAAGACGGCGGAAAAACTGATCTATGTCCAATCGTGACTGGTATTCGTTGATGTGTGGTTGTAGGGGGACAATGGTGATCCCCTTACTAAGGACTGACCGTTCGTCCTCAGTCAGTGGGAGGTCTGGGGGGATGGTGAAGATGCGGCAGGGCTCAGTGTGGCTGTCTCCTCTGGGGTTGCTGGCTTTGGAGGTTGTGGGCGGAGCGATGAGGTCGTCGGCCGTGGGCGGGGTTCCGTCGGCGGTTGGAGTATCGGGGTGGGTTGGTGTTGGGAGTAACTGATAGGATAGAACGGAAAGAGAGAGAAAGATGGCTGTACAGACTAAGGAGTCGATAATGATCAGGCGGGGAGGGTGAGTAGCTGTTAATGGGGACTGTTAGTGACTAACAACAGGTCGTGTAACGGCAGGCTATGGATAGCAAGTCCTGGTGTGTGGGGTTGGGGACTGGGACATGGGAGGGTTTAGACCCTAAAAGCATTGAACTCAATATTAAGCCCAGAGGGCTACAGGGTCCCCAAAAGCGGAAAATGAGGAATTGTTCTTCCAGCCTGCATTGAACTTTGCTGGAACACCGCAGCAAGCTCGAGACAAAGATGTTGGTCTGGGAACAGGGTGGTGTGTTAAGCTGGCAGGCAACAGGTAGTTTGGGGACTTACTTACAATCAGAACATAGATGTTCTGTGAAGCCGTCACCCATTATCACATAACCTGCTATTGCACTGCATGTTATTGGTCACTAATAATGGCATTTCGCTCTCCCATCGATTTTCAATAGCCTTCTCCCTATTTTCTGCATATGAACTGATATTTTCCCAGCCACCACAACTTCTGAGGAAGGGTCACCACTCCAGAAATGTTCACGCTGTTTTTCCTTCACCAGTGTTGCCTGATCTGCTGAACTTTTCCAGCAACTTTGTTTTTCCTCCCACTTACAGAAACCCAATTAGGAAAGTAAATTAACATTTAGTCCCTCAAAGCCTACATGCCTTTCTTCAGTTGTCCCCAATACATAAATGCCCACCATCCGCTCACCTGGCTGTCATAGAACATAGAGCAGAGAACAGTACAGCACAGTAATGCCCTTCGGCTCCCGATGTTGTGCCGGACTTTTACCCTGAACCTCAGGTTTATCGATGGAACGCTTCACAAACTCATGGACGCTTTCTCTGTGAGGTCTGGTGTAAAGTCTCTTGCCTGCAAGTGCTGTGGTACTTTTTATGGATAGATGGTGCTTTCTGAGAGAGATCAGTGATTCCTTGTGAAAGCTTGATTCTTATTTCTCAGATGGTGATTCAGTTTCACACCGATTTTCAAAACTCGTCTCGTTATATATCTTGGATCAGAGATAATGGGAACTGCAGATGCTGGAGAATCCAAGATAATAAAATGTGAGGCTGGATGAACACAGCAGGCCAAGCAGCATCTCAGGCAGGGTCGAGGCCCGAAACGTCACCTTTTGTGCTCCTGAGATGCTGCTTGGCCTGCTGTGTTCATCCAGCCTCACATTTAATTTCCTTATATATCTTGGCAGATTAGATTAGATTACCTACAGTGTGGTATCAGGCCCTGCGGCCCAACAAGTCCACACAGCCCCTTGAAGCCACCCAGACCCACACACCCCTGAACACCACGGGCAATTTAGCATGGCTGATCCACCTCACCTGTACATCTTTGGACTGTGGGAGGAAACCGGGGCACCCGGAGGAAACTCAGGGCAGACACAGGGAGAACATGCAAACTCCACACAGACAGGCACCCGATGCTGGAATTGAACCCAGGTCCCTGGCGCTGAGAGGCTGATAGCCACTGAGCCACCATGCCCGCACCCCACTCCGATAGCAATTATCTTACAACATTGTTCCGAGGTTGTCAAAACCATCAGATCATCTCCAACACCATTCACGACCTCATCACCTCAGGGGACCTCCCACCCACAGCCTCCAACCTCATTGTTCCCCAACCCCGCACAGCCCGTTTCTATCTCCTTCCCAAAATCCACAAACCTGCCTGCCCTGGTCGACCCATCGTCTCAGACTGCTCCTGGCCCACCGAACTCATCTCCACCTATCTGGACTCCATTTTCTCCCCTTTGGTCCAGGAACTCCCCACCTACGTCCGTGACACCACTCACGCCCTCCACCTCCTCCAGGACTTCCAATTCCCTGGCCCCCAACACCTCATATTCACTATGGACGTCCAGTCCCTGTATACCTGCATTCCGCATGCAGATGGCCTCAAGGCACTCCGCTTCTTCCTGTCCCATAGGCCCGACCAGTCCCCCTCCACCGACACTCTCATCCGCCTAGCTGAACTCGTGCTCGCACTCAACAACTTCTCTTTTGACTCCTCCCACTTTCTACAGACTAAGGGGGTGGCCATGGGCACCCGCATGGGCCCCAGCTATGCCTGCCTCTTTGTAGGTTACGTGGAACAGTCCCTCTTCCGCACCTACACAGGCCCCAAACCCCACCTCTTCCTCCGGTACATTGATGACTGTATCGGCGTCGCCTCTTGCTCCCCAGAGGAGCTCGAACAGATCATCCACATCACCAACACCTTCCACCCCAACCTTCAGTTCACCTGGGCCATCTCCAGCACATCCCTCACCTTCCTGGACCTCTCAGTCTCCATCTCAGGCAACCAGCTTGTAACTGATGTCCATTTCAAGCCCACCGACTCCCACAGCTACCTAGAATACACCTCCTCCCACCCACCCTCCTGCAAAAATTCCATCCCCTATTCCCAATTCCTCCGCCTCCGCCGCATCTGCTCCCACGATGATACATTCCACTCCCGCATATCCCAGATGTCCAAATTCTTCAAGGACCGCAACTTTCCCCCCACTGTGATCGAGAACGCCCTTGACCGCGTCTCCCGTATTTCCCGCAACACATCCCTCACACCCTGCCCCCGCCACAACCGCCCTAAGAGGATCCCCCTCGTTCTCACACACCACCCTACCAACCTCCGGATACAACGCATCATGCTCCGACGCTTCCGCCATTTACAATCCGACCCCACCACCCAAGACATTTTTCCATCCACACCCCTGTCTACTTTCCGGAGAGACCAATCTCTCCGTGACTCCCTTGTTCGCTCCACACTGCCCTCCAACCCCACCACACCCGGCACCTTCCCCTACAACCGCAGGAAATGCTACACTTGCCCTCACACCTCCTCCCTCACCCCTATCCCAGGCCCCAAGATGACATTCCACATTAAGCAGAGGTTCACCTGCACATCTGCCAATGTGGTATACTGCATCCACTGTACCCGGTGTGGCTACCTCTACATTGGGGAAACCAAGCGGAGGCTTGGGGACCACTTTGCAGAACACCTCCGCTCAGTTCGCAACAAACAATTGCACCTCCCAGTCGCAAACCATTTCCACTCCCCCTCCAATTCTCTTGATGACATGTCCATCATGGGCCTCCTGCACTGCCACAATGATGCCACCCGAAGGTTGCAGGAACAGCAACTCATATTCCGCCTGGGAACCCTGCAGCCATATGGTATCAATGTGGACTTCACCAGTTTCAAAATCTCCCCTTCCCCTACTGCATTCCTAAACCAGCCCAGTTCGTCCCCTCCCCCCACTACACCACGCAACCAGCCCGGCTCTTCCCCCCGACCCACTGCATCCCAAAACCAGTCCAACCTGTCTCTGCCTCCCTAACCGGTTCTTCCTCTCACGCATCCCTTCCTCCCACCCCAAACCATACCCCCATCTACCCACTAACCTCATCCCACCTCCTTGACCTGTCCGTCTTCCCTGGACTGACCTATCCCCTCCCTACCTCCCCACCTATATTCTCTCCACCTATCTTCTTTTCTCTCCATCTTCGGTCCGCCTCCCCCTCTCTCCCTATTTATTCCAGTTCCCTCTCCCCATCCCCCTCTCAGATGAAGGGTCTAGGCCCGAAACGTCAGCTTTTGTGCTCCTGAAATGCTACTTGGCCTGCTGTGTTCATCCAGCCTCACATTTTATTATCTTGGAATTCTCCAGCATCTGCAGTTCCCATTATCTCAGATGTAAATTCAGTTGGTTTTCAATCAATAAGTGGTTAATGTAAATTAATTGGCTGATTCTGGCAAGTTGTCAAAACATCAAAACAAGTCTAAAGCTTCCAATCACACAGCCAATTGACACATGTTTCAATTTTAGAACCATCTGTACGTCTTCAGCTGCTAAGATACTTTTTCTGCACAAATCTCGAAGCTTAGAAAAAACATTTTACATCTTAATGGAGCCACGCACTCTTATCCCTTATGATTTTTAAACAAACAAATTCCAACATCCTGCCTTCTAATTCACAATTACTCTACACAACTTCATAATACCGCCTTCCTCAAGGGAGTAAAAACACACCATTATCAAATGATGTCTTCATTTTAAAAAAAAATCTTGACACCAATGTCACGAGACACAGAGGTCAGTAATCTAAAGTTGCATCTTTCATCCTAATTCTCAATTATATGTTACATTGGACCATAATGGCTCTGTCTGGTCTGCACATTTTCTTTTAAACCAGCGATAATGCAGCTACAATGACATTTTAATGACCCATCATGTTATGTAAATTAAAAGCCTGTAACCTAAGACTCGAGCAAAATAGTCTTGTATTCTAGCTCTGAAATCTTTCCAGAAAGGTGAGACGGTTGTGTTCTATGTGCACAGCCATCTCTGAAATATTATTTGTGATATAAACATCAAAATGTTGTTTGGCAATAACCTGCCATGGTCTTTATTTTCACCTTAAGGTAATTACATTCAGGAATACATTTTGATTCCTTTTCCAAGGAGGTTATTTTTTATCCCTGAGGTATTACAACTGCCGCTGCTGAACCTCCTCTCACCCACCTTCCTGCAAGAATTCTACCCACTATTCCCAATTCTTCACCTCCTCTCACCCACCTTCCTTCAAGAATGCTACCCCCATTCCCAATTCTTCACCTCCTCTCACCCACCTTCCTGGAAGAATGCTACCCACTATTCCCAATTCTTCACCTCCTCTCACCCACCTTCCTTCAAGAATGCTACCCCCATTCACAATTCTTCACCTCCAATCACCCACCTTCCTGGAAGAATGCTACCCACTATTCCCAATTCTTCACCTCCTCTCACCCACCTTCCTGTGAGAATGTTATCCCCTTTTCCCAATTCCTTCACCTCCTCTCACCTACCGTCCTGCGAGAATGTTATCCCCTTTTTCCCAAATCCTTTGCCTCCACTGCCTCTGCTCCCAAGATGAGGCATTCCATCCCAGAATCACAGATGTCCTCATTTCCCAAGGGCCACTCCTCCCCATCCCCACAGTGGTCAAAAATACCCTCAACCACATCTCTAGCGTTTCCTGCACCTCATCCCTCACACCTACTCCCTGCAATACCAACAAATTCAGAATTCCCTGTGTCCTGACGTATCACCCCATCAACCTCTGGATTCAATGCATCATTCCCTGCCACTTCTGCCACCTGCAATCTGACCCTACTACCAAGGATATATTTCCTCTCCACCCTTATCTGCCTTCCAGACCGAGTGCTCTCTACACAACTCCTTCATCCGCTCCAAATTCCCCACTAGCCCCATTCCCCTGGCACCTTTCCCTGAAAACATAGGAGGTGTGGCACCTGCCCCTACAACTGGCCCCTCACCCCCATCCCAGGCCCAAAGAACACTTTCCGCATTAAACAGATGTTCACCTTCACATCGGCTGCTGTGGCCGATTGTGTCCATTGTTCCCAATGTGGCTCCCTCTACATCAGGGAAATCAAGCGATGGTTGGAAACTGATTTGTGGAGCATCTAGCTCGGTTTGTGACAAATGACAATAGCTCCCAGTCGCAAACCACTTCAAACTTCCCTCCCACTCCTTGGACGACATGTCCATCCTGTGCCTCCTCCAGAGTCACGATGATGCCACCTGAAAACTGGAGGCACAACAACATGTGTTCCATCTGGGAACCGTACAACTCAATCGTCTCAATATGGACTTTACAAGGTTCAAAATCTCCCCAACCAACACCCCCGCCCAACTCATCCCAAGACGAGCACCACCTCTCAACCCCACCTCCTTGACCTGTCCGTCTTCACTCCCACCTACCCGCTCCTTCCACCTCACTGACCAGTGCTCAACCCAACTCCCTAACTGCACGCACTTTTACTGGCTCCATTCCCGCCTCCTTGACCTGTCTGTCTTCCCTTCCACCTACCTGCTCCTACCGCCTCACTGACCAATTCCCAACCCAACCCCCTACCTGCATGCAACTTTACTGGCTCCATCCCCCCCTCCTTGAACTGTTCGTCTTCTCTCCACCTATCTGCTCTAGTATCCACCTTCTATCATTGGCTCCCCCCGCCCTTCTATTTATTTCAGAGCCCCTTCCCCTCCCCCATTTCTGAAGAAATGTCCAGACCCGAAGCATCAGCTTTCCTATGCTTCTGACGCTGCCTGGCCTTCTGTGTTCATCCAGTCCCAGACCGATTTATTCCCTGATGTCCTTTAGGGAAGGAAGCTGCCATCTTCATCTGATCTGGCGTAATTGTGACTCCTGACCCACAGCAATGTGATTCATCCATTCATAGATTCATGGATTGTACAGCGCAGAAACAGACCCTTTGGCCCAATGTGCCCATGCCAACCAGCTCTGCCAATTTAATCTTGTCCCATTGGACAGCATTTGGCCCAGAACCCTCTAAAAGCTTCCTATTCATGGATAGGCAAGGGAGGACAGATCTTGCAACAGATCCTGTCATAAGGGGCACATTGTTTGAAAGATATTGAGACAGATGGCAGGCATTTTGCCAGGACCAGATTGCTTGATGACTAAAGGAAAAACAGGATGGCAAAACAGGCAGAGGTTGAAAATGTGTTTCCCCTAATTAAATATTAATAAGTAGCATCAGGACAGTGTAAAGGGGCAATCATTTAAAACGCAGGGTGCTATGAAATCTCTTATCACATTGTGGTGAATGCCTATAATAACTTGTTTTAAATAGATCCGGAGGTGACAATGCTGAATGTATTTTGATACATGTTTAAACATTGCTAAACTATGAAAACTTGACACTGAGCAGAAGTCGAGTTCTGAGTCGTGTCAGGGAAAGGTGCCGGGGGAGTGGGGCTAGTGAGGACTGTGGAGTGGATGAAGGAGTCGTGTAGAAATTGTGGAAAGTCAGGGCAGGATGGAAGATAGAACATAGAACATAACAGCACAGTACAGGCCCTTCGGCCCTCGATGTTGTGCCGACCTGTCATACCGATCTCAAGCCTATCTAACCTACACTATTCCATGTACGTCCATATGCTTGTCCAATGATGACTCAAATGTACCTAAAGTTGGCGAATCTACTACCGTTGCAGCCAAAGTGTTCCATTCTCTTACTACTCTCTGAGTAAAGAAACTACCTCTGACATCTGTCGTATATCATTCACCCCTCAATTGAAAGCTATGCCCCCTCATGCTCGCCATCACCATCATCGGAAAAAGGCTTTCCCTATCCACCCTAATTCACCCTCTGATTATTTTATTTGTTTCAATTAAGTCACCACTCAACCTTCTCTCGAATGAAAACAGCCTCAAGCCCCTCAGCCTTTCCGCGTAAGACCTTCCCTCCATACCAGGCAGCATCCTAGTAAATCTCCTCTGCACACTTTCCAAAGCCTCCACATCCTTCTTATAATACAGTGACCAGAACTGTGCGCAATACTCCAAGTGGGGCCGCACCAGAGTTTTGTACAGCTTCACCATGGCTGCTTGGTTCCAGAACTCGATCCCTCTATTAATAAAAGCTAAAACACTGTATGCCTTCTTAACAGTCCTGTCAACCTGGGTGGCAACTTTCAAGGATCTGCGTACATGGACACCGAGATCTCTCTGCTCATCTACACTACTAAGAATCTTACCATGAGCCGTGTATTTTGCCTTCTGGTTACTCCTACCAAAGTGCATCACCTCACACTTGTCTGCATTAAACTTCATTTGCCACCTCTCAGCCCAGCTCCGCAGCTTATCTATGTCTCTCTGCAACCTGCAGCATCCTTCTTCACTATCCACAACTCCAACGACGTTCGTGCCATCTGGTCATCCAGGTCATTTATGAAAATGGCAACCAGCAGTGGACCCAACACCGACCCTTGCGGTACACCACTAGCACCTGGTCTCCAGGATGAATATTTCCCATCAACTACCACCCTCTGCCTTCGTTCAGCAAGCCAATTTCCGATCCAAACTGCTATATCTCCCACAATTCCATTCCTCCGCATTTTGTACAATAGCCTATTGTGGGGAACCTTATTGAACGCCTTGCTGAAATCCATATACACCACATCAACCGGTTTACTCTCATCTACCTGTTTGGTCACCTTCTCAAAGAACTCAATAAGGTTTGTGAGCACAGCTTTCCCTTCATAAAACCGTGCTGACTATCGCTAATCGATTTATTCTTTTCTAGATGATTAAAAATCCTATCCCTTAAATCCTTTTCCAACACTTTACCAACAACTGACGTAATGCTCACTGGACTATAATTACCAGGGTTGTCTCTACTTCCCTTCTTGAAAAGGGGAACCACATTTGCTATCCTCCAGTCATCTGGCACTAGTCCTGTAGACAATGACGAGTTAAAGATCAATGCCAAAGGCTCAGCAATCTCCTCCCTGGCCTCCAAGAGGATCTGAGGATAAATTCCATCCGGCCCAGGAGACTTATCTATCTTCGCCCTCTGAAGGATTTCTAATATCTCTGCCTTGTGAACTTCAATCCCACCTAGTCTAGTAGCCTGTATCTCAGTATTCTCCACAACAACATTGTTGTTTTCTAGAGTGAATACTGTTGAAAAATATTCATTTAGCACTTCCCCTATCTCATCTGACTCCACACACAACTTACCGCTACTATCCTTGATTGGGCCTAATCTTACTTTCGTCATTCTTTTATTACTTAAATACCTATAGAAAGCCTTGGGGTTTACCCTGATCCTATCCGCCAACAACTTCTCATGTCTCCGCCTGGCTCTTCTGAGCTCTCTCTTTAGGTCATTCCTGGCTACCTCGTAGCCCTCAAGTGCCCTAACTGAGTGTTCACATCTCATCCTAACATAAGCCTTCTTCTTCCTTTTGGCCAGAGATTCCAGCTCCTTCGTAAACCAGTGCACCCGCACTCTACAGATTCCTCCCTGCCTGACAGGTATATATTTATCTAGGACACACAGGAGCTTTTCCTTGAATAAGCTCCACATTTCTAATGTGCCCATCCCCGACAGTTTCCTTCCCCATCCTATGCTCCCTAAATCTTGCCTTATCTCATCGTAATTGCCTTTCCCCCAGCTATAATTCTTGCCCAGTGGTATACACCTATCCCTTTCCATCACTAAAGTAAACATAACAGAATTGTGATCGCTATCACCAAAGTGCTCACCTACTTCCAAATCTGACACCTGACCAGGCTCATTACCCAGTACCAAATCTAATGTGGCTTCGCCCCTTGTTGGCCTATCTACACACTGTGTCAGGAAGCCCTCCTGCAAATACTTGACAAAAACTGACCCATCTATAGTACTCGTACTCTAGTGTTCCCAGTCAATATTTGGAAAGTTGAAGTCCCCCATGACAACTACCCTGTCTCTCTTACTCCTATCGAGAATCATCGTTGCTATCCTTTCCTCTACATCTCTGGAACTATTCGGAGGCCTGTAGAAAACTCCCAACAGGGTGACCTCTCCTTTCCTGTTTCTAACCTCAGCCCATAATACCTCAGTTAACGAGCCCCCCAAACATCCTTTCTGCAACTGTAATACTGTCCTTGACCAACAATGCCACACCTCCGCCCCTTTTACCAACTTCTCTGTTCTTCCTGAAACATCTAAATCCCGGAACCAGCAACAACCATTCCTGTCCCTGCTCGATCCATGTCTCCGAAATGGCCACAACATCGAAGTCCCAGGTACTAACCTATGCTGCAATTTCACCCACCTTATTCTGGACGCTCCTGGCATTGAAGTAGACACACTTCAAACCAACTTCTTGCTTGCCGGTGCCATCCGTCCCTGAAACTTTATTTTGGACCACCCTACTCTCAACCTTTTCTGTATTTGAACTGCAATTTTGGTGCCCATCCCCCTGCTGAATTAGTTAAAACCCACCCGAATAGCCGTAGCAAATTCCACCCACCCCCACACACCCTCAACCCCCACCGGCAGGATATCGGCACCCCTCTGGTTCAGGTGAAGACCATCTTGCTTGTAGAGTTCCCACCTACCCCAGAAAGAGCCCCAATTATCCAAGAATCCAAAACCCTCCCTCCTGCACCATCCCTGCAGCCATGTGTTCAACTCCTCTCTCTCCCGATTCCTCACCTCACTAGCACGTGGCACGGACAACAAACCAGAGACAACAACTCTGTTCATCCTGGCTCTCAGCTTGCATCCTAGCTCCCTGAATTTCTGCCATAAATCCCCATCTCTCTTCCTACCTATATCGTTGGTGCCAATGTGGATCACGACTTGGGGTTTCTCCCCCTCCCCCTTCAGGATCTCAAAACATGATCAGAGACATCACACACCCTGGCACCTGTAAGGCAACACACCAACCGTGAGTCTCTCTCATCCCCACAGAACCTCCTATCTGTCCCCCTAACTATGGAGTCCCCAATGACTAATGTTCTGCTCCTCTTCCCTCTTCCCTTCTGAGCAGCAGGGACAGATTCTGTGCCAGAGACCTGTGCCCCACTGTTTTCTCCTGGTAAGTTGTCCCTGCAATCAGTATCCAAAATGGTATACTTATTGTTGAGGCGTATGTCCACAGGGGATCCCTGCACTGCCTGCCGGTTCCCATTCCGTCCCCTGACCGTAATCCATCTGCCTTTTTCCTGTACTTGAGGAGTGGCTACCTCCCTGTAACTCCTCTCAATAACCCCCGTGCCTACAGAATGATCTGAAGTTCATCCAGCTCCAGCTCCAGTTCCCTAACGCAGTTTTCAAGGAGCTGGAGTTGGGTGCACATCCCGCAGATGTAGTCAACAGGGACACTAGTGGTGACCCTCACTTCCCACATTCTGCAGGAGGAACATTCAACTTCCTGGACCTCCGTTCCCATTATTCTAAGTTCCCAAGACTGTTAAAAAATAAAGAATAAAAATAAACTTGTTACCTTAACAATCAGGAACACAGAACCTTGTTTTGGTTCGAGGAGGAGGATGGGTGGGAGACACTACGCGGGTAGTGTTTCAGGTAATGCAACCACACAAATATATTACCACACTCACTCACCAGTCCCGTGTCGGCTCCTGCTCAGCGTACCTCCGCCTATTCACGAGGTAAGGTTTTTATAGATGCAAAAACAGTGACTCACCGGCTTCCTGACAGGCTCCTGCTCCAAGATCCCCCTCGCGCTGCTGCTGCAACCATAAACGTGTTCACACAGAGGGTGGTACCTCAATGAAATGAGCTGCCAGAGCAAGTGGTGGAGGTGAGTACAAATACAACATTTAAAAGACACAAACGAGTTTGAGGAATATGAGCCAAATGCATGCAAATGGGACCACGTGAGATTGTGAAACCTGCTCAGCAAAGATGAGAAGGGCCAAAGGGCCTGTTTCGATGCTATATGCCTCTATGTGTCTACATATTGGGAAAATGGATGAAAGAACAGAGAGGTGGTTGCATTTCACTGGTGCAGATTCAATGTGCCGAAGGGCCTTTCTTTGTGCTGCAGACCTCTCTGACGCTACAATTCCATGTTAAGCACTTCATCAGAGGAAGTTAGAAACATGGCCAATAGGAGGAGTCAATTTACGCTATCCCACTTGCTCCATCCATTCAATGGGATCAGAGCAGATCATCCACCTCAGTTGCCTCTTCCCCTCACTTTCTCCCTTTGATCCCTTTAGCCCTGAGAACGATATAGAACATAGAACATAGAACAGTACAGCACAGAACAGGCCCTTCAGCCCACAATGTTGTGCCAACCATTGATCCTCATGTATGCACCCTCAAATTTCTGTGACCACATACATGTCCAGCAGTCTCTTAAATGACCCCAATGACCTTGCTTCCACAACTGCTGCTGGCAACGCATTCCATGCTCTCACAACTCTCTGCGTAAAGAACCTGCCTCTGACATCCCCTCTATACTTTCCACCAACCAGCTTAAAACTATGACCCCTCGTGCTAGCCATTTCTGCCCTGGGAAATAGTCTCTGGCTATCAACTCTATCTATGCCTCTCATTATCTTGTATACCTCAATTAGGTCCCCTCTCCTCCTCCTTTTCTCCAATGAAAAGAGACCGAGCTCAGTCAACCTCTCTTCATAAGATAAGCCCTCCAGTCCAGGCAGCATCCTGGTAAACCTCCTCTGAACCCTCTCCAAAGCATCCACATCTTTCCTATAATAGGGCGCCCAGAACTGGACGCAGTATTCCAAGTGCGGTCTAACCAAAGTTTTATAGAGCTGCAACAAGATCTCACGACTCTTAAACTCAATCCCCCTGTTAATGAAAGCCAAAACACCATATGCTTTCTTAACAACCCTGTCCACTTGGGTGGCCATTTTAAGGGATCTATGTATCTGCACACCAAGATCCCTCTGTTCCTCCACGCTGCCAAGAATCCTATCCTTAATCCTGTACTCAGCTTTCAAATTCGACCTTCCAAAATGCGTCACCTCGCATTTATCCAGGTTGAACTCCATCTGCCACCTCTCAGCCCATCTCTGCATCCTGTCAATGTCCCGCTGCAGCCTACAACAGCCCTCTACACTGTCAACGACACCTCCGACCTTTGTGTCGTCTGCAAACTTGCTGACCCATCCTTCAATTCCCTCGTCCAAGTCATTAATAAAAATTACAAACAGTAGAGGCCCAAGGACAGAGCCCTGTGGAACCCCACTCACCACTGATATCAAAATCCTTCTTGAAAACATGTGGTATTTTGTTCTGTCCCTGCAGAAATTCCCACAGGATCAGCTTCCCTAGACCCTCTGCACCCTCTCAGGGAGAGAAAGGGTAATGATCTGGAAAAGCTTGATAAAGCACTGAGCTTGACCTCTTTCCCATTCAATTGATTCAAGCTATCGGCTCAACCAAGGAACTGCACCAAGCCTCAAAGCTGTCCTTTTCTCATGGAGCTAATTTGTCGAAAGGACCTGAATATCATTGGCTAGGCCTATCACAGTTTGCTCATCATGAATTCCCCTTGATGGTGCCCTCTCTTCCACATGCAACCCATGAGAATGTAATGTACCTGCAATGTTTGCAGTAAGAGAGATTTTGACCAGTGACGCTGAAGAAATGGCTGATATATTTCCAAGTGAGCACGGTGAGCGGCTCGGGGGGGACTTGCAGGGGCTTGGTGTTCCCACATACCTGCAGCCCTTGTCCACCCAGATTGAAGTGGACATGTGTTAGGAAGTTGACATTATGCAGTGCATCTTGTAGACAGGGTCGCTGCAGCTGATCATTGTTGGTGGTGAAGGTAGTGGATGTTAGTGGATGTGGTGCCAACAAAGTGGGCTGCTTTGCCCCTGGATGGTGCTGAGCTTCTGAAGTGCTGTTGGAGCTGCATTCATCCAGACAAGTGGGGAGTATTCCATCGCACTCTTGATTTGCACCTTGTTGATGACGAACAAATTTTGGGGAGTCCAGAGGTGAGTTATTTGCACTAGAATTCCCATTCTCTTACCTGTTTTGTAGTAGCTACTTTGATATGGTGAGCCCAACTGCAGTTTCTGGTAAATTGTAACCCCCAGGATATTAATAATAGGGGACTCATTGATGGTTTTACCATCGAATGTCAAGGGGCAATGGTTAGGTTCTCTCTCAAAGGTAATCCCCAGTATGTTGATACTGGGGGATTTCAGTGATGTTAATGCCATTGAACATTAAGGGGGTGCTGATGAGATTCTCTCATGACGGTAACCCCCTGGGTGTTGATAGTGTGGAGACTGGGGAGGCAAATAATGACAGGAACATCACTGACTGTTCAGGGGGTGCATTTGGATGATATACCATTTGGCTATCCATAGATCACACAAATCTTTCAAAGTGTTGATTTTACAACAGCCTGAGACTGTTGACCTTGGCAAAAATGTAAAATCTTGTTCGATTTATTTCTCCTTTCCATCCAATATTATACTGTCACTGAAGATGACATCTGTAAAACAAAATAGACAAATTCAGCACCTGATCATTTATTCCTTATTTGGCTTTGTTTTGTTCCAGTTCCCATTGCCGAGATTTTCCTCATCCTCCGAGCCAATAAAATGGAGGTTCCTGTTGGGAGTCGTCTTCTTCTACAGTGTGTGTTAAGCCAAGGCACAGGACCCTACTTTCAGTGGTACTTCCAACAGAAAGCCTTAAACAATGCCAGCCAGAATTACAACTTTAGCTCGGACAGGAGAGAGCTGGCAATTGAATCCTTCCAGGCCCATCTCCAAGGTCGATACCAGTTCGTTGTGATCAACAGTGGTCCCGGTGGAATGATATTTAATGTGACCAGTAATTCCATCAACCTCATGGTGCCAGGTAACCCATTCTTCATCATTGATCTGTGCTCATTCTTCACTGGGCTCTGGCTGAAGGCTTGACTTGAACCCTTCCAAAAATGACTGGAGAAACTCATCTGCTCTGGCAGCATCTGTGGAAACAGAGAGACAGTAACAGAGTTGATGTTACTGGTGAAAAATACAGAAAATGCTGGAAAAGAATTCACTGGGTCTCACAGCATCCTTCATCAGATAAGGGAGAGGTTTAAAGTTCAGGAACAGGGATGTCAGGGTCATCTTGCTGCAATTACACAGCACACCCTGCAGCATTGTATGTGCAGTTTGGGGTCTCCTTCTCTGAGGAAGAATGTTCTCACTACGGAAATTGTGCAGTGAGGGTTTCCCAGCCTGATTCCTGGGATGGTAGGACGAATGGATGAAGGGAGGCTGGATCACTGAAGCGGCGAGATCTCATAGCAACCTATGAAATCTGAACAGGACCGACAGGAATGCTGTTCCCAATAACTGGGAGTCTGCAAACAGGGAATCATAGTATAACTGAGATAGGGCATGACTGAGATGAGGAGAAATTTCTTTATCCAGAGAGCGGGAAGCTTGAGAACAGGCTGCCAGAGAAAGTGGTTCGGCCCAGAACATGCAATGTTGTGCAGGAAGGAGTTGAATAGAGCTTTTAGGGGCTAAGGGGAGAGAATACAGGGGGACAGGGGACTGAGTTGGATGATCAGTTAAGATCCTATGGAATGGGCACAGCAGGCTGGAAGGCTGACTGGCCGACTCCTGAAGCTACTTTTGATGTTTCTGTCTGAATGACCCAGTTGCCACTGAGAGCTTGATATATAGTGGTAGGAAAAATGAGGGACAACAATATCTAATCGAAAATTTAGGGAGACTAGTGCAGAATGATCTTTTGAATTTTGCACCAAATAGTCTGAGTTGGATTGGAGGGATTTTGTGAATGAGACAGGATGCACAGAAACAATGATGTCACTGCGATGCTGAGGGTTTGGAGGGGAATTTTACAGACACGAGAGTTTCACTCCAAATGGATGTGTGCTGGGGGCGGGGGGGGGGGTTCAGGGCAACAGGGAACACTGGTGTTGGCATTTTAGTGAATGAGTGATGTTATTGACAGGAATTCCTCTCTGAATCCAGCACAGGCACACAGCACTGAGATGGCAGTACTCATTGCCCCTCTGTTTCTGATCCTTTCTCTCCTCACATTGCTTCCCATCAAACTCCAGAACAGGAAACAAGGTGGGTGAGACACTCCGGCAGATAATCGGTGATCGTTCTCCAGTCACAGCTCAATGTGGGTTTCAAAGTAACGTTGCTCATTTGTATTTGAGGGTGTGTGTGACAGTGAACGTGTGCAAGCGGGAGTATAATTGAAAGTCAGTGTGTATGTGTGTGAGAGAGGCACACTCTTATTGTCACACACTTTCTCACAGACAAGATCTCTTTCTCTCTCACACTCACCCACATATACTCACAGGCACTGCATCCACTAGCATCCAATCCCGCTATCACTGACATTCAGCAGCAGCAGTGTGTACCATCAACAAGACGCACTGGAGAGCTTCACCAGAGATGCGGAGACAGCACCGTCCAAACTCAAGGCCATTTTCATCTACACGGCCAAGTGCAGCAGATACAGAGGAACACTACCTGCTACAAATCCTGCTCTGAGCCACTCCCCATCCTGGCTTTAAAATATATCAGTCATTTCTTCAGTGTCTCTGGGTCAGTCAATCCTGGAATTCCCTCCCTAAGGGCATTGTGTCTCTACACACAGCAGACAGACCACAGCGGTTCAAGAAGTCAGCTCCCTCGACCTTCTCAAGGGGTCAGGTAGGGACAGGGGAAATAAATGCTGGGCCCAGCCGGTGATGTCCATGTGCCACAAGTGAATGTACTTTGTGAGGGAGTGAGCAGGCTGAATGAGCAGCAGATGGAATTACAAGGGAAGTCAGACAAAGTAATGTGTTGTGTTTGAAAGATTGGTCGGCACAGATGTAAACTAAATATTAAAATTGGAATTATTGCTCCCTGCACACCAGTCGAGGAAACCAAATTTATTTGCAAAGAGGTGAAGCCAAATATTTGCAGTAAAACATTCCCATGTTTTCTCTGTCTCTCTCTCTCTCATTTTCCCCAGCTGATTCTTCCAGCAGATCCCGGCAGCAGAGGTAATTTAGTGAGGTGTTTAGTGACTTGTAACAGCTTTCAAAAACAGGCCAAATGGGGTGAAAATTGCTGTGGGGTGCATACCCAACAATTTTACATGGTGTCAAATATACTTCTGTGTCCGACTCATTTGCAAATTGAAAGCAAAACAGATCAAATTGAGGACACCTTCCATCTGACACTGAAATGTGTCTGGCTCAGTCAAATCAATGATGGGGTTATCCATTGTAGTTAGAAGAATTGAAAAAGGCAACTTACCATCTGAGAGAAAATTAACGGGAGAGAAAATTAATAATTTATTAGTGCAGAAGGATCTGAATGTCCTTGTGCATGAATCTCAGAAATCCAGCATGCTTCTCCGGCAAGTAATAAGAAAGTCATTTATTGCGAAAGGCATGGAGTTTTAACGTAGGGAAGTGTTGCTTCAACCGCACAATGAAGTGGAGGTGCTGGTGTTCGACTGGAGTGGACAATGTCAAAGGTCACATGACACCGGGTTGGCGTCCAACAGATTTATTTGGAATCACAAGGTTTAGGAGAAGCTCACAGACACAGGATTTGTAGCAGAGAGATAAATGGCAGAGAGATCAAAATATCATTTAAAGGTTTTGAGTGGAGTGTCGAATAATAAGTCTCTGCAGGTGATCAAAAGTGTTGACAGTATTACTTCTAATATTAATTCAACAACACACCCCGCCTCCCCCCCGCGCCACCCCATCTTCAGGTAAGCATCCTCCAAGGTGGCCTTCGAGACACACAACAATGCAGAATCGCCGAGCAGAAACTGCCAGCCAAGATCCCTACCCATGAAGACGGCCTCAACCGTGATCTTGTGCTAATGGCAGGCTACGTGTGACCCCACCCGCAGGTCTGTATTTGTAAAACGTTGTTCGCTGTCCTGTTCTGGCACCACCAGCATGATAAATTAGTATGATCTCTCTACCTCCATTAGTTTATACAGTTTTAGTTTACTTATTACTTTGGTTAAACGCTTGGTATATGACTCATGTACCTGTCATGTTATTCCATTCATTTGTTTGCAGCACCACCATATTTTTAAGTTCTTGTAATTATCTCACTGCCTCATTTTATCGGATTTTAGCTCAGCCTTTTGTTTGTTCTTCAGCTGCTGATGTCCTATGAATACTCTGAAACTATTCATCACCTGAAGAGACTGATTATTTGAGACTCCTACAAATTCTATGTCTGTGCCTCTCCATTGCTTCACCTGACAAAGGGGCAGTGTGGTAAAATCTTTTGATTTTAAATAAACTAATTCGACTATAACCTGGTGTTGTGTGACTTCTCAAATGTACAAGGCATTGGGATTTCTGCATCCGGAGTACTGTATAGTCCTTTGATACCCTGACATGAGGAGGAAAGCAATTGCATTGGAGAGAGTTCACAGCAGATTCACTGAATTGATGACAAAATGAAATGTGACCTTTGTGAGGAGAGACTGGTACAATTTTGGTTTCTTTACATGAGGGCGGCTGTAGTTGTATTGGAGGAGATTCACTCGATTCTTTCCAAAAATGACTGGTTTGCCTGAGTAGAGAGATTGAGCAGTTTCTCTGGAGTTTAAAAGAATGAGAAGAGATTATATTGAGGGATAGAAGATGCTCAAGGGGAGAATTGACAAAATAGATGGAGAGAAGAAGTCTCTTCATGTGGGACAATCTAGAACAAGAGAGTCATTGCTTCAGGAGAAAGTGGTGCAGCGGATCAAAAGCAGAAGTGAGAACAAACGGCTTCTCTCAAAGGGGGAGAAGATTGTGAATCGTTGTCGCAAGGAGAATTGAGACTTGCTTGGGAAACAGTCTGAAAATACTTCCTTCCAAGCGAGGTGATGGGAAATTGAGCTGAGGATGTGAGTGAAGACAGATGCACAAGAAACTTCAATTATGCAGAGATTGGGCGAAGTCGACTGAATAGTGAGAGTGTGAATCTGTGAACTACCAATTCTACAATATCATGTATTAGTCATTGTTCGCACTGGTATTTATCCAATTGGGAAGACTGACAGAAACAAATCTTTTTTCTTTAAGTGATGGAGAGAGTTGGGGTTGTTTTCTTTACAACAGAGAAGGTTGTTGAGGAAGGCGGAAATGATAGATATGTGTAAAATGGGTAGTTTTGTGGAACAGAGACTGATGGGTTCAGACACATAATTCATTGCAGACAGAGTCACAGGTTGACAGGGTGGTGAGGAATGCATTGAGCGCGCTTGCCATCATTGCTCAGACATTGTGTACAGGAGTTCTGACATCATGTTGTGGTTGTACACAATGTTGTTCAGGCCTCTTCTGGAGTACTGTGTCCAGTTCTGGTTGTCCTGCTCCACTAAGGATATCTGGAGAGGGTTCAGAAAAAGATGTATCAGGATGTTGGTGGGAATGGAAGGGGGTGAGTGAAAGAGAGTGGTGGCATCGGCTGGGACTATTTTCACCGCAGCACAGGAGATTGAAAGGTGACCTGATCCAGGTTCAAAAAATATCAAGGGTATGGATAAGGAGAATGGCAAGTGCCTTTTCTCCAGCTTGGGGCAGTTTAAAACTCGCGTTCTTCTTAAAGTGAGATGACAAAGATTTAAAAAAACATAGGAGGCAATTTTTGCTTTACACAGAGAGCATGTAGGGAATGGACTTGGTGGATGTGGGTACAGGACAACAAATAAAAGACATTTGGAAAAGTATATGAATTGGAAAGGCTTGGAGGGATATGGGCCAAACACAGGCAGGTGTGATTAGTTTAGTTTGGGAACATGGTCAGCAAGGACAAGTTGGACTGAAGGTCGGTTTCAGTGACTCTCTTATGAAAGGCATGGGCAGGGGCGGGGGGGGGATAGGAAGCAGCTGATCCCCTCAGATGAGGGGTCAATGACAAAGGAAGAGGGGGCAACATTTTAAGGTGAAAAGTAAGAGACGTAGAAGGGAATTTGAGGACTGTTTGTCCCATAGGGCGGTGAAGATCTGGAGTGCATGAAAGTAAAACATCTGGAAGTATTTCAAATTTGTAGTTGCACCAGTGCATGAAAATGACACTTCGTAACTACAGATTCTTCCTGATTTATGAACGTTGAACATTCGTGCAAAAGAAGTCAGGAGTAGGCCATTGATTTCCTTGAGGCTGGTCTGCCATATATCTGCCTTTCGCGTTTATTCCCTAAATACATTAGCTGAACAAAAGAATTCTCTCTCTCTCTCGCTCTCTCTCTCAGATTGAACATTAACAACCGATCCAGCATCTGCTGTTGTTTGTTGGAGCGAGTTCCAAACCTCTCCCACTCTTTGTGTGTGGAAGTGCTTCCTGACATCTTTCCTGAACAGTCTGGCCCTTATTCTCAGGCTACGCTGTCCGTAGGTCCAGAAACCCCAGCCAGTGGAAATAGTTTCTATTTAACCACCCAGTCTTTTCCTGATAATATCTTTGATCAGCTCACCCTTTAACCTTCTATATGTGACATAACCCCTGAAGTCCAGGTGTCATTCTTGTAAACCTACAATGTTCTCCCTCCAAGGCAAATCTATCCTTCCTGAAGTGTGGTGCCCAGACCTGCTTCAAGTGGGGTCTAACCAGGGTGTTGTACAAGTGCAGCATAACTCTGTGTCCTTGTTCTCCAATCCTCTGGATAGAAAGGCCAGCATTCCATTAGCTTTCTTCAGTCAATGAATATCAGATTTAAAAAGAATCACAGAAATTTTTGGGGAATCTCATCAAGGACAGATATTATTTGCCACTTGGGGACTGGCTGTTTGCTGTTGATGACAACTCTCTGTCTCTTCTTTTGACCCTTTAGTGATGAGCTGTGCTGGAGCAGAGTACTGTTCAGTAAAGAACACAGGGACACAGGATGGTAAACATTCATTTTGTTCACAAACCTCAATATTCGAGAGCAATGGAGCAAAGCCAGAGAAATATTATTAAACAGTGGAACATCAAAATCTGTCCATTTGTCTGAGGGAGGTTGCTTGAGATGGATATGGTTCAACTTGTAAATTGTAGGGGAGACGCTGGTGTCCACCGAAGGAAGGCAACACAGTATTGATATTTCATGAAATAGAAGGAACCGCAGATGCTGGCGTATCTGAGATAAAACGGTGTAGGAGCAGGATGAACACAGCAGGCCAAGCAGCATCAGAGGAGCAGGAAAGCTGATGTTTCGGGCCTCAACTCTTCTTCAGAAAAAAGGGTCTGAAGAGGTGTCTGGCCTTGAAATGTCAGCTTTCCTGCTCCTCTGATGCTGCTTGGCCTGCTGTGTTCATCCAGCTCTACACCTTGATATTTCATGATTTCATTCCTTTGGAGGTGACATGATTAGAAGCTGCCCTGATTGAGCCATTCCAAGTATCTCAGTCACAAGTGAGGAGAGTGAAGGAATACTCCCTAATTGCCTGGATGGGTGCAGCTCCAGCAATACTTGAGAAGCTTGACACCATCCAAGGACAAAGGAGCCAGCCCCTGCTTAATGGCACCACATCCACAATCCACCACTCCCTCCACTACTGACGCTCAGTAGCAGCAGTGTGTACCTCCAACAAGATGCACTGCAGAAATTCACCAAAGACCCTGCAGACAGCACTTTCTACACCCAAAACCATATCCATCTAGAAGGGCAGCAGATATATGGGGAACATCGCCCCCTAAAAGTTCCCCTCTGAGCCTCTCACCATCTCGATTTGGGAATATATCAGCCACTGCTTCAGTGTTACTTGGTCAAAATTCTGGAATTCCCTCCTGAAGGGCATTGAGAGGCTACCAACAGCAGTTGGGCAGCAGCAGTTCAATAAGGCAACTCACCACCACTTTCTCAAGGGGGCAATTGTGGACGGGCTGGGTGATAAATGCAGGAAATGCCCATGCCAGATGATTGAATAAAATATTTTAACTTCCCAGGCCTGTACCTTCCATTTCCCTATTGTTAGCTTGTTCTGGGATGGTAGGTGCACACTTTGTCCCAAATGTTGACGCAAAATATCCCTGGAATTCATTGAGCATCGCATTATTTCTGTTGCAAATTTCCCAGATTCAGTGTTGTTGAGTCACCTGCTCTGTGACCTGCAGTGAGAAATGTCTGTACATTGCCAACAGCTTCAGTTTATATTCCTGCCAGTTGGCTCTCTGACCTTAATTATCTCTCTGTCTTTAATATGAAGGCAGCCTTTGCTGTCATATTAACATTCTGTTCTCTAACCCTTCAATATCAATTGCTTATTCTTTGTAATTATAGATGATACCAAACTGGATGGTGGTTTGGTGCACTCGCCCATCACTATCCCAAAGCCAAGAAACACTGGTAAAGGATACATTATATATATTTTGATGACATTTCTGGCTCAGTGAAAGTGGACATTTTCTCTGGTTCATCTCGACCCTCAGAAAACCCAGCCACTTTTAATATCACTGCTTTCCTCTTGCTTAAAGCCTGGAACAAAGACCTGCCCAAGCTACTCGGATCTTTTTATGTGATTTGAATTTACTAATCACGATCGGTTTGCAATTCACCAAAATCATTGTCAAATTCCATCAATGCCAACTAAATTGACAACAGGGTAACGGGAAATGGAGTGGGCAACGGACACTGATGGCTAACTGCGATATTGTTCATCTTGTTCTGAGGGGACACCTAAAGTTTGGACACTGTTTACTACCCCAATACAACAGCGTAATATCTGAGAGTGGCCCCTTCTGGCCTTAGTCACTGGGGTCATTCGCTCTGGGTCCAGCATCGTTCTCATGGGAAGCTTTGTCATTTCCTTTTTCTTTGATGACAGGAAGTTCGGTGGAGGGACAGGTAATAGTGAGGAGGCAGAAAAGGCTGCAGAAGGGCTTGGGCAGGCTCAGAGAGTGGGCAAAGAAATTGCAATGGAATACAATGGGGTAAAGTGTGGGGTTATGCGCTTGGGTACGAATGGAGGCACTGTCTGTTTTCCAAATGGGGGAGGTTTCGGAAATCTGAAGCATGAAGGGACTTGGAGTCCTCGTTCAGGGTTCTATTAAAGTTCACATGCAAGTTCATTTGGCAGTTAATGTAACATTAGCATTCATTTCAAGACAGCTAGAATACAACAGCAGAGACGTAGTGCTGAGGTTGTATAAGGCTCTGGTCAGACCGTACTTGGAATACTGTGAGCAGCCTTGGGCCCTGTATATCAGGAAGGATGTGCTGGCCTTGGAGGGGGATCCAGCAGAGATTTCCAAGATCCCAGGACTTGTCTGATGAGGAGTAGTTGAAAACTGTGCGTCTGTACTCAATGAAAATTCAAAGGATGAGTATAATCTGACTGAAACTTAGGGAATATTGAGAGGGCAGGATAGAGACGAGGACATGAGGGGCACAGCCTCAGAGTGAAGGGATGACCCTTTCGAACTGAGAGGAGCAGGAATTTCCTCAGACAGAGGGTGATGAATATGTTGAACTCATTGCCACATGAGGGTTGTGGTAAAGGGATTCGTAAAGGGATCAAGTACCAGGGGAAGAAGGTAAGAGAAAACGGTTTAGATACATATCAGCAACAATTAGATGACGAAGCAGACTTGATGGGCCGAATGACCTAATGCTGCTCTGTTATACTATGGTTCTTAGATTCACTCTTATTGAGTGACCTGTAGCGGATCACACACTTTAGAATCTCAGAATAAGAGTGTTCTGTGAAGCACCCACGCTAAAATGCGCTCAGGTAACTGAATGACAAATACAACATTAGGGCTAGCAGGAGGAGACCATTCAGCCTCTTGGGTGCCGGTGGCCCCATTCAATATGGCACGGCTGACCCCATCTTGGCCTCAGATCCAGTTTCTTGCCCCTACTTCCATTCACCCATCATTGATTAAAAATATATCTGTCTCCTCCTTCAATTTATTCAGTTCCCAACATCCCCCACACACTAGGGAGCAGCAGTGTGTACCCACAGCACAGCAACTGCCCCAGATTCGCATCCCTCTCTCCCTTGGAGAGAAGCCATTCCTCCTTATCTCTGTTTTCAATCTGTCCCATCACCTTCTCCTGAAATGTTGACCTGTTGTTCCAGATTGTCCCACATGAGCAAACATTCTCTTTCCTTCTCCTAGCCATCTTACATCCCTCAATTAGATCCCCTCTCATTCTTCTAAACTCCCGAGATTATCATCCAAAACTGCTCAATCTCTCTTCATAAGACAAACCCCTTACCTCAAAAATGAAAGGGACAAAATCACCTTATATCTAGATAGTATCTTGAATGCAGAACACATATCTCAAAGTGAGCTAGTCACAGTGTTGAAGACGCCTACAGCACAAAAAAAAACCACTGAGTCTGTACCAGTCAAAAACAACCACTTCAATATTCTCTAATACCACTTCCCCAGCACCCTGCCCATTGCCTTGGCATCCCAAGTGCACATCAAAATCCTTCTTCAAAGTGATGAGGGTTTCTGCCTCTCCCATCCTCACAGGTAGCGAGTTGCAGGTGCCCCTCCAGCCTCTGGATGAAAGCATTTTCGCTCATTTGTCCCTCCATCAAGGAGGAAAAGTTTCTTCCTGCTTACCTAATCTCTGGTCCCTCATCATTTGATACATCCCAATCATGTCCAGCCTCTCAATCTCCTACGCTCTAAGGATAACAACCCCAGTCTCTCCAATCTCTCTCCATCACTGACACTCTCCAGCGTCTAAGGCAAAATCCTGGTAAGTCTGCCTCTACACCCTCTCCCCGTGCTTTTAGATACATTCTGTCATTAAAGTGTCCTTTATTTACAGGTCACTGTGATATTGCATCAGGCAGGAAACGCACAAGTTATTTTGCAGATAAAAAGCTGGCAGATAATTTTTAATCAGCAAAGTTACGTTTTAGCAGGTGGTTAAGGTAGAGTCACTGTTGTCTCATTGCAGAGAAAGAGAGAGAGAGAGAGAGAGAGAGAGAGAGAGAGACAGCAACAACAACTGTTTTACTGTTTAACCTGTGGGTCACCACATCTAAGGCAAAGGGGAACGATCATTCACAGCAATCTCAACCAGTGCAGGAACTGAACCCCGCGCTTTCAGCACGACCAGACAATCAAGCCCTACATGGCAAAAACATTGGTGGCTCAGTGCTTAGCACTGCTGCCTCATATTGTCTATGTGTTTCTGCCACGTGCTCCAGGCTTCTCCCATTGATCTATAAGTGTGCAGGTTAGGTGGATTGGTCATGCTAAATTGTTCATAGTGTCCAAGCATGTGTCGACTAGGGAGATTAATCATGGGAAATCCATGGTTACAGGGACAGTGTAGCAGCGCAGGTCTGGGTGGGATGTTCCTTGGAGTGTAGGTAGAGACTTGATGGGCCAATGGCCTACTTCTACACTGTGGGGAATCCACTACCGTCAGTGTTTAGCTCAATGGTGTGGGGCAATTTATTCTGATCTGAGCACTGCACTTTGATGAGATTCACTTCCCATATCTAAACGAATGGGGAGGTAATGTCTGATTCTGTCAGATGTCCAAGGGATACTCTGAGGACTTGAATTTGAACGTTGCTGTGGCAGGTGTTGGATTTTGAATTCAACTTTCAACAAAACAGCTCTGGAGTTAAGACTCTAATGATGACATTTGTCAGGAACAAAGAACCATCTGGTTCACTTGTGAAGACTAACATGAGAAGGCATTTCTTCTCTAAGGGAGCTAGGAATCTTTGGAAATTCTTGCCACAGAGAACATGTGTATTTGTTGCAGCAGAGGGAAGCAGATGTAAGGCTGGGATTGATAGATTCTTGATCAGCCAGGGAATCAAAGGAAAGGGCAGGAAAGTGGACACGAGGAATGGTGGATCAGCCACGGTCCGACAGAATGCAGGCTCGAGGGGCTGAATTGCCTCATTCCACTCCTGTCTCACTGTCTTCCAGTTAAAGTATTATTCTCACCACCCAGCCCCTCTGTCCCCAACGCTCACTGTCTGCCCCCTCTGTGCCCATGTGCTCACCACCCACCTCCTCTGAATTTCCAGCTTGTAGACTCGACACAGAAATGGTTCATCCAGTTTAATGTGGATCAGCATGAGGTTATCTGCTTTGCGAGCAAAACCAGGAAAACAGATTGTTATCTGAAAGGTGACAGATAGGGATGCGGGGGCGCAATTAGACCTGGGAGTACCTCGTACACCAGTCACTGACAGTGAGAATTGCAGCAGCAGCAGACGGTGAAGAAGGCAACAGGATGGTGGCCTTCACAGCGAGAGGGTTCGAGTCCAGGAGCAGGGCTGTCTTGCTGCAATTGTACAGGGAGAGACCACATCCTGCAGTATTGTGTGTGCAGTTTGGGGTCTCCAACTCTCAGGAAGGATGTCCTGGCTATGGAGGGAGTGCAGCCGAGGTTTCCCAGACTGATTCCTGGGATGGCAGGACTGATGGGTCAGGAGAGACTGGATCGATTAACATTATATTCACTGGAGTTTAGAAGAATGTGGGGTCATCTCATAGAAATCTATAAAATTTTAACAGGACTAAACAGTGGTAAACACAGATGTTGCTGATGGCCAGAATAGGGAGCGAGGGTGCGTGAGTCCAGAATCAGACAGTCACAGGCTAAAGGAGACAGGGAGGGACTGAGATGGGGACAAATATCTTCACCCAGAAGGATTCTCTGCCACACAAAGTGGTCAGGGCCAGAGTAGTGAATGTTGTTCAAGTATTTGCATGGAGTTCTTAGGGGCGAAATGTCTTGTATAGCCACATCATAACATCCCAATAGCTACACTCAGTGTTAGAACTGAAAAAAAGACAAGTGTTCCAAACTTGCTATCCACCTGTGACTCTACTTAATGGAACTATGTGCCTGCACCCCTCAATCCCTCTGTTTGACAATACTCCCCACGGCCCTAGCATTAACCTGCACTGGTTTGCCTCACCAAAGATGCAACACCTCCATATTTGTCTAAATTAAACTCCACCCGCTAGTCCTCAGCCCATTGGCCCAGTTGTTCAAGTTCCTGTTATACTCTGAGATAATCACCTTCACTGTCCACGAGGCCACCAATTTTGCTCCTGCTCCTCATTTACTACGTTTCTGTATTGCCCTATTTTCAGGCTGATCAACCAGACCCGCGTCAAGTTTCTGCAGCTGACAAGTGGCTAAGCTTTGTTTCCATTAACTCAGCCAGACATGAATTCCAAAGATGAACTTGCGTTGAGAAACCATCTGAATAACTGTCTCACACATAACTCTGAGACAGCCAATTTCTCCTGCTGTAGCATGATCTGACCCTTGATGGCAGGGATTTGAGATTTTGTGCTGTCCATTCCTACCTTGAGTATCCATTTGATCTCCTGGTCAGTGGGTCAGAACAGACTAGCCAATGAATTGAATCGACTCTGCACTTATTTTTTTAGTTGTGGTGAGCTGGAAATAATTCTAGGCAGGATTGTTCTCCAGATCTATCTAAATTAGCCTCTAAGTTCATCATTTTCAAACATATATCCAGCTCTCTTTTCATACCTCATTTGGAATCCACCTCCACCACTCTCCCAGGCAGCACATTCCAAATCCGAACAATGCTCCGAGTAAAGATGTTTCTCCTCATCCACTCCTAGCTGTCTTGGTGGCAATCTTGATATTGTGACCCTTGGTTACTGGCATAGTGGAAATAGAGTATTGAACTTCACTCTCAAAATTCTTCATAATTGTGAACATGTCCATGAGGTTTCCTTTTAATCTTCTCTGCTCCAAGGGGAATAAGCCTGATTTCATTAATCTTTCCTTGTAAGTAAAATCCTTCATTCCTGCTGTCATTCTAGTAATCTCCTTTGGACCCTCCGCAGAGGCTTCTTCCTTAAATTAGGTGCCCAGAAATGAGAACAAACAGTCTGAGCAATGTGGTCTTAGCAATGACTTGAAGAGATGTAGCATTACTTCCTTGCTTTGAGACTCAATGCCTCTATTTTTAAACTCAAAGATCCTTTGAACCTGCTTCACAACTGTTTCAACTTGCCTGGCCACCTTCAGAGAATAATGCACATGAACCCCAAGGTCTCTCTGCTCAATCCTCCCCTCAAAGCTGTACCCTTAAACTTGTATTGTTTCTCTGTGTTTTTATTAGCAAAATGCAAAAGCTCATATTTTTCTGCATTGAAATTTATCTGCCAGGTCTCTGCCCATTTGGCCAACTTGTCAATGTACCTGTGAAGTCACTCAGTATCATCCTCACAATTCACTCTTCTCCCTGGCTTAGTATAATCTGAACATTTAGAGATTTTATCCTCAACACCCAACTCCAAATAATTTACATGTAATCAACACAGTTCTCAATATATACCTGCCAGTTTCACCAAAGTCAATGGGTGAGTATACTTACCAGTCTGTTCTTGTTAGTTTCTGCACTGTGAATTAACAGAGACAATATTACCCTGTATCTGTCAGTTTCTGCTGCGTAAGCATGAGTACAGTTACCAATGTATGTCTCTCTGTTTCTGTCTTGCAATTTGTAAATGTTCTTATCAAAATATACCTCTCAGTTCCTGCTTGGTGAATGTGAGTGCTGTTACCAATATATGTCTGTGAGATTCTGCTCTGTGCATAGGAGAGTCTAGTTATCAGACTGTACTTATCACTTTATGCTCTGTGAAACTGGGAATGTAGTTATCATTATGACTGCCAGTTTTAGCTTTGTCAGTAAGAATGTAGTTTTTAATCTCTCCCTGATAGTTACTGCAGTGTGAATGCCTGACTGAAATTAGCAGAAACCAAAAGAGACTGATAACTATAGTCACATATTTACATTGTAGTAAATGTGTCATCATCATTGGTTTGTGTGCTTCTTCAATATGAACAATTGGGTTTACTTATTGATCTGTACATGTCAGTTTCTCCTCGTTTATCAAAATGGCTTAGTTCTCTGAAAGCCAGTATTATTCTCTGTGAGTGCATGATTCACTCTGTGATAGTTATTGTTAGGATGTTGAGGCTGCATCTTAATCTCTTCTGCATTGCGTGATTTATGAGTTGAGTGTCAGTCCATGTGGTAGTTGAGGGGATGGAGAAGTTGAGGACATGGGGTGATAACAGGAGGGGAGCTGCTTTATTCTGACAACCATTCTGACGAATGGTCACACATTTCTGATATGGTTAGAGAATGTGAGATCTGTGGCATCACTAATATAACTGCTCGTTTCTCACCGAAATCAGAATCACAGATATGGTACAGCGCAGAGGTGTACAAAGTGAACAGAGGTAGAGATAAAGGAGTGGAGTTAGCTTTTACGAGGAGACATAGTTTTAAAGTGAAAGGAGGTAGGTATTGGAGAGACGTCAGAGGTAGATTCTTTACTCAGAGAGTGGTAGCGGTGTGGAATGCATTGTCGGAGAGGTTAGTGGAGTTAGCCTCATTAAGGTCATTTAAGAGGCTGTTAGATCGACATATAGATGATTGTATGAGGTAGTAGGGGATGTTAGATAGATCTTCGGTTTTGGGTAAAAAGTTCTGCACGAAATCATGGGGCAAAGGGCCTGTACTGTGCTGTGCTATTCTATGTTCATAGAAACAGGCCATTCAGCCCATCGTCTCTGTACTGGGCCGTTCTATTTTGTATCAGTTCTGCAGTAATTATGGGGAACGTGACCTTCGTCCACTCATTGTTAGTGTTGAGATGGAAAGGATAATTTGACATTAGTTCTGGAGGCAGTTGACTTTCAGTAACAATAGTGGTAGTTTTGATATGTTTCCCACACCCTCAGATACAGTATATGGGATTTCATTCTTCAACGTTCAGTTGTGGTTTCTGTCTGAATAGTAAACTCTGTAACTAAACTCTCTTCAATCGACACTTAATTGCATTGCATTTCAGCCTCAGTTTGGTTTTACATTATGCGTGAGGTTGAGTGTGCAGTAGAATTTATCTGTCACTACTGCGCACTGTAATAATCCAACTTTTGAGAGTCAGTTCATATCTGGAAATTACTGTGAGGCCAAATTTCATTCTTTTCCTTTCAGCATCCACTGGCTGTGTGTGAGTGAGTTTTCCCTTGTGCTGCCAGTCTGTATCTCAGTTCACGTCTCCTGTAGTGAAAGGGAACCAGCAAAGTTCTTCAATTGTTGGTGCCTGTGGGAATTACGTGCAAGTGAAAGGCAACACACTGCTACAGAAAGGATTCTTTGCTGTTCCACAGAGTGGAAACAGGAAACACAATGGGCCTTTGTAACTTGTATAGTGCTGTCTAACATGGAGGAATGATATAAAGTGTTGGTTTTCACAATACCATTAGTTTCTTTTTCAGTGTGTATTGATATGCTTTTCTGAATACTGCGGAAGTAGCAATCAATGTAAACTGAATCCATTTACAACTAAGTGAAAGGGCAATAAAGAACTCAACTGCATCACAGCTGACTGACCACGGTGTTGCTTGTACAGAAAGACAATTGGCTAATTTATTTCCTGATGTAGACAGGACATTACCCTGCTCTGTGCTGTGAGGGTGCAAGCAATCAGTGGAACTCTTGTGTTGTTCTATGAAAGGAACGTGGAAAGGAAAAAGGAATTTTATTTTCTGTCATGCAGTGCAGAATATTTAAACTGTCAAACTCAATTACTGAACAATCAACACTTCAATTCTGCATTGGAACAAAATGAGCAGTTTCACAAAGCTAACAGTTTTGTCCATTTTTATATTTCTCCACTGTTTTGAAGGGTGACTACTTGATTACGTTGATTCATTGTGCAAATTGTATTCAGATTTCTTGCTATTTTTCTGTAGTACATCCTAGGGAGGGCTAAGAGCAATGCCAGGCTCTTTGTAAAAAATTGAGACAATTTTGAAAGAAGTACACAATTATGAATAAAACTACCCCTGAAAGGTGAAGAGATGGAGAAAGATATTGCGATGAATGTGGGGGTGGCAGCTCCTCTGCAGCTCGGGCACATGAAGTGCTGGCTGAATAGGATGAGAATTGAGTTTTTTTTTTGATCCATGCAGACTTAAACATTTGAAGGGCCTCATTCTATGCTGTCGACTTCTCTGGCAATGGATCTGTGAGTCAAAATCATTCCAAATGTAACATTTTTTATTATTTGCAATGTCTATGCAACAGCATGGTTGTTATATGTTGGAAGGTGTGTTGGGATTGTGTGTGCATTTGACAGAGAGAGAGCAAGTGTGTGCATGAACAATAATGATTCTGTCAGGCTATGGTGCAGAACGTGCTTTTGGAATTCACATTGTTTAATTGTTGTATGTGACAAATATTTATCAAATTGTTAGTTCTATCCTTCTCTGTCACTGCTAATTGAATGTTTGTGTTTCAATATCTGTGCTCAATATCCAGTTCCCATGTGGGTGTTCAAACTTACAGTTTCATCAATTTGTTCACACTGACTGTAACTCAAAGTATCCTTACTAAATGCAGGAGTAATGCAGTTCTAGAGTGTATATTTTAGACGAGGATTCAGTCTCTCTCTCCTCATAAGTTTTTGACAATGTGAATGGTGAAATTGTTTGGAACTGGGTGATATGTGTTGAGAATACAGACAAAAGAAAAAAGTACTGTTTCCTTGGTGGTGTTTGACTCTCGGTTTGAATGCTTCTCTCTGAAAATTGTGTTCAACGTGTGTTCGATTCAATCCGCTGTCACTGTTCTTTCTATGCTCTGTCAGTGTAGCACACCTGGTGGTTGTTCAAAGCTACTGGTCACACTTGGCTTTGTGCTGAGGAAATATTACATTGTCCAGGTCCTTCAAATATTTGCCTGGAGGAAGACAGAAGGGTTAGCCCCTGTATATCAACATCAGCCAATACTGGCAGTATCAAACTGATCAATGTCACATTGGGTCAATAATCATTTGGATTGTTTCTTTAAAGCCAGCAATTTGAACACATCCAGGGGTCTGATTCCACTCGTGCCCTCAGAAAACAGACAAGGGACAGCCCCTTGTCTGTTTTTCCTTAAAACTCTATACCTATTGAGTGAGATCTAGAAAGTAAAGGGCCTGTACTGTGCTGTAATGTTCTATGTCTCAATGTCTATGTCTAAACAGCACCTGTATAACTCCATGGATGTCAGTGGATATGTCCGTTTTGTTATCAATCTGTATCTGTCAATTCCCAATTGTTGAATGTGTGAGTGTAATTATCAATATGTACCTGTCAGTATATGCTATGTTAATCTTTTTAACTTGACAGATTTATTATCACATACAGTGAAATACAGTGAAAACCTCAGTTTATGAGAATTTCTGGCAGATTATGTTCAGTATGGTACAGATAAAAATGACTTAAGACAGAGGCATGCAGGTTACTTTGACGGGATGTGCACTAGGAGAGATCAACATTAGCAAAATTGTCATTATTTGAGGCTAAAGAGTCCATTCATCAATCTACTCAGGGCAAGGAAGAAGCTGTTCTTGAACCTGCTCATGCGTGTGTTTAGGCTTCTGTATCTTCTGCCTGATGGAAGGGGTTGGAGGAGATCTTTGATCCGTGGAACATCTGAATGACAAAGGCACCTACGTGAAACTCATGCTCATTGACTACATCTCTGCTGTCAACACCATTGTTTTGTACAGACTGATCTCAAAACTCCATGACCTTGATCTCAGCTAGGCCCACTGCAACCTGATTCTCAGCTTTCTGACCCGTATACTGTAATCAGTAAAGATAGACAACTGCATCTCTTGTAGAATAACACAACACTAGAGTGCTCCCTCCACCCCCACAGCCTCAAGGATTTGTCTTCAGCATCCTACTGTACTCCATGTACACTCAAAACTGTGGGGCCAAATTCCAAATGAACACCGTCAACAAATTTGCTGATGACATCAGTGTAGTAGGATGGATGTCTAACTACGAGGAGTCAAAACCCAGAAGGGAGATAGAGGGCTTGGTGACATGATGCAATAAAGGCAACTGCTCTCTCAATGTAGGAAAAACTGAAGAACTGATCATTGACTTCAGAAAGAAATGAGGAAAACACCTGCCCATATACATCACTTGAACTGAGGTTGAGAGGGTGGAGAGCACCAAGTTCCTTGGAGTGACAATAACCAACAACCCACCCTGGACATCGCACGTAGATGTAACAGTTAAAAGTCACAAGGCCTCTTCTTCCTCAGGCGGCTCAGGAAATTTGGCATGTCCAGAAGGACCGTCACCAACTTCAATAAATGCACCATTGAAATCATCATTGCCTGGCTGCGTAATGACCTGATATGGCAACTGTACTGTCCAGGGCTGTAAGAAAACTACAGGTGATGTACACAGCCCAGTCAACCTGTTCCTGTCAGTGACTGGTAAATTCATTTACATAGTCACACAGCAGAGACTGACAGGGATGAGTTGGTAACGATAGAACCATAAAAATGTTACAGCACAGAAGGCACGATTCACACCATCTTGTCCTTACTGACCCAATGATGCCCCCAGATGTCCCTCCGCTTCCTGCATGCTGTTTGTCACACTGCAGCTTACAGCACTTCAGGTGCAGATCCAGGTAATTTATCTTTAAACAAGTTTACAGCCTCTGATTCCACTCCTAATTCAGGCAACAAATTCCACATACCCAACACCCTCTGCATAAGAAGCATTTTTCCTGACATATCGTTTGATCCTTCAGCTACTTTGCTTCAATCTGGTTTTTGAGCTCTCTGCCAAGGGAAACAGGTTCCTCCTGTCTACTCTACCTCTCCCTCTCACAAGTTAGTTTTCGTTAATCATGGCACATCTCAGCCTCCTCTGTTCCAAGGAATATGACCCCAAACCCTCTAATATCTCCTTGCAGCTGCAATTCTTCAGCCCTGGCAACATTCTGGTAACTCTCCTCTCCACCCCCTCCACATCAATTACATCCTTCCTGTAATGTGGTGACCAGAACTGCACACAATACTCCAGTTGTGGCCTCACCACTGTCTCATATTGTTTCATCATTACATGCCTACTTTTGTATTCCACACCATGACTAATGAAGGGGAGCATTCCACATGCCTTGTTAACAACCTTCAATACGTGTACCAATACCTTGAGGGACCTGTACACTTACACGCCAAGATCTCTCATTTCATGTACCCTTCTCAATATATTCCCATTTATTACATATTCTCATTTACTGTGTGACCTTCCCAAACTGCATTATCTCGATCAGAGCTGAACTCCCTCTGCCACTTTCCTGCCCACTCCACCAAACCATCTGTATCATTTTGCATCTTCCAATTATCCTCTCTGTTGTCCACGTCAGTTTCTGCTGTGTGAATATGTAATATAGTTATTATTTTGCAGTTGTCAGTTTCTGGTTTGTAAATGTGTGAATGAATTTATCATTCTGTGCAGTCTGTTTTTCTGTGTGAATGTCAGGATGTAGTTATTAATCTATACCTGTCAGTTTCAGCTATGACAATGAGATTTTCATTGTCAATCGCAGCCTGTCAGTTTCTGCTCTGTCAATATGTGAGTTTAGCAATCAATCTGTCCCTGTCAGACTGCTGTGTGAATACATTTGGGTAGTTATCAGTCTGCACCAGTCAACTTCTGCTTGGTGAATATGTCCCTCGGTGAATACCTGTCAGTTTCTTCTACGTGAATATGTGCATGTCACTATCGATCTGTACCTATGGCAGAAGATGAGTGTAGTTAACGATCTATACCTGTCAGTTTCTGCTCTGTGAGCAGGTGAGGGAAGCTGCCAATCTGTCCCTGTCAGTTCACGCTATTTTAAACTAAGACTGTTATTATCAATATATCTGGCCTGTGAATGTGTGATTTTACCCATCAACCTCAACCTGTCAGTTTCTAGCTTCGAATGCATAAATGCATTTATCAATGTCTACCTGTCAGTTATTACTCTGTGAATTTGTATGTAATAATAATATTCATGTCAGTATCTGCAACATAAATGTGTGAGCACATTTCTCCACCTGTCGCTGTCAGTTGCAGCTCTGTGTATCTGAGAGTTATTAGTTATCATTTATCAACCTGTACCTGTCAGTTTCTGGGTTTTGAATGTGGAAATGAATTTATCATTCTCTCCCAGCCTGTTTATGCTCTGTAAATGGGCAAGGAAAATGATCAGTCCATGCCTGTCAGGATCTGCTGTTTGAATACAAATGTCATGATAAATCTGTACCCATCAGTTCCCGGCATGTGAATGTGAGTTTTAACATCAGCTTTATTTTGTCTGTTTCTGGAATGTCAACACAGTCATCGTAGATATCAATCTGTACCTGTCAGTTTTTACTGTTGTGTATCAATGTGCCTTGATTCTCTGGCAACCAGTAACGTTCTCTTTGACTGAGAGATACATTCTGATATAGCTATTCGGGTGTCCAGACAGGGTATTAATCTCTTCTGCATTTTGTGACTTCTGCATTTACTGTCAGTTGGCAGGTTCTAGGAGGGTTCATAGAAGTGGGGCTGCTTTCCTCTGAGAACTATTCTGAATCAGTAACACGTTTTCTAGTTTGCGTGCTGAGTGTGGGTTTTCTATACCGCGCGTACCGAATGCTGGTTCTGTGTGTCAGTATGGATCTTTTTTTCTGGTTTCTGTAGTATCAGTTAGTTATTTAGATTCATTTTCTGTTGGACACTTTTAGTACTTTTTCATTAAAGAGAGTGATCTTCTGCACCTGTCTTTCTATTTCTACATTATATTTTTATACTAATACTCGATACAATAGAATGTCATTTCCTTCATCACCAGGATCAGAATCAGGATGAGGTGCAGTGCAGAAGTAGACCATTCTGCCCATTGTGCTTGCACTAGGACATTCTATTCTGCACACTAGTTTCCAGTAGTTGGTGAGAATGTGAGCTTCTTCCACTCACTCCTAATGTCTATTTGGTAGTGCCAACTGGACATTAATTCTGTAGTTATCAGCCTTTGAATAGCTGGAATGCCAGCTTTGCGATGTCTGCAACAGTCTCAGCTACAGTTGATGGATTTCATTCTCCTTTCATGTTCATTTGTGGGATTTTGTATCTGAATGCAGCATAAACTCTGCGGATATTCACTGACCCTGTGTGATTGAGGGATTTATTTTGCGTTGACATTTGTCCTTACCATGAGGCTTAATTTCATTGCATTCAATCTCAATTTTTGTTTTCAAATTTGAGTGCACAGTGGACTTTGTCAATCATAACTAGACAATGTAACAAACAAACATCGAACACCAAATCTCCTCTCTGTTGTGATCGGTGAATTTGTGCATCAGTTTACATTTGTCCATATCTGGAAATCTGTGTAAGGCTAAATTTCATTATCTTCCTTTCATCATTCAATGACTGACTGTGAGCGAGTTTTCTTGCATGCTCCTCGTCAATATATCTTTAAAGACTGTTACTGATTCATGTCACACTGACTGTTTCTGTATGTCTCCTTGTGTTTCTAGCTCATGTCATGTCATGTCATGATCTGATACTCCTCATAAGGTGTGATTCATGTGCTGTAAAACAGCTTTTTCATACATTGACTCTTGCAGAAACATGTCCACTCTTTCTCAGTCTCTTGACCAGAGTGTCAGCATGGATGAAGTGAGTTTTCATCAGTACTTTATTCAGTCTCTGGTATTATCTGTCAATCTGCTTCTCATTATTTGTCATTGTATTTCACAGTGCACGAGTATCTTTTTAAAATGAACACATCACTTTCAGATGTTGCAGGAGTGCGTTTGATTTTTCTAATCTCTACTGCTCAACATGAATGAGTCTTCATCTAATACCCTCAGTGTCAGGGCCTATAAGTGAAGGTATTTCTCCCTTTGTCAGTCTCTGATTGTGCGTGTATTCTAGATTGGTCAATCTCTGGTCTGAACGTGCATTCCAAATTTTGCTCATGTGACTGGCATCCAACAGAGAAGAACGTGGAAACTAACATGAGTGTACTAGGGAAATTCGAGAGTAACTTCAAACACTTCGTAGAAATTTGGAAACAAAATGAAAGGAGATGTACATTTCTTGTTGGACTGAAGGGAAAATTAAAAGCAATGTTAAATCCTGTAAGGTGAAGGAATGGAGAATAATGTTGTGAGAAGGGTGAGGACAGCAGTTCCTCTGCAGCCTCGATACATTTGTGGAAATAGAATGCTGACTGATTGGGTTTCGTGTTGTTAGCTGTTTTTCATTCGCGCAGACCCAAAGGGCCGAAGGGCCTTTTTCTGTGCTGCAGACTTCTATAACTTGAGGTTGTTTGGGGAGATCACTTTGAATATACCATTTTCTGTGATTTGCAGCGTATACAGAACGTTTGGTTGTTCCACATTGCAACATGCACCTTTGGACAGTGAGAGTGTGTGTGTGTGAGTGAGAGGGTTAGAATTATTCCACAAAGAATTAATTCTGTCCTTCTCATTTACTGATAAGCTTCATATAAACGTGTTTCATCCACGTTCGTAACTCTTGTCCTCTCAGTGAGCAGTTTCTTCCCATTTCTGCACTGAACTGAGGTATGGCTGTTGCCACTATGTTACAGCATGATCTATTTGTTTGTCTTGATTGTAAGTTTGAAAATGCCCTTAGTCAGTGCAGATTTAATGCTGTTCCCGAGTGTCTATTCCAGATGACCGTTCAGTCTATCCATCTTCAAAACCGGTGTCAATGTCAATGGGCTACATATTTGCTGATTGTTAGAAGCAGCTAGTCACACATGGCTTTCTACCGAGGAAATATGATAACATCCAGGTCCTTCAAGTATTTGCCTGGAGGAAGAGAGAATACACGCTTCTTGTAAAATCCTGAAAATGTGAGATAATAGGAACAGCGGACGCTGGAGAATCTGAGAATAACAAGGCGGAGAGCTGGACGAACATAGCAGGACAAGCAGCTTGGCCTGCTGTGTTCATCCAGTTTTCCACCTTGTTATACAGAAAGTCTGGCAATATTTCCACTGTTCACGGCACAATATCTAAAAACAGCGTGAAACAAAAGCTAATCGATGAATTTCCATCAGTGCTGAGAGGATAAAAAAAACACAAGACTGACCCCCAGCAGCTTCTTGCCGCTGTGACTCCCTCAGGAGGCCCACAAACAGCCCGAGAAAGGCCTCTCTCTCCACGCCCCCAGGCCGCTCTCTCTCCAAGTTCCGGGACCAGTTCCTGCCCCGCTCGGCCTCTTCCCAACAGCCCCCGGTTCTCCCTGAACTGAGCCCGAATCAATGCGGGTCTCGGAGCCCCCCTCTGTGTCCCAGACTCACATCTCGATGCGCTGCCGGAAGGAGCCTGCTGCTCCCTCGCTTCCCTGGGCGCTGGTCTCTCCATTGCGGTCTGTTTCAAACAAACCTCTTCCACTCACTGAGTAAATGCCCCTCAATGGCAGCGCAGGGGGAGGGCCTCACGCATGCGCTCCTCTGGGTTGTGTGTGTCAAGGGAAAATGCAGGGTTGCCGGGAAAGGGCGGTGCAATGGGCCTGGGAGAGGATGCTGTTCACAGGGTCGGTATGGATTTTTAGTTGGTCTGAATTGTCTGTTTCGACATTGTAGGGATTCTATGATGAGTGCTGCAGATTAGGCGCATAATTGTGAACTATATGCCAATGTTTTGTTCTGCTCATGTCACCTCCCTTACTGTTTTCATATAGAATAAAAGTTCGAACATAATTTTGAATGCTCCTGTTTCCTCCCGCAGTCCAAAGTGTGCAAGCTAGGTGGGTTGGCTGTGCTAAATTGCCCGTGGTGCCCAGGGATGTTTGGGTTAGTTGGGTTATGCACGAGAAATAAAGGATAGGGGAACAGGTCTGGGTAGGGTGCTCTTCAGAGGGCCGATGGGGACTTGTTGGACCAAATGGCCTGGAGGGGTTTTGTGTGTGGCAGCATCTTCGAAGGAAAAAGAAACAAAATTCATATTCTGGATTCAGTGACCTTTCCGCAGAATTGATGGTGGCTGGGGAAATTTCAGTTTATATGCAGAGACAAAAGGAGAGTGTGATCGGGTTTGGAATAAATTATAGGATAGAGCCGAACAGAAAGAAGAACAGTTGAACAGAGTTGATGACGATCAGGCGGGGAGGTTGAATAGTAGTTAATGGGGACTATTAGTGACTGACAGTAGGTGGTGGATAATGGCAGGGTATGTGGTGACAAGGCCTTGTGAGGGGTAGAGTTTAGGCACAAAAATTATTGATCTCGATATTGAGTCCAGAGGGCTGCAGGGTCCCCAAGTGGAAGATGAGGTGTTGTTCTTCTAGCTTGTGTTGAGCTTCAATGGAACTCTACAGCAAGACAGAGACAGAGATGTTGGACTGGGAACGGGGTGGTGCATTAAAGTGTTAGGCAACAGGAATTTCAACGTCTTTTTTGCAAGCAGTACATAGATGCTCTTCAAAATGATTACCCTGTCTATGCTTTGTTTCACAACTGGGTGTTTTAAGAGAATTTGGACAGTCTTTGTTACTGAGCAAGAACAATGCAGACTTTTCAAAGAAAAAAAATGCCAGATGTGGGCATCACTGACTGGTCTGAGCATTGATTGGCCCTCCTGAAATGCCCGTGAGAAGGGGGTAGTGAACTGTCTTCCTGAACCATTGCAATCTCTGAGCTGTAGGTCGATCCACATTGCCATTAGTAAGGGAATTGCAGGATTTTCACAGATTGACAGAGGCTGAATGGCCAATACATTTCCAAGTCAGGATGGTGAGTGGCCTGGAGAAGCTCTTGCAGATCGTGCTGTTCCCATGAACCTGCTGCTTGTCTTTCAAGATGGAAGTAGTTGTGGGTTTGGAAGGTGCTGTCTAATTTTATGTTTGAGAGAGTGGATGTTTGTGAATGTGGTGCCAATTTAACAGGTGCAGCTTTTTCATGGATAGTATCTCGCTTGCCGTGTGCAGTTGGAGCGGCACTAACACATGACTTAAATGTTGGAGATTTTGGACAGGTTTGAGAAGTCAGGAGGTAAGTTACTTGCTGCAGTATCCATAGCCTTAGACCTGCTCTTGTTGCCACTGCATTTATTGGGCGAGTCCAGTTCAGCTTGTGGTTCATGGTAGCTTCCAGGATGTTGATAGTGGAGGATACAATGATGCTGAGGCCCAAGTCAAAGGATGCCTTCCTGCACGTCGCTGTGATGCAGTTTTACACCTCACGCACTGATCAGACTTGATATAGCCTCCATCCATCCGAACAGCAAGTTCCATCACAACAACCCCCACTACAATCCCAAATCTCTATGGTATTGTATCGGTTAATGTGAGTGATAGTGAACAGAATTGGACATGTTACACTGACCCTGAGAACAATACTCCTGTATTACAGCAAAGCAGTCAATGTTCCTTCTCCTCTCGGAAAGTCTGCCCAGGCACACACTCACCTTGACCAGAGGTTAGCTGCATCCCCCCATGCTGAGAAACTGCACGGTCTGTGTGTCTATGTTTAGTGGAGAACAGCTGATCTCCGCTGGGATTGATTTTGTAATGTTCACTGTCAGAGCAGGAGAAGCAAATACAGTTGAAAACATTGGAAAGGTTCACTAAAGCGAAGGCCAAGCCGAAAGTGAAAGTGACCAAGAAAGCAGCAAAGAAATGAACCCATAGGTGCAACATGTAACCATCTGAACCCAAAGGCTCCTGTCAGAGACACCGATATCTTTCAGGAAAGAGCTGAGCCCGGATCAAAGGGTCCCTGTCCTGGTTCCAAGTGGAGACGTAGACATTAATTAATTAGAAACACTCAAAGCACACTTTCTTGGCTCCATTTACACCCAGTTCCTCCTGCACATTCTACAATGAATTAGTGTGAGGACACCCTCTCTCATTTTCACTGACCATCAGTTCGGGTGCACTTGCAGTTCAGGAACAAAAACAAAGTTACTGGAAATGCTCAGCAGATTTGGCAGCATCTATGGAGGGAAAAAAAGTGAACATTTCGGGTCCGATGACCCTTCCTCAGAACTGGATGCAGAGAGATAAAGCTGAGGCCTTTGCTGAGTACAGAGCATTCAGCATCAGAGAGCAGAAGGTTAGGAGGGATGGCCAATACCCAACATGACGTGGGGTGTTTGTGGGAGGGGATAGAGTCAGAGCGAAGGGAAGGAGAGGTAGGTTCCAGACAGCCATGGGTATTTTTGAGTTGATGCATCTTGTGGGCCTGATTGCCTGATCGGAAAAGAAAACAAAAAAATTCCTTGTTAGTCTGACGAATGAGCCGGAGGATGAAGTGGAACTGAGGAATGGTACAGCCCTGAGCCAGTGTGTTACGATGCTGTTGGAGAGAGAGGTTGAGAGTATGCATGTGCCGCCGCATCGCATTGAGGGTGGATCTCAGAATGTGGCCACAGCTGCCGTCCGTGGAATGTTGAACATCATGGTGGTATCTATGATCCTGGGAGTATTCAAAACATGTGGGATGAAACTTGAGTTGGAATCCACGTGGTGTGAGTCTGAGGCGGAGGCAGTCACTGAGGAATGTGATATGGCTGTGGAAAGTGATATTGACTGATTGAAGGGTCTCGGCCCGAAATATCAGCTTTTGTGCTCCTAAGATGCTGCTTGGCCAGCTGTGTTCATCCAGCCCCACACTTTGTTATTATGGCTGTGGAAAAGTCAATTTCAGTTCCTGTCCGTTTCTATTTTACACATTCAGGGAGAGAGTAACACTGGCGCAGAAACCCTACTTCACAACACAGCCCTCAAGAAATTATTTTGTCTGATTCTGCTGGAGCAATGGAAATTGACATTGTCTTTGAAATGGAAGCTGACATGCTGTCTTCTGAAAGAAAGGCCGGCACATGGGCGTTTAATTGTATCACAACTGCTTTTAAAAGTTCCAGGTTTTATTATCTTCGAACATGAAGCTTGAGCCTGCAGGCTTTCTGCCGGGCCTTGTGTTCACTGCCCTTGTGGAGAAAAGGTTGAGTTCCAGATCCAGTGAGGGGCGGGAGTTAGCTGGAGGCGGAGCTGGACATTTCTCTGTCTGTCACTCAGTTTCCTGCCCGGGCCGCCTCTCACTCTCTGTCAGCTCTTTCTCAGTCAGGTCGGGGCGGGCTGTATAAAGACGGAAGGTGAGGCAGCTCGGCTCTCACTCGGCAGCAATTGCAGTGAAGAAGCCTGATGTCTGGGAGAGGCAAAGGAGGCAAATGCCTGGGAAAAGGCGGGGCGAAGCGGCACCGCAAAGTGCTCCGTGATAACATCCAGGGCATCACGAAACCAGCCATTCGGCGCCTGGCTCGCCGTGGCGGGGTCAAGCGCATCTCGGGCTTGATCTACGAGGAGACCCGCGGGGTGCTGAAGGTTTTCCTGGAGAATGTGATCAGGGTTGCGGTGACCTACACTGAGCACGCCAAGCGCAAGACGGTCACTGCCATGGACGTGGTGTACGCTCTTAAACGCCAGGGCCGCACTCTCTGGATTCGGCGGCTGAGCAACTCGTCCCTTTTCCAAAGAACCCAAAGGCTCTTTTCTGAGCCACCCAAACCCTCCGATTGAGAGCGGAGACCTGAGGACGGGGAAAGGCAACACATAGGGCTGGTGCAGCGACTTTTAATTTTGAACCAATCCTTTCAGGAAATATATTAACTTCGTGCCCCGCGTTGCAGGAGAAATTATACTGTCTGCAGTAAAGTGTTTTATAAACAAGGTATCCCTGCACTACAGATAGAGGTTTCACGGCCAATCGAGACGATACTGTTCTGCAGCTGGTTATGCCCTTTCTTGTGGATACCAGTCTATCAGTAATACTACCAGTTGTCCATACCATGAATAATAATTTGCTCTGTCCGTAATTTTGGGCCCAGGCGCTAATTGCATATTGCAGTGTTTGTACTTCATTCACGCTTCCAGGAAAGATACTTTGTTCAGTTTGATTCTGGTAGCCGTGCTGATGTTTTAGTGGCGAGTTCATTCTAACTGCCTGTCAGAGACACATCAGGAAATGATTCAGAGCCCTCTCCGCGCTGACTGCAAGTTAGGTTCACAATAAAATTTTGTAAAGCATAAGATATAACCTTAGTTGCAGACGCATGCGACTTCTCGTTTTAAAATTACTTAAGTTCAGGCTGAAATCGGCGGGCGATTTGAAATTGACCAACTGTCATTTCAACTTAACAAATCAGCCTCCAACAATTATTTTGCTGCCTTTCCTGTCCTTCAGCGGCTGTTTCTCAGGGGGTTGAGGGACGGGGCTGTATCCAATCCAGGCTTTAGGGCGGGCTCTCCATTCCCTTAAATAGGCAGCGCGGCGGCAGGCTCAGCATTGATAGCGGCGGCCTGTGTGTGTTACAGAGAGAATGGCCAGAACCAAGCAGACAGCGCGCAAATCCACCGGAGGGAAAGCTCCCCGCAAGCAGCTGGCGACCAAAGCGGCCCGCAAGAGCGCTCCGGCCACGGGCGGAGTGAAGAAGCCTCATCGCTACAGGCCCGGCACGGTGGCTCTGCGGGAGATCCGCCGCTACCAGAAATCCACCGAGCTGCTGATCCGCAAACTGCCGTTCCAGCGCCTGGTGCGGGAGATCGCTCAGGACTTCAAGACGGACCTGCGCTTCCAGAGCTCGGCCGTGATGGCCCTGCAGGAGGCCAGCGAGGCTTACCTGGTGGGGCTGTTTGAGGACACCAACCTGTGTGCCATCCATGCCAAGCGGGTCACCATCATGCCCAAAGACATCCAGCTGGCCCGCCGGATCCGCGGGGAGCGCGCCTAAAAGGAGCGTGCCCGACCCTACACATTCACCCCGAGAAACAACGGCTCTTTTCAGAGCCACTACACTATCCAGAGAGAGAAGCAATCATCAGGCACTGCGGACTTTAGTTAATGCTATTGATGTCAGCTCAATGCAACAGCTCTAACAGAAACTGAATGTGTCTGAGATGCACTAATTCATCTTAAAGACAAGAGGCTACTCCGGGCAATCAGATTTATACACTTTCACTAATCGCAACAAATTCAAGTACTGCACTCCACGTTTTACAATTTATACATTTCCAATTGAAACGCCTGTGTGCGAATTGCTTCCCTGGGCGTTTCCCCAGCTGTAACTGAACTTGGCGGAGGAGGATGGTGGAAGACAATCGCCAATTTCAAAACCCACCACAACACACAAACGATTTTTATATTTTTGTTCGTGCACTCGAAATTTTGCCCAATCTCCCACGAGTCTATTTGTTCGACCCACTGAGGAGGGTCGGTTCTGTTTCGAAGGGCCTCTTTCTGGCGCAGAGCTATCCCATGTCTCTATTTCCCTGTCAGCGTATTGATGGGAATGCCCCTTTGAGTCACTGTTTCAAGTCTCTGTCCCTGTAGCAAAACCTCCAACTTTATTCGTCCCGTCCGGCAGCTGTTCTACTGTTATCCGTGTGAAGGAGAAAGCAAAAGGGATTATTTTTGCTCATTTAGAGGCCCGTGTTTCCACATAAAATGCAAATTAATTAGCCAGCAGTGATGGTCTAGCTGCTTTTCACTGATGTGGTGGGTGGCTCTTAAAAGAGCCTTTGTGTTTGCAAATTCAAGAACGGCCTCTTCACTTTTTAGCGGAGCCCCCTGCGGCGGTTTTCTTGGGCAGCAGCACGGCTTGGATATTAGGCAGCACCCCGCCCTGAGCGATGGTCACCCCTCCCAGCAGCTTGTTGAGCTCCTCGTCGTTGCGCACGGCCAGCTGGAGGTGCCTGGGGATGATGCGGGTCTTCTTGTTGTCCCGGGCCGCGTTACCGGCCAGCTCGAGGATTTCAGCCGTCAGGTACTCGAGCACCGCAGCCAGATAGACCGGCGCTCCGGCACCCACACGCTCAGCATAGTTACCCTTTCTCAGGAGCCTGTGAACACGGCCCACCGGGAACTGCAAGCCAGCCCGGGACGACCGGGACTTGGCCTTCGAGCGAGCTTTCCCTCCACTGCCCTTTCCTCTGCCAGACATTGCCACAACCTCACAAACACTTTTACAGAGAATGCTGCAATGTGGCCCCATCCCGCCCTCTTATACCTTCGGGAGGAATGGGGGTGCGGCCATTGCTGATTGGTCACATTGTTCGGTATCTCCTCATGTCGTTTCCATTCCCAATCAGATATCTGCTTCCCTCACCAATCCGGAGAGGGCCAGGGGAGGAGGCGGGAACGTCCTGGCGCCAAATCATCAACCGCTTTCTTTCAAACTCGGAAAGCCCGCCAATATGTACAAAACTGGAAGAAGTTTTACAAAGAAGAATACGTTCATATTTCAGATAATTTACTGTTAGAATACACCTGTATACTGCACACAATCTCTCTCTGATTCCCAGGCCTCAGTGAATCGATGTGTTTCTGATTTTTTTAATACTTAAGAATGAGCAGATGGCAGAAAAAAGAGCCCGACAAAAGTAAGTCTCTGCACAGATTTATTTTATTTCAGATCAGCATATAATGCCGATAATGGATATAATGATAACAGTATCACACAACAATTTCTTTCCCGTTGAGCGCATTACTGCTTTAAACAACATTTTACAATCGCGCTCCCTACTGCACGAGATCAACAATATTTCTACTTTTGCGATGCCAGTCCGGCAGCTGTTCTGCTTTCATCTCGGTTCACTTTGAAATGCTCCCACCGACAGCAGAAAGCCTCATTTATAGCTTTCTGCAAAACTGGACAGAACCCGCGGGGAGATTTGAAAATTAAACAAAATTCCTCTGCGTGGAAACCGTAGGAAAATACCGGCGCCAAATCATCCACCGTTTTCTTTCCGATTTGAAAAGCCCGCCAACATGGGCAATACGAGGAAGACGCTTTACATGAATGCTTACGATTTAATTTCCTTTCAGATTACAAAAATTGATACTTGACATAACCTCTCTTTCTCACTCAATGAGTGATACCGGCTTCGGCAAATTTTGTAATTATTGTGCTAGATTTCATTTTGAAAAGCCTCTTACCGAGAACGGCAAGCCCCACATACTGCATTCTGAAAATAAACTCGGAGAACTTCACGTAGAGATTTGGAAATTGAAACAAAACACAAATCGCACGATACTACTCTTCGTTGGTCTCAAATATGGGGTCATTTGCTTTCGTTGCCACGGGAGAAATTTAGGGCTCATTACCCACAGGGACAAAACCCTCCAACACGTCCGAAATAGGAAAAAGACGTTTTACAAAGAGGAATGAATAATTTTTCATCGAATTTAATTCATTTTCATATTGCAAGTGCGTCTGAAATATTAAGGAAAAACTCACATAACGTTCTTGCCGTTGAGAGAGGTGAAACTTCAGTTTAAATTTGCCGTCCCTATTGTCCTTGATCAGACTTCAGCCAGTTTCACATCTCAGTTCAGTTTGAAAGCCTCTTCGCGACACCTGACAGCCTCATTTGCAGTGCTCTGCAAACATCAGACGAAGCCTCAGTGGCGTTTTGAAAATTGAAAAAAAAAGAAAAGGACAAGTAAGTTTCAAAATCTATTCGTGGGACGAGAACAGTTACTTTCCTTTCCGGGGTCGAAACTCGTGTTTCATACCCCAGGGGGCACTGTAGCTTATGCACGGATCAAGGGTTAAAGAGTATCAGTGTTAATGGGAACTGCAGATGCTGGAGAATTTTTTTTTAAGATTCCCTCCAGTGTGGAAACAGGCCCTTCAGCCGAACAAGTCCACACCGCCCCTTGAAGCATCCCAACCAGACCCATCTCCCTATAACCCACACTCCCCTGAACACTACGGGCAATTTAGCATGGCCATTCCACCTAGCCTGCACATCTTTGGACTGTGGGAGGAAACCAGCGGACCCCGGAGGAAACCCACGCAAACACGGGGAGAATGTGCAAACTCCTCACAGCCTGAGGTGGGAATTGAACCTGGGTTCCTGGCGCTGTGAGGCTGCAGTGCTAACCCCTGAGCCACCGTGCCGCCCCAAATTCCAAGATAACAAAATGTTACTCTCCATCTTCGGTCCGCCTCCCCCTCTCTCCCTATTTATTCCAGTTCCCTCCCCCCATCCCCCTCTCTGATGAAAGGTCTCGGCCCGAAACGTCAGCTTTTGTGCTCCTGAGATGCTGCTTGGCCTGCTGTGTTCATCCATCCTCACACTTTGTTTTCAAGGGTTAAAGAGTAACCGGAAAACAAAGAAGTTGCAGAAAAAAATGACTCCGTGACGATAAATATGCTCTCTATACAGGCAGGGAAAACAGTCAGGGAACTACGCAACCGAGAATAAAGGGCAGAGGGTCAGGGATCACACGAATTTTTTTAAACAAAATTTATTGAAAACGAAACACAAAGCTTAGGGACATGAATTATACAGACCCAGAATAAACCACAAAGTTAAAACCTAATTTCTTAAGAAGGGTCTCGCCCCGAAATGTCAACATTCCTGCTCCTCTGACGCTGCTCGGCTTGCTGTGTTCACCCAGGCCCACACCTTGTTGTCTCAGATTCTCCAGCATCGACTATCCAAGTTAAAACGGTTCAGCTGCCTCAGTGCAATTGTGGGTGGCTCTTAAAAGAGCCGTTGGGTTTTGGATTGGTGTCTGCTTTCAGCAGCGAGGTGTCTCACTTGGAGCTGGTGTACTTGGTCACCGCCTTTGTACCCTCCGACACGGCGTGCTTGGCCAGCTCCCCGGGCAGCAGCAGCCGCACGGCGGTCTGGATCTCCCGGGAGCTGATGGTGCTGCGCTTGTTGTAATGGGCCAGGCGGGAAGCCTCCCCTGCGATACGCTCGAAAATATCGTTGACGAACGAGTTCATGATGCTCATGGCCCTGGAGGAGATGCCGGTGTCGGGGTGAACCTGCTTCATCACTTTGTAGATGTAGATGGAGTAACTTTCTTTCCTGCGTCGGCTCCTTTTCTTGCCGCTTTTCCCCGGCGCCTTCTTGATGATTTTCTTCGCGCCTTTCTTGGAAGTTGCCTGCGATTTCTTCTCATCTGCCATAGCGACGGTCACTGTCAGACACAGAATAAGGGAAAGTGGGCGCGGAGCTCGCTTTTTATAGGCTGCTGGCGTCAGCAATGCTAATGAGGGATTGGGGAGGTCTTGTTCATGATTGGACAGTTTACAAGAATCTCAGAGGATGTGATTAGCTTTTCTGTGATTGGTTAGTGTGGGATACATCGGGGATCTGTCAGGACATGCAACGAAAAGTGAAACACAAGCCGAAATTTTGTACCCGAATCACTCTACATTTAACTCGTTATTGTCATTTATTGATATTTTAAACACAGTACCTGAGAGTTTTTAATTGCGACAATGTATTTATCTGCTCAAAGCAACCTTTCATGTATAACATATTATTTTGTTTCATCACTCTCTGTAGTTTCTGCATTACACTATAAGCAGTATTGTGTTCAGAGCTTGATGTTTAATGAGGGATAGTTTGTCGAATATCTGTCAGTCTCTGCGATATGAAAATGGGAGTGCAGTTATCCATCTGACGCTTTTCATGAAGTGTGGATGGTTATTACTCTCTCACAGTCTGTTCCTGTCATACTGTCATAAAGATATACAACACTCGTGGGTCCACCTCATCCATGGCAACCAGATATCCTCAATTAATCTAGTCCTATTTGCCAGCATTTGGCCCACATCACTCTAAGCCCTTCCGATTCATACACCCGCCCAGATGTCATTTAAATGTTGTAGCTGTACTCAACTCCACCACTTCCTCTGGCAGTTCACTGCAATTCCACACCACACTCTGTGAGCAAACATTACCCACCTTAAATTCCTTTCACATCGTGATTTTCTCATCCAAAACCCATGCCCTCTAGTTTCGGACTCCTATCCCGTGTGCATAAGAACGTGATTATTCATGCTATCCATGCCCCTCTTAATTTTATATCTTCTACACAGTCACCACCCAGCCTCTGACACTCCATGGAAAACAAGCTGCAAAACAAGCCACAATAAGCCCTGTCTATTCAGTCTCTCCCTGAAACTCAAACTTTCAAACTGTGGCAACATCCTTTTAAACATGTTCCTGACTCATGCAAGTTTAACAACACCTTCCCTATTGCAAGGGGGCACCTGAATTGAATGCAGTATTTCAGAAGTAGTCTAACCAATCTTCTGTACAGCCACAACATCACCTCCCAATCCTCAATATACACTGAATGCCCTGACCAATAAAGGGAATTGTATCAAACACCTTCTTCACTGCCCTGTCTCCCTGGAATTCCACTTTCAAGACGCTATGAGCCTGCATTCCATGGCCACTTAGTTTGGCAACACTTCCCGAGAATTGACCATGAAGTGTGCAAGTCTTGCCCCGATTTTCTGTGACAAAATGTAGCACCTCACATTTGTCAAGATTAAACCCCAGCTGCCACTCCATACCCCATTGGTCCTCTCGATCAAGGTCCTGTTGTAGTCTGAGGTCAGGCAGTCATGCAGCATGGACAAAGGCCCTTCAGCCCAAACTGGTTCATGCTGATCATGGTGCCCTCTCAGCTAATTCCAACTGCCCACATTTGGTCCATATCCCTCTAAAACCTACCCTTTTTTTAATGCTGCAATTGCACCTGCCTCAACAACTTTCTCTGGCAGCTGATTCCACATGTGCACCACTCCGCAAGGTCCTTCTTAAATCCCTCTATTTTCTTGATAAACCTTCCGCACTTTCAAAACTACATCTTAATTTTGTATTATTGGAAAACATATGAATCATGCCTTGTACATTCACATCAAGGCCACTTATCACACAATCATCGAATCCCTACTGTGTGGAAATAGGCCCTTTGGCCCAACAAGTTCATGCTGACACTCCGAGCATCCCACCCAGATCCATCCTGCTAGAACTCACCCAACACATGACTGAACACTACGGGAAAATTCCCATAGCCAACCAACCTAGCCTGCACATCTTTGAACTGTGGGAGGAAACCGGAGCACCCGGAGGAACATCATTCAAACACGGAGAGAATGTGCAAACTCCACACAGATAATCGCCTGAGGATGGAATTGAACCCAGATCCCCGGTGCTAGCCACTGAGACACCGAGGTGCCCAACAAAGGTCACAGCACAAACCCCTGTGGCACACCACGAGTCACAGGCCTCCAGTCCGAGAAACAAGCTTCAACCATCACACTCTGCTTTCTACCATCGAGCCATTTTTGAATCAAATTAGCTAGCTCTCCCTGGATCCCTTGCAACCTAACCTTCATTACTAGTCTGCGTGCAGGACCTTGTCAAAGGCCTTACTAAAGTCCACACAGACTGCATCTACTGCCCTCCCCTCATCTATTCACTTGGTTACTTCTTTGAAAAACTCAAAGATTTGTCACATGTGCCTTTCCGCACACAAATCCATGCCGACTATCCGTAATCATACCTTGAATATCCAAATGTTCATTGATCCTGTCACTCAGCATCCTTTCCAATAACTTGCTTACTGCTGGTGTTAGGCTCACTGGCTGGAAGTTCCCTGGCTTGTCTTTCCTCCCTTTCATAAACAATGTAACAACTTTAGCCACCCTCGAGTCTTCTGGAACCTCGCCAGTGGCTAAAAATGAAGCTAAAATCTCTGCAAAGGAAGGGCCTCTGCAATTTCTTTACTGGCTTCCCACAAAATCCGAGATGGACACTATCAGAACTCAGAAATTCATCCACCTTTGTATGATCTAAGGCTGCAAAGACACCCTTTCTGTTCATACATATGCAGTCCAAAATATCTCTACTTCCTTCCCTTATTTCTAATAGGGATTATAGGGTGGCACAGTGGCTAGCACTGCAGCCTCACAGCACCAGGGACCCAGATTCGATTCCAGCCTCGGGCGACTGTCTGTATGGAGTTTACACATTCTCCCTGTGTCTGCGTGGGTTTACTCCGGGTGCTCCGGTTTCCTCCCACAGCCCAAAGATGTGCAGGTTAGGTGGATTGGACATGCTAAATTGCCTGTACTGTTCAGGGGTGTGTGGGTTACAGGGGTATGGGTCTGGGTGGGAAGCTTGAAGGGGTGGTGTGGACTTGTTGAGCCGAGGCGCCTGTTTCCACACTGTAGGGAATTAATCTCATTTCCTTAGCATCCATGATTCTCTCCTCAGCAAACACTGAGGAGAAATATCCATTAAAAATCCTCCCCTTCTGCTGTGGCTCCACACATGGACCACCATCCTGATCTTAAAGAGGTCCTCCTCTCCGCAGCCAACCTTTTACTCTTATTATAACTAATGAGCCTCTGGGGATTATCTGTAACCTTTTCTGCCAGATCCATTTCATGACATCTTTTTGCTCTTCTGATTTCCCTCTTGTGTGCTTCTCCACTTTTTATAGTTATCTAGGGATTCACTTGAGCCTGATAGTTTAAACCCAATGTATGCCTTCTTCCCTTTCCTGACCAGATCTTCAACGTCGCTTGATATTTCAGGTCATCTACCTCTGTCATTTCTGTTGTCCAAAAGTGTGACATTATTAGTCTGTACCTTTCAATGTGTGCTCTGTGAATGTGTGGGTGTAGTTCTCAATCCATGCCTGACAGTTTCTCCAAGAAAATGCATGAGTGTTGTTACTCGTACCTACATGTCCATTCGGTGGTATCAATGTAAGAGTGCAGGCATTAGTCTGCACATGCCAATTTCTGCTCCGTCAATATGCGAGTTTAGTTTCTGTTAGGCAGATGTGAGAAGGTAGTTATCACACTGTACCTGGGAGACTTTGCTCTGTGACTATTGAGTTCAGTTGTCACACTGTACCTCCCAGTTTTTAGTTTGTGACAAAGAGAGTGTGGTTTTAAATCTGAGACTGTCAGTTTCTCCTAAGTGAGTTTGTTTGTACAATTATCAGTACATTCCTGCAAGATTCTGTTGCATGAATGTGTAATTGTAGTTATCATTCCGTCCATATCAGTCTTTGCTGTGTGAAATTATGAGAGGATGTACTAATTTTTCCCCATCAGTCTTCTGTCTTGTGAAAACGGGTGTTTAGTTATCAATCTGTTTATCTTCATCCATGCTCTGCGAATGTTTGGCAGCAGTTATCACTATCTCAGGAGCACAAAATCTGATGTTTCGGGCCTAGACCCTTCTTCAGAGAGGGGGATGGGGAGAGGGAACTGGAATAAATAGGGAGAGAGGGGGAGACGGGCTGAAGATGGAGAGAAAAGAAGATAGGTAGAGAGGAGGGTATAGGTGGGGAGGTCGGGAGGGGATAGGTCAGTCCAGGGAAGATGGACAGGTCAAGGAGGCGGGATGACGTGATCGGTTGGAAATGCAGGTGTGGCTTGAGGTGGGAGGAAGGGATTGGTGAGAGGACGAACAGGTTAGGGAAGCAGACACAGGTTGGGCTGGTTTTGTGATGCAGTGGTGGGAGGGGAAGAACTGGGCTGGTTTTGGGATGCAGTATGGGAAGGGGAGATTTTGAAGCTTGTGAAGTCCACGTTGATACCACTGGGCTGCAGGGTTCCCAAGCGGAATATGAGTTGCTGTTCCTGCAACCTTCGGGTGGCATCATTGTGGCAATGCAGGAGGCCCATGTCGTCTGAGGAATGGGAGGGGGAGCTGAAATGTTGCGCGACTGGGAGGTGCAGTTGTTTCTTGCAAACTGAGCGGAGGTGTTCTGCAAAGCAGTCCCCAAGCCTCCGCTTGGTTTCTCCAATGTAGAGCAAGCCACACTGGGTGCAATGGATACAATATACCACATTGCCAGATGTGCAGGTGAACATCTGTTTGATATGGAAGGTCATCCTGGGGCCTGGGATGGGGGTGAGGGAGGTGTGTGGGACAAGTGTAGCACTTCCTGCGGTTGCAGGGGAAGGTGTCTGCTGTGGTGTGGTTGGAGGGAGTGTGGAGTGGACAAGGGAGTCGTGGAGAGAGTGATCTCTCCGGAAAGAGACAAGGGTGGGAATGGAAAAATGGCTTGGGTGGTGGGGACGGATTTTAGATGGCGGAAGAGTCGGAGGATGATATGTTGTATCCAGAGGTAGGTGGGCTGGTATGTGAGGATGAGGGGGATCCTCTGGGGTCACCCTACTGCATCCCAAAACCAGCCCAGTTCTTCCCCTCCCCCCACTGCATCCCAAAACCAGCCCAGCTTGTCTCTGCTTCCCTAACCTGTTCTTCCTCTCACCAATCCCTTCCTCCCACCTCAAGCCGCACCTCCATTTCCTACCTACCCCTCATCCCGCCTCCTTGACCTATCCATCTTCCCTGGACTGAACTACCCCTCCCCACCTCCCCACCTGTAGGCTCCTCTCTACCTATCTTGTTTTCTCTCCATCTTGGGTCCGCCTCCCCCTCTCTCCCTATTTATTCCAGTTCCCTCTCCCATCCCCCCCTCTGATGAAGGGTCTCGGCCCGAAACGTCAGCTTTTGTGCTCCTGAGATGCTACTTGGCCTGCTGTGTTCATCCACCTCCACACTTTGTTGTCTTGGATTCTCCAGCATCTGCAGTTCCCATTATCACATCACTCTGTATCTGTCAGGTTCTGCTTGATGATTAAATTTCCAGTCTATCCATGGCAGTTTCTGTTATAAGAATGTGAGGGTTTAGTTATCACTCTGTTTCTGCCAGGCTCTGTGATGTCAACGTCTGAACGCTGTTATCAGTTCTTTCACTGTCAGTTTCTGCGACTGTGTGTATGTGAGTGTGGTTGTCAATTTATACCTGCCATTTTCTGGTATGTGAATATGAGAGTTTGGATATTAAACAGCGCCTGCCAGCTTCTGATGTGTCAATATTTGAGTGCAGTTATCAATCTGTTCCTGTGATAACGGGAACTGCAGATGCTGGAGAATCCAAGATAACAAAGTGTGGAGCTGGATGAACACAGCAGGCCAAGCAGCGTCTCAGGAGCAGCTTGGCCTGCTGTGATTGTCCAGCTCCACACTTTGTTATCAATCTGTTCTTGACAGTCTCTGCTATGCAATAGGTGGGATTGAAGCTGTTTGTCATTGTCAGTATTTATGGTGTGAATGTGTGAGTGTAGTTATCTATCCGTACCTGTTTGTTGCACCTGACAAGATAACATGAATGCAGTTACCAGTCAATGCGAGTCAGTTTCTGCTATGTTAATACAGAAGTTAGTTATCAGTCTATGCCTGTGTGTTCCTGTTCTCTGAATGTCTGACTGTGATTATCAGTCTCTAGCTCAAAGATTCCTCAATGTGAATACGTGAGTTTAGTTATGGATCTGTACACCGGACCTGAAATGTTAACTCTGTTTTCTCCCTCACAGATGCTGCTGGACCTGCTGAGCTTTTCCAGCAACTTTGTTTTTGTTCCTGATTTACAGCTTCCGCAGATAACAAGGCATGGGGGTGGATGAACACAGCAGGACAAACAGCATCTTAGGAGCATAATAGCTGACGTTTTCGGCCAAGACCCTTCATCATAAAAAGGGGGAGGGGGAGAGGATTTTGAAATAAATAGGGAGAGAGAGGGAGGTGGACTGAAGATGGACAGAGGAGAAGATAGGTGGAGAGGAGAGTATGGGTGGGGAGGTAGGGAGGGGATAGGTCAGTCTGGGGAGGATGGACCGGTCAAGGGGGCAGGCTGAGGTTAGGAGGTAGCAAATGGAGGTGCGGCTTGACGTGGGAAGACGGGAGAGGTGAGGGGAAGAACAGGTTCGGCAGGTGGGGAAGAGCTGGGCTGGTTTGGGATGCAGCGGGGGGAAGGGAGATTTTGAAGCTGGTGAAATCCACATCGATACCTTGAGGCTGCAGGGTTCCCAAGCGGAATATGAGTTGCTGTTCCTGCAACCTACGGGTGGGATCATTATGACACTGCAGGATGCCCAGGATGGACATGTTGTCTGAGGAATGGGAGGGAGAGTTGAAATGGTTCGCGACTGGGAGGTGCAGTTGTTTATGGCGAACCAAGCGGAGGTGTTCTTCAAAGCAGTCCCCAAGGCTCCGCTTGGTTTCGCCAATGTAGAGAAAACCACACTGCGTACAGCGGATGCAGTATACCACATTGGCGGATGTGCAGGGGAACATCTGCTTGATGTGGAAAGTCTTCTTGGAGCCTCGGATTGGGGTTAGGGAGGAGGTGTGAGGGCAAGTGTAGCACTTCCTCCGGTTGCAGGGGAAGGTGCCAGGTGTGCTGGGGTTGGAGGGCAGTGTGGAGCGGACAAGGGAGTTGTGGAGAGAGTGGTCTCATCTGAAAGCAGGCAAGGGTCGGGTAGTAAAAATGTCTTCGGTGGTCGGGTTGAATTGTAGATGGCACAAGTGTCGGAGGATGATACATTGTATCCAGAGCTTGGTAGGGTGGGATGTGAGGACCAAGGGGGTTCTGTTTTGGCGGTTATTGCGGGGTCAGGGTGTGAGGGATGAGGCACGGGAAATGTGGAAGACACGGCTGAGGGCATTGCCGACCGCTGCGGGGGGAACATCCGCAGTTCTTTCGGTTTTTATATTGTCCGTTTATGCTGTGTGAAACACTGAGCGTGGGTATCTATGTGGGCCTTTCAGTTTCTGATTTGTGGATGTATGAGTGCAGATTTACTTTGTACCTGTCAGTTTCTGCTCTGTAAATGTGAGAGCGTAGTTGACAACCTCGTCCTCACAGTTTGTGCCGTGTGAATGAATGCAGTTATATATCTGTCTCTGCCACTTTCTGTTGTGTGAATGTGAGAGTGCAGGGATCAATCTGTACCACTCAGTTAATGCAAGTGGAATGAGGGATGTAGGTATCATGTACATGTCCGTGTTATCATCAACCTGTTCCTGTCAGTTTCTGCTATCCGGGTACCTGAGTATAGATGTCATTCTCTGTCAGTCAGTTTCTACTCAGTGAATATGTGTCTGAAATTATCAGTCTGTCCATGACACTGTTTTGCTATGTGAATGTTTAGTTATCAATCGCTCTCCATCAATTTCAATTAGGAGAGCCTGAGAGTGTAGTTATTACATGTTTTAATACATTCTGATCAGATACTCAACTACAATAGCAATCATCCCAATATCTACTCATGGAGCTGCACCAAAACACTGTTCAAGTGAGCCACAACACACTGCAGCATCCAGAGCTGCGTAAAGCTGAGGAAGAACACGATACAGTGACTATAGAAACGAAGGTTACCTGAAAAGCATTGTCCTTCGACACCTGCACAACAGACGACAAATGGATAACACAGCACGTCCAGGGACACTAGTCACCTGACCAAACATGAAAAACATATCAGAAATGAGCACCATATTGCCCCGAACCAACAACCACAACTGACAGAACCAACGTTATTTGCACGATATCGTGCACAGATGCCAAAAGCAGTACAAAGGCCAAACTGGTAGGAAACTAGCCATCATGATTCGTAAACACAAACTAGCCACCAAGAGACATGGCCAACTATCACTCATCTCAATACGCATGGACAAAGAGGGACACCAATTAGACTGGGACAACTTAGTCATCTGAGGACAAGCCAACCAAAGACATGCACGAGAATTCCTGGAGGCCTGACATTCAAACTGGAATGCCATTAACAAATGCGTAGAGCAGGATCCCATACACCAACCACTGAGAAACAAATCCAGAAGTGATGTCAGCCACCCGAGCAAACTGCAGCACATAAACAGCCAGCAGGACACAACAGCAACACATCACCAGAGGTGCACTGAAGGTATTATGTAGATGGTGACAAAATGTCTCTAAACAAGCAACAAGCTTGTCGAGCAATTCAACAACAGCATAGTTATTAATCTGACCCCAACGGTTCATGCAATGCAAGTGTGACAGCAGTTATCATTGTGTAGCCGCCAGTTTCTGCAATTTGAATGTCACTGTTATCAATCTCTGAGTTTCTGCTTGGTGACCATGTGAGTGCAGTTATCAATAACGGCCTGTCAGCTTCTACTCTGTGAATATGAGAGTAGTTACCAAACTGTACCTGTCAGCTAATGCTTTGTGAAACTGGGAAGGCTGACTCCAGAATCTGCAGCTCTTGCTATCTCTAAAGTGATCGTCAATCAGTTCCTATCAATTTCTTCTGTATGGATATATGCATGTACAGCAACCTGTACCTATCAGTCCCTCATAATTTGCAAGTAAAGTTATCAACATGTACCTGTGGGAATCTACTTTGTGAATATTTGAGTATAGTTATCAAACTGTACCCGTCGGTATTTTTTAAATCTGTGGGTATGCAGTTATAAAACTGTACCTGTCACTTTATGGTCTGTGAAATTGGGAGTTGTCATCAATATGTAGCTGCCAGTTTCTGCTGTGTGGATATGTGAAAGTAGTTATCGTTCAGTTGCTGTCAGTTTGCTATGTGAATGTGAGTGTTGTTTACTAACCTGTGTATCCCAGTTTCTATGATGTGAATGTGTGAATATCTTTATTAATCTTTAGCTGTCGGTTTCTGCAATGTCAATATGTGAGTCTCGTCATCCTTTTTCTTTTGTATGCATTTGCAATACAAATGAGTGAGGTTAGGCATCAATCCATACTGGTCATTTTCTACTTGTAAAAGTGGCTTAATTGTCAGCAGCCAGTAATATTCTTAGTGGAGGTGTGATTCATTATGTGATAATTGCTAGTAGAGTAAGTTTACGTAGATTTCATTCAGATACTGAGTGTATAATTTCAGTCTATCCATTTTCAAAAATGGTGTAAAAGTCAATGGGAAATGAATGCTGAAGTTTGTTGGAACTGTGTATGTGGAATGGAGAGATAAGAAAAATAAAGTTTAATTTCTCCAACCTTGTTCTCCTGTTGGAAAAATTTGTACATATCTGTTGGAAATTAAGCTCACTGTGTGTCCGACTCAATCTGCTCTGTGACTGCGGAAAGGATGTTCTCTGCTCTGACAGTGGGAACATACCTGCTGTTTATCAGAAGGATCTGGTCACACTTCCTCTGCACTGAAGAAATCTTACTTTGTCTTGGTCATTCAAGTGTTTTTTTCTGTGGGAAGACAGAAGAGATAGTTCGTGTAAAGCAACATCAATTGAGTTTGACAATGTTTAACTGATCAACACAACATTTAGTTAATAATCATTTGGATATATTAATATTACTAGGAATTCTAACATAACTATGGGTCTTGATCCAATCTTGCCCTGAGCTGCTCCACGTCTGATCATTTCTAAAAATTTCAACACCATTTGAATGAGCTCCTGAAAGTAAACGATACCTGTACAGCTCCATGACTGGAACCACCCAGTGGAAGCTTGTCAGTGGATGCGAGTTTAGTTATTGATCTATTCATGTCAGTTGCTACTTGGTGAACGTGTGAGTGTAGTTATCAATGTGTCCCTCTAGGTCTTTGGTAATTATTCATGTATTACACAGCAGAGGCTGACAGGGACAGAATGATCAGGAACTATTGACCAATTTAAATTATACAGCACAGAAGGTGGCCATTTGGCTCATTATATCCATGCTGACCCAAACACCCCAAAATGGCCATCATAAAATCCGATCTTGTTGCAAACATCCCATAGCCGTGCAGCTTGCAGACTTAATGTGGAGGTCCAGGTGTGTTCTTCCAAGAGTTGAGAATCTCTGCTATCAGCAACTCAGGCAGCGTATTTGAGATAAGCACCCTCTCATAAAAATGGTTTTCCTCCCATCATCTCTCATTGTCCTGCCACTTCACTTAATCTACACCCAATGGTTTTTAAACTCTATGCCAAGGGAAACAGATTCCCCCTGTCGACTCTATCTCTGCCCATCCCAATTGCCTCACTCCCAGCTTTCAGAGTTCAAAATAATACAGCTCCAACCTCGACAATCACTCCTCATAGCTATAACTCTCCAGCCCTGGCAACATTCCAGTAAATCTTCTCTGCAATATACCCAGAGCAATAACGTTTTCCTGTAATGTGGTGACCATCGCGCCGCACAATACATCAATTTCAGCCTCACCAGTGTCTTAAATACTTTCATCATTATAGCCCGACTTTTGTGTTGTATACCTCTGCCAAAAAAGGACAGCATTCTATATACCTAGTTTCACAATCTTATCCACCTATACTGCTATTTTCATACTCCATTACACTTGCACACCAAAACCACTCACTTTACGTACAATTTCCACACCACCTCATGTATTCCTATTTTGTGTCCTTGCACCTCCTGAAATGCATTACCTCACATTTATCAGAGTTGAACTCCATATGCCACTCATCTGCCCCTTCCACCAAAACTTCAGTATCATTTTTGAGCTGACAGTTATCCCCTGCACTACCAGTACACTGTTAAATTTTTGTGCTGGCTGAAAATTTCCCAATTGTATCCCCATGTTCAAGTCCAAGTTGTTATCATATAAAACAAACAGCAGAAGTCCCAACACTGAGCTATGAGAAACACCACTTGAAACAGCTTTCGGTTTACAAGGGCAGCCATTGACCATTTGATTCCTGTTCTAAGCAAACTTTGCTTCCAATTTAGCACATTGCTGTGTATCCCAAAAGCCTTTCCATTTCTGATTCATCTGCTGCATGGTACTTTATCAAATGTCTTACTAAAATCCATGTAGTTAACGTGCATTACACTATCCTCACACATTAACGTGGCATTCACTGACAGGTATTGATTGATAACTGAAATAACACATCCACATTGTGAAAACTGACAGGGACTGATTGAAAAATACAATTGCACCTTCACACAGCAATCAGTGTCTATTTCTGTTGTACAGATGTGAGTTTTGTAATTAATCTGTTGATAATGACGTGTGAACATGCACCGTGAATATTTGAGTGCAAATTTCCATCTGTATCTGTCCACGTCTGCTCTGGGAACCTGAGAATGTAGTTATTCATCTGCAACTATCAGTTTTTGTGATGTGAATATATAAATGTAGTTATGAATTTGTCATGCTTTCCTCTCCATGAATATGAGAATACAGTTATCTATTTTTACCTAACATTCTTGGCCATGTGCATATACGGACATTGTCATCAATCTGTCCCTGTCATTACCTGCAGTGTGAATGTTGAAGTGCAGTTGTAAACATTTTCCAATCAGTTTCTGTCATTTGAATATGGAAATAAAATTGTTATTTCCCCCTATCAGATTCTACTCTGTGAATATAAATGCCTTGTTATGCCACATGCGGCTTGGGAGTGGTACTGTGAGTTTCTTCTGATCGGTTTCTGCTTTGTGAATATGAGAGTGCAGCAATATTGTCAAAGTACATCTGGGAAACAGACCTTTGGTCCAACAGTCCATGCTGACCAGAGGTATAAATTTCATTCCTTTCCTTTCAGCATCTGTTTGTTGTATGAGAGGGAGATTTCTAATGAGGTGCCAATCTGAATTAAAGATGGGTATTGGGCTAAGTGACACTGTCCTCTTCCAAACGTCTGCTTGTGTTTCTAGCTCTGCATGTATGATTTGATTCCCTTTATGAGGTGTATTATAAACTATTATATCATTATAACACTAATTTATAATACATTAATCATAAAGAGAGTATGGGCATTCTTCTGAAATAGTCAGTCTCCCACTGAGATTATAAGAGTGGTTACTGTTGGTTTTCATCAGCATCGGGCTGACAGTCAGCATGGAATCGATTCAGTCTCTGGCATTGTGTGTCAATGTATTCCTCATGCGTTGTCATCATATTTCACATGGGTAACGAGTGGGTAATGTTGCATTGAACGTGTTACTTGTAGGAACTGCTGACATTCTTCTATTGTTCAAATCTCTGCTGCTCAACATGAATGAGATTTTACCCAATGCCATATAATCAGATTGTGTAAATTAAACTGTTTTAATACCTTTGTCAGTCTCTGACTCTGTAGATACAGTTTGGTTACTGTCCGGTTTACGATAGTAAGTTTTGTTCTGGATTGGTCAGTCACTCAAAAACTGCATGTGTATTTATTCCTCCTGTAACAAGATCATGAGATCAGCGTTTCTTCAATCTATTTCCAATAAACTCCAGCTATCTGTATCTGTTCACGACCCCATTTGCTTTCTTCTTTGGTCCATTTAACAACATCTTTCTGCAGTACTTCTGCACGAGATGAGAGCTGCTTTTTAATTTGTACCTCTTTGGAAGCAAACTAAATTGTAATGTTTATTTCATTTTAAACTTGGCCTACTATATATTTCCTTCAGTTTCAACAAAGGAAGTTGATGCACGAGTTACGTGTCCAAATCTAAGACATGGTGTGATATTTGGAGGCATATTTAATCTGGATTTCAATTTACTTCTTGAGCTGTTTCAGTAGAATTCATCATCGATCATGCAATCGATTCAGTATTTTCTGATGTCGTGAACATGACGAATTTACTTTATGCCAAGCTGATACCTCATACTTAATCCTCAAGGAAAGTATTCACATACTGGGATTGAAGAACTTCGCTCTTACCCTGTCCTATTAATGCGTAATGAAACGGGAGCTTTTCCACCCATGTGATATTTAAGAGAAATGGCATTTTCTTTTGTTTTTGCCTGGGTATCTACTAACCTGGCAGCATCTCCACACTTTGTAGGTTATTCTGTACCTACTGTGTATTGGCACAACAGCTGCTGTTATGAAACAAGACAGACAGATACACTCAATTGATCCTATTTCTATCTTCCTGTATTGCGTTACTGAGCAGATTAAGTATTTCTTGTAAAGTGGAGAGCCAATTACCACCATGGCAGAGGACAGAGTTTTTGGTTCATCTCTTCTTTCGCAAATGTGAAACAGCCCATGTTCTTCAGTTGTTTGTGCCTCCAGCATTTATAAGCAAAGTGAAAATGCAAGGCATTGCAACTGAAATGAGTCTGTGCTTTTCTTCAGAGTTGAGGACAGACAAGCAATGGACCTTCGCCAAGGATACATTGCAGAGTCTAACCGCTGTGGTGATATCAAAGGAAATTTTCAGGATGAGATTAATATTATTCAACATTGCATCATGACACCAGTCTTGGAATGCTGCTAAAGTAAAGATGTCAATTTAGTATGTTATGGCCAAAGAGGAAGTGCAATGAACAAATCAACTGCATTGCGGCTGACTGACCACAATGTTGCTTGTGCAGGAAAGAAAATTAGCTTTCTTACTTCGAATTCGTTTTACGGCGCGGACATTAACGTGCTCGGTGTTGACCTTTTGTTTTCTGTCATTCACTGGGCACAACTGGAACTGTCAAATTGAATTTACTGAAGAATAAACACTGTTGAACAATCTTTGCAAAATATAAGTGAGGACGGTTATATTGTGATATTGCTTGTTTGAAAAAAATGGCATGAAGCTTTCTTGTGTTTTATGTAAAAATTCAGGTGGATTGTCAAGAGGAACACAGAGCTATTTGAACAAATTTTAAGCTAATTTGAAAACAAAAGGTCTCTGATTATAAAGTCCTCTTGCTTAATATAGAATAAAAAAAAGTGATCATGCTTGGTGAAGAAATTGACAACTGATAAACGTGAGGATGATACTTCCTCTGCCAACATGACACATTTATGGAATTTGAATCCTGGCTGAATTGATGTCGAATTGTCGGCTGTTTGTTTCTAAACAGTGTAGATTCAGTGAGAGAAAGGACTCTTTGCTGTGCTGCAGATATCTATGAATATATGTGTGTGAGTGGTAATCATCGACTCGTACTTGTTGTTAGCTGTCATGTGAAGATATGAGCGTAATCATCAAACTGTCCCTCTCAGTTTCTGCTGTGAAATATGTGAGTTTAGTTATCAATCTATATCCATCAATTCCTCTTTTGTGAATGTGAAAGTGTTACAAATATGTCCCTGTCAAATTTGTCTGTGAATATGCAAATGTAGTTATCAATCTACATCTGCTTATGCTTTTGCTGTCCTGTCATGTGTGCATGTATTTATCAGCCTGTACCTGTCAGTTTTTGCAGTCTGAATGTGTGTGTAATTATCTTTCTGTCCCTGTCCTTTTCTGATATGTGAATATGAGTGCGCCGTTAGCAATACGTGCCTGTCAGTTTCTTCTCTCTGGCTGTGCAAGTGTTTTTACCCATTTGGCCCCGTCAGATCCTGTCCTGGAAATCTGAGAGATGAGTTTTTAGGCAATGCCTGACGCTATCTGGTTTGTGAATGCATTTATCATTCTCTCCCTGTATAATTTCTAGGGTAGGGTTTCTGTCTTTTATTTCGGCTTGCTCTGTCTCTGGTCTGGATACATAGAGAGTTTAATGTTCATTTGTTGTTGCAAGCTCACTGTATGAGACATTCTTACTTGTACATTCAAAAATCTAGGTTGTCTGCTTGAATGTAGGTTATTCTCTGTATCGTTTCAGGTCACTACTTGATTTCCTTCTGGTCTATTAATAGCAAAGTTTATATTCAGTAGAAGTGTATCAGATGGTTTTCACTATTCAGTTTGTAGTTTTATGCAAACAAATGCAATGACAATATCAATTTCAATTTCAATCTGAAAGTTATCCTGATATGCAATTTCTCCAGTTTGTACAAAAGAAAATGATACTTTAATTATCTCTCTCAGTCGATGAGATGGTGACACATAGAGAGGTGAAGTTAATCTCTTGTTCGATATATTTCTTGGACTACTTCTTACGAATTCAGTGTGTCAAAGAACAAAAAAGAAAAATTTCAGCAGAGGAACAGGCTCTTTGGCCCTCCAAGCCTGTGCTGATCCATATCCCCTATCTAAACCTGTCACCTATTTTCCAAGGATCTGTATCCCTCTGCTCCCTGTCCAGTCACCTATCTGTCTACATACATACTAAGGGACACTATAATGCACGCCTCTACCACCTCCGCTGGCAACGCATTCCAGGCACCCAAAGCCTTCTGTGTAAAGAATTTTCCATGCATATCATCCTTAAACTTTTGCCCCTCACCTTGAAATCATGACACGTAGTCATAGAGTTCCACACTCTTGGAAAAAGCTTCTTGGTATCCACCCCGTCAATTCATCTCATGACTGTGTAGGCCTCAATCAAGTCCCCCCTCAACCTCCATCTTTCCAATGTAAATAATCCTAATCAACTCAAACTCTCTTCATAGCTAGCACCCTCCATACCAGGCAACATCCTGGTGAACCTCCTCTGCACCTTCTCCAAAGCATCAACATCCTTTTGGTAATGTGGTGACCTGAACCGAAAACAATATTCCAAATGTGTTCAAACCAAAGCCCTATACAACTGTAACATGACCTGCCAACTCTTGCACTAAATGACCCATCTGATGAAGGAAAGAATGCAGTATGTCTTCTTGACCACTCTATCGACCTGCGTTGCCACCTTCAGGGTACAATGGACCTGAACACCCAGATCTCTCTGAGCATCAATTTTTGCCAGGGCTTTTCCATTTACCACATAGTTCGCTCTTGAAGTGGATCTTTCAAAGTGCATCACCTCGCATTTGCCTGAACTGAACGCCACAAAATTTGTCCTTTTTTTCCCAAATACTGTGAATGAATGATATTCACATTATGAACATGGGAGTGCATGTCCACACGAGGATTGAAGTATTTAGCTCACATTCTTTTCTATTTGTTGCTTATCATGAAAGGCTAGCTCTCTGACCTGAAATCCGTGAGTGGAAATCATCTTCATTGTTACACTGTGAGGTTTGCAATATACATGATCTTCATGGCTGTTAGATGGTGTGACATTTGTGATGGAAATAGTGGATATATTTACAACTCCGTGGAGTGCGTGTGTGCCAGAAAGTGTGTGCGTACACTCTGCTGGCATTCTACGTCAGGCTTTGGGACAGGATGTGCATTTGGAAGGCACATTAATTAACTGTTCTGGCTGTGCCTGGGACATCTATTTGACAAAGATGAATGCTGTCCTGCTCAGTTACTCATGATAACTTGAATGTTTTCTTCCATATCTGTCCTCATTATCTGCTATATGTTTGGTTGGTGTAACTATGTAACAGCATGAACTATTTCTTCACCTTGACAGTAAATTTGAAAACATGCGTACTAAATGTAGATTTACTGCCGTTCTTTTGTGTCTGTTTCAGATGAAAATTCAGTCTGTTCCCTTTCAAAAATGCCGTAAATGCCAGTAGGCTACAAATGATCTTTTTTGAAACAGGGTGGTGTTTTGAGAAAACAGAGTGGGGGGGGAAACTATTTTTATTTTGTTGGTTGTGTTTGACTGTTGGCTTGCATGCATGTCACCAGAAATTGAGTTGAATGTATCTCTGACTCAATTTGCTCTGTGCCAGTGGAAAGCGTGTTCTCTGCTTGGAGATGGTAACATACCTGTTGGTTGTTCAAAGCAGCTGGTCACCCTTGGCTTCGTACCAAGCACACATAACATTGTCTTGTTCCTGCAAGTGTTTTCCTGGGGGAAGACAGCAGAGTTTACTCCTGTAAATCAACATCAATTAAGTTTTACCATGTCAAAAAGATTACTGTAATACTCAGTTTATAATTATTAGGATGTTTCTGTTCTTTAACTTCTTCTGAACAACAGTGCTCCAAAAGTCTGTCATTTCAAAAGAACCTGAGAGATGATGACAGTGTCATGAGACATCTGCCTTTTCTTTAAAGTCATCATTTCAAATGCAGGTCTGATTCCATTTTAGCTTTCAGCTGCGCCTTGTCTGAGGATTTTTTAAAAAAATATATATCTGTTTCAATAGCAATTGAGTAAAATCTAGAAATGGAACGATAATTGTACAGCTCCACATAAGGTGATACCCAGAGCCACTGCAATGTCTGCGCAGTTCATGTTACCAAATCCCAATGCACTAACTGTAGAATATATTGACTCTAATCCATGTCCTTTACAGGGTTCTTATATTTCCACAGTCTTGTCTGTGTTTCGACTTTGACTGCACAATGTCAACAAACAGCATGAAACAGAAGCCAAACAAGGAATTTCCATCAGTGGTTGGGAATTTGAAAACCACAAGACTGACCCCCAGCAGCTTCTTGCCGCTGTGTCTCCCTCAGCAGGCCCACACACAGCCCGAGAAAGGCCTCTCTCTCCCCGCCCCCAGGCCGCTCTCTCTCTCCAAGTTCCGGGACCAGTTCCTGCTCCGTTCGGCCTCTTACCAACAGCCCCCGGTTCTCCCTGAACTGAGCCCGAATCAATACCGGTCGCGAAGCGCCCAATCTGTGTCCCAGACTCACATGTCGATGCGCTGCCGGAAGGAGCCTGCTGCTCCCTCGCTTCCCTGGGCGCTGGTCTCTCCATTGCGGTCTGTTTCAAACAAACCTCTTCCACTCACTAAGTGAATGCCCCTCAATGGAAGCGCAGGGAGAGGGCCTCACGCATGCGCTCCTCTGGTCATCAAAAAGCAACAATGGGGGCAGGGCCAACCTCACGCATGCGCTGTTACCTCCAGCAGAATACGAATTGATGTTCATGCAACCTACGGGTTGCATCATTATGGCACTGCAAAATGCCCAGGATGGACATGTCGTCTGAGGAATGGGCCCAAGCTATGCCTGCCTCTTTGTGGCATATGTAGAACAGTCCCTCTTCCGCACATACACTGGCCCCAAACCCCACCTCTTCTACCGTCACATTGATGAATGTATCGGCGCTACCTCATGCTCCCAAGACGAGCTCAAACAGTTCATCCATTTCACCAACACCTTCCAGCCCAACCTCAAGTTCACATGGACCATCTCCAACACATCCCTTACCTTCCTGGACCTTTCTGACTCCATCTCAGGCAACCACCTATAAACCGATGTCCATTTCAAGCCCACCGACTCCCGCAGCTACCAGGTATACACCTCGTCCCACTCACCTTCCTGCAAAAATTCCATCCCCTATTCCCAATTCCTTTGCCTCTGCCGCATCTGCTCCCAGGATGAGGCAATCCACTCCTGCACATCCCAGATGTCGTTGTTCTTCAAGGGCCGCAACATCACCACCCTCCCCCCCACCCCCGCAGCGATCGAGAACACTGTTGACCGTGTCTCCCGCATTTTCTGTACCTCATCCCTCACACCACGCCCTCACAGTAATTGCCCCAAGCGAATCCCAAAGTCCTCTGGCTTTCTGTAAGAAGGCAACGAATGGTGGTTGATGGAAAATATTCAGCCTTGAGCCCGCTCATTAGTGGTGTGCCTCAAAGATCTGTTTTGGGACCACTGCTGTTTGTCATTTTTATTAATGACTTGGATGCAGTCATTGGTGGATGGGTTAGTAAGTTTGCAGATGACTCTGAAGTCGGTGGAGTGGTGGAGAGTGTGGAAGAATGTTGCAGGTTGCAGGGAGACTTGGATAAACTGCAGAATTGGGCCGAAAGTTGGCAAATGGAGTTTAATATGGCTAAATGTGAGGTGATTGACTTTGGGAGGAATAATAGGAATGTAGAATACTGGATCAATGGAAAGATTCTTGGTAGTGTGGATGTGCAGAGGGATCTTGTGTCCACATACACAGATCCATGAAAGTTGCCACCCAGGTTGATACTGCTGTTAAGAAAGCTTACTGTGTGATAGGTTTTATTGGGAGAGGGATTGAGTTCCGGAGTCATGATGTCATGATGCAATTGTACAAAATGCTCGTGCGGCCTCATTTGGAATATTGCGTGCAGTTCTGGTCGCCCCATTACAGGAAGGATGTGGAAGCATTGGAAAAGGTGAAAAGGAGATTTACCAGGATGATGCCTGGTCTGGAGCGCAGGCCCTATGAAGAACGGCTGAGGGACTTGGGTCTGTTCTCATTGGAGAGAAGAAGGCTAAGAGGTGATTTAATAGAGACATACAAGATGATCAGTGGATTAGATAGTGAGAGTCTTTTTCCGAGGATGATGACTTCAGTTTGTACAGGGGGCATAGCTACAAATTGAAGAGTGATAGATTTAAGACAGATGTCAGAGGCAGGCTCTTTACTCAGAGAGTGGTAAGGCCATAGAACACCATGCCTGCCAATGTAGTTAACTCAGCCACATTAGGGGCATTTAACAGTCCTTGGATAAGCATATGAACAATGATGGGATAGTGTAGGGGGAGGGGTTTAGATTAGTTCGCAAGTCGGAGCAATATTGAGGGCCGAAGGGCCTGTTCTGCGCTGTATTGTTCTATGTTCATTACCACCCCACCAACCTCCGATACAACGCGTCATCCTCTGACACTTCTGCCATCTACAATCCGACTCCACTTCCAAAGACATTTTTCCCACCCAACCCTTGCCTGTCTTCTGGAGAGACCACTCTCTCCGTGACTCGCTTGTCCAATCCCACCACACCCGGCACTTTGCCCTGCAACCGCAGGAAGTGCTACACTTGCCCCCACACCTCCTCCCTCACCCCCATCCCAGGCCCCAAGATGACTTTCCACATCAAGCAGATGTTCACCTGGATGTCCGCCAATGTGGGAGACTGCATCTGCTGTACACAGTGTGGCTTTCTGTACATTGGGGAAACCAAGCGGAGGCTTGGGGACTGCTTTATGGAACATCTTTGCTCGCAGTAAACAAATGCACCTCCCAGACGCGAACCAGTTCAACTCCCCTTCCCATTACTGTGTCCTCAATTTCACCCAGGAAGGCATGGTATAATGTGTATAAATGTAAGGTTATACACATTGGTAGCAAAATAAAAGGAAGGCACTTTATTTTCTGGACGTCGATAAATGGACACAGTGGAATTTGCAATGAGACCTGGGTGCCCTCACAAATCAATCAATGAAATGAGGCATATAGGTGTGGCAGGCAGTGAGAAAGGCAACAGGTATGTTTTCCTTCATGGAGAGAGAATTAGAGTACAGGAGAAAAGTAGAAATTGTGACAATTTAACAGAGCATCTGTGAGACAACACTGAGAATATTGACAGCAGGTGTGGCCTCCTTATCTGAGGAAGGATGGTGTCACTATAAAGGTAGTTTTAGTGGGCAGATTGCTGGGATGAAAGGAGAGATTGAATTGTTGTGTACTTAAATTCAGAATGATGAGGGATTTTCTTAGAAATCTGTAAGACACTGGCAGTCATAAAAAATATAAATGCTGGAAAAAATATTCCTGACGGTGTGAGTGACATTTTTCAGAGATGGGATAGGATATTTAGGGCTGAGAAAGGGAGAGATTTCTTCACACAGAGAATGGTATGCCTCTGGAATTCTCTACCGCAGAAATCAGCCACATCCAACTCACTATATGATTTCAAAATGTTATTGGGTGTAGCAATTGTGAATAAAGGGAATCAAGGTATAATTGGCTTAATGGCAATAGAGAGAGAGTGAAGGTGGAGGGCTGTTTTTTTTTCGACTAGGGTCCTGTCACCAGTGCTTTCCACAGGGATTGGTCCTGGCTCTGTTTTTGTTTGTCATTTATAAAAATAATTGGAATCAGAATATAGAAGGCATGGTAAGCACGTTTGTGAATGCTGACAAAGTTAGTAGCACAGTGAGTGGAGAAGGTTTTCTGAGATGACAAAGGGATCGTGATCCAATCGGCTGGGCTGCAAAATGGCACTCAACTGGATAACTGTGAGGTTTTGCATTTTGGTGCAACATACAAGGGTAGGCCTTGTACAATTAATGGGTAGTGTTGCAGAACAGAAGGATCGAGAATTCTTTTCAGTCTGCATCACACCTCAACAGGATGGTGAAGAAGGTGTTTGGCACGCTTTCCTTCACTGCTGAGTCCTTTGAGTTTAGGAGGTGACAATCACATTGACGTTACACTGGGCATTGGGTGAGGCCAGTTGGCCAGTGAGAGGAAGGACAGTGTTAAGGTGGAGATGGTTCAAAAGAGGCTCACCGGTAATTGCCGAGTATGTAGTTTTCGAGTTATAAAGGAAGGATGGAAAGGCTGGGAGTTTTTTTTTCACTAGAGTGTGGCATGTTGAAAGTCAGCTTATAGAAGTTCATAAAATAATGAGGGGGTGAGACAGAGTTAATGGCAGTTGTCCTTTGCCTGGGATGGGGGGAATTGAGGAGCGGCGTGAACATTTTTACAGTGACAGGAGAGAGATTAAAACAAAAGACACGAGGGTTTTATTGTCACAGAGCCGGCTGCAAGTGGAATGAACTTCCTGAGTAAACGGCCCATGTGACTACAAATACAGCCTTGAAACGGCGTTTGGATAAGTAGGTAAACATGACAGGTTTGAAAGGAAACAGGCCAGGGACAGGCTGGTGGAACTAGTTCAGTTTGGCATTATATTCGGCATGTTATGGTTGGACTGAAGGTTATGCATCCTTGCTGAGCGACTCCATATGAGAGAAGAACGGACACAGGCTATTGAGTTAGATCACCTGCCATTTTCATGATGAGTTGGAGGAGTGGTTTGAAGGGCCGATTGGTCAGGCCAAGTTGCCATTATATGTGTTTCTATGTCTGATTACTCCCAGAACCGATGTTGAGTCTTGTCACCGGAATGAAAATTAAAAAAAAACTGATCTGGGTGATCAATATAACTTCAAACCAGATGATTGGCTTTTGCAGCTGAATGTGGAGAAGAGCGAATCTCCAGCACACCGGCCTCAGAGAGTTTAAGAGTTACTGAGGGGAAAATCTCCAACTAACTCCCTGATATCGAGCAAAAGCTGAAAGGAAAACAAATGATATCCTTCCATATTTACATTTGGCGATGTTTCTGGCCTGTGACTGTGTGGATGTGAATATTGAATCAGAGAGACTGTGGGAGACGGGCGGGCGGGTTAGTCAAACGTCACTGTGTTTGTCTGTCCGCTCATATCATGATATTTCCGAATCTCTCTTGTGCAGATCGAAAATATTTTCAATTCCATTTATCCACCTGCTCCCCCACTAAACCCGAAAGCTAGAATTCAAGGCTGTGTATTTGTTGATTTCAAGATTTCAGTCCAAAAGTGAGGATAATGCCAGCGCTCAGCTCAGAGAGCGCGATCAGAGCAGCAGCAAAATGCGTTTAACTCGACAACGGAGCCGTCAATTCGAGTGAAAACTTTTTGGCCGCAAACCTTCCCGTGTCATGGTCAGGAACGATCGAACCTGGCTCTCTGGAGATGCGGAATTGCAGAGGAATTGGAGAGTTTCTGCCGAGAGAGAAACACAGAGAGGCAGCAGGAGCAGGGAGCTGAGGGCAGGTTGTCTCCGCGCCGTCCGCTCGCTGCCTTTAAGTTGCTCAGTGCCGCCACCAGCAGCTTCATCGCTGACCCAGCTCAGTCTGACAGAGAGAGATTCAGCGCAGAGTTCCCGACATGAGCGACAGTGCAGCCGCCGAAACGGCTCCTCCAGCCTCCGCCAGCACTAAACCCAAGACTCCCAAGAAGAAGAAGGCGGCGGCCCCCAGGCAAAAAACAGCCGGTCCCGGGTTGGGCGAGCGGATTGTGAAGATTGTCGGGGAGAACAGCGATCGGAAGGGGACGTCTCTGGCCGCTATAAAGAAGGCGTTGCAGAGAAGCGGGGTCAATGTGGAGAAGCAGAATGCACAGATCAGGATGGCTACCAAGAGGTGCCTGGCGAAAGGCTCCCTGGTTCTGGTGAAGGGCCAGGGCGTCTCCGGCTCCTTCAAACTCCCAAAGAATCAGGTCAAGGCAAAAGTGGGAAAGAAGGCGAGACCCGCAGCAGCCGCCAAGAAAGCAGCCGTGAAGAAAACAACGGCCAAGAAGGTGGCAGCGAAGAAATCCCCAGCCAAGAAAGCAACAGGAAAGAAAGCGGCCGGCAAGAAGGCAGCAACGCCAAAGAAAGCGGCGAAGAAAGCAGCGCCTCAGAAAAAGACTCCCGTGAAGAAGGTGAAAAAGACCAAGAGCCCCAAGGCCTCAAAACCGGCCCCAAAATCGGTGAAAACGAAGACGAAGGCCAAAGCGAAAGTGACCAAGAAAGCAGCAAAGAAATGAAGCAGTCGGTGTAATGTGTCACCACCTGAACCCAAAGGCTCTTCTCAGAGCCACCCACATCTCTCCAGGAAAGAGCTGAGCCCGGATCAAATGATCCCTGAGATAACAAGGTGGAGAGCTGGCTGGACATAACAGGCCGAGCAGGAAAGCTGACGTTTCGGACCGAGATCCTTCTTCCTGCTCCTCTGATGCTGCTCGGCTCGCTCTGTTCATCCAACACTACACCTTGTTACGTCAGATTGTCCAGCATCTGCAGCTCCGTCTCTAAGTCAAATTATCCCTGTCCCGGTTCCGAGTGCAGACAGAGCATAAACTTGAATTGATTCTATTAACTCAAATATCACATTTCCGAGAGCGGAGACTGAAAATGAGGATGGTATCATGTGGGGAGGGTCACTGGAACTGCATCTGGTTATTTCCTCCCACGGCTTGTAATTCTGCCCAGACACTAATGTTGCATATTGCAGTATAACCCTTCCAGGAATGATATTTTATCTAATGTTGATGCTACGATCTCTGGCGATGTTTTAACGGTTATTGCTTCATTTTGCCTGCGAAATACATTTCAGGCAGCAATTGCATTACAAACTAAACATGCCCCGAAAAAAATGGGATTCTGTAATTAATCGCTCAGAAGTTGTTTAAATCGGCGGGTTTGATAAGATTGATTAACCACGGTTACCCAGTCGGTTGATCAGTTTGCCTGGGCTGTATTAAACCCCGCGCTTCCCTCCTGACTGGTACATTCAGATCAGGCAATGATCCCGTGTCCGGTCCGCGCTGCCTGCAAACGGTTTTTAAAAAAAATGGGGTTAACAGCGCATGCGTGAGGCTGGCCCGGTGCCCCCAATGTTGCTTTTTGATGACCAGGGGAGCGCATGCGTGATGCTCTCCCCCTGCGCTGCCATTGAGGGGCATTTACTCAGTGAGTGGAAGAGGTTTGTTTGAAACAGGCCGCAATGGAGAGACCAGCGCCCAGGGAAGCGAGGGAGCAGCAGGCTCCTTCCGGCAGCGCATCGAGATGTGAGTCTGGGACACAGAGGGGGGCTCCGAGACCGGCATTGATTCGGGCTCAGTTCCGGGAGAACCCGGGGCTGTTGGTCAGAGGCCGAGCGGGGCAGGAACTGGTCCCGGAACTTGGAGAGAGAGCGGCCTGGGGGCAGGGGGAGAGAGAGGCCTTTCTCGGGCTGTGTGTGGGCCTGCTGAGGGAGACACAGCGGCAAGAAGCTGCTGGGGGTCAGTCTTGTAGCTTTTAGACTTGTAAACACTGCAAATTCACTGTTTGGCTGCTGTTTTACGCTGTTAGTTGCGAGTTGCCGGGGATGGTGGAGGGCGCAGTGGAAGACCTATAAAGGACGCAGATTGGAGTTAACAGATCATACGTCTCGGGAAAAATATTTGGAATAGCGGCTGTTGTTCTCTTCAACAGTCAGTGTGTTGGGATCTGGTAACATGAGCTGTGTCAACGGTGCAGCATCTTCAGGTAGCACCTTAGATGGAGCTGTGCAATTATTGTTCAGTTTCTGAATCTCACTCAGTGTCGAATTACATATTTAAAAACACAATCCTCAGCCAAGAAGCAGCTTGATGTAAGAATTGATTCAGACTTGTGTTTAAATTGATGCCCTTAAAGATCAGACACAACTCTCATGACACAATGTAATAAAATGTGAGGCTGGATGAACACAGCAGGCCAAGCAGCATCTCAGGAGCACAAAAGCTGACGTTTCGGGCCTAGACCCTTCATCAGAGAGGGGGATGGGGGGAGGGAACTGGAATAAATAGGGAGAGAGGGGGAGGCGGACCGAAGATGGAGAGCAAAGAAGATACAAGAGAGTTGCAATGGGAGAGAGATTCCCTGAGGTTGGTCCGGAGGGAGGAGGGTAACTTCTTCAGGTTAGGCATCCCTGGAAGAGGCTTTGCAGTGAGGTTAAAATAGTATCAGAGATAATGGGAACTGCAGATGCTGGAGATTCCAAGATAATAAAATGTGAGGCTGGATGAACACAGCAGGCCAAGCAGCATCTCAGGAGCACAAAAGCTGACGTTTCGGGCCTAGACCCTTCATCAGAGAGGGGGATGGGGGGAGGGAACTGGAATAAATAGGGAGAGAGGGGGAGGCGGACCGAAGATGGAGAGCAAAGAAGATACAAGAGAGTTGCAATGGGAGAGAGATTCCCTGAGGTTGGTCCGGAGGGAGGAGGGTAACTTCTTCAGGTTAGGCATCCCTGGAAGAGGCTTCGCAGTGAGGTTAAAATAGTATCAGAGATAATGGGAACTGCAGATGCTGGAGATTCCAAGATAATAAAATGTGAGGCTGGATGAACACAGCAGGCCAAGCAGCATCTCAGGAGCACAAAAGCTGACGTTTCGGGCCTAGACCCTTCATCAGAGAGGGGGATGGGGGGAGGGAGGGGGACATGACACAATGTTGTGGTCCAACAGGCTTATTTAAAATCACAAACTTTTGGAGTTCTGCTTTGAGAGGTGAAGTTCAAGAAAAGAAACATCCTAATAACTGGTACCTGAATATGTTAATCTGTTTGATATTGTCAAATTTGGCTGATGTTGATTGACGAGAGATATATCTTCTGTCTTCCTCCAGGCAAAATACTTGAAGAAACCAGTTGATGCAATATTTCCTCGGTACAAAGCCGAGTGTGCGCAGTTGCTTCCAACGAACAGCAGGCACGTTCCTGTGATCAGAATGGAGAATGTCTTTCCCATAGTCAGAGCGGATTGAATCAGACTTACATTGAGCTCGATTTCCAGAGACTTGACCAAGGGAAAAACCACCCAATCCCAACTGAGAAAAGGCAAGTTTCTCTTTTTCATGTTTCCATTGCCAATTGACATCCCGCTAGTTCCAATCAACATCATTCATAGTCCATCAACATTCACATCTTTGAAATGTTAACAGGTGACTCTTTGTTGAAAGTACTCAAACTGGAACTGTATCCAGTTTGAGGCAAAATACATTTCCTCAATGTAAATTGGATAGAGAGAGACTCCTCCTACCACCCCCTTGATCATGACCCTGCCCTGATCACCAAAACATCATCTCCCAGACCATCCACAACCTCAACCCCTCAGGTTACGTCCTGCCAACAGCCTCCAACCTCATCTTTCCCCAACGCCATATTAACTGTTTCTGCCTCATTCCCAAAATCCACAAACCCGACTGCCCCTGTTGACCCATTGCCTCTGCCCCTGTCCCACCAAACTTTTATCTCCAATTATCTCAACTCCCTTTTCTACACCCACCCACCTGCCTCCCCAAGTCCAGGAAGTCCCACCTATGTCTGTAACACCACCCACATCTTCTCCTTCAACTCCTCCCACTCCCTACAGTCAAAGGGGGTGACCATGGGTGCCCACATGGACCCAAGCTATTCCTATCTCTTTGTAGGATACATGGACCAGCCCATCTTTTACAGCTACACTGGCCCCACCCCCACCCCGCTTCCTCCATTATATCGATGACTGACGGTATCGATGTTGCCTTGTGCTCCCACAAGAAGCTCAAACAGTTCATCCACTCTACTAACAACTTCCACCCCAACCTCAAGTTCACCTGGGCTATCTCCAACACATCCCTCACCTTCCTGGACCCCTCGGGTAACGAACGAGAAACTGATGTCCACTTCAAGCCCACCGACTCCTACGGCTACCTAGAATACACCTCCTCCCACCCACCCTCGTGCAAAAATTCCATTCCCTTCTCCCAATTCCTCCACCTCTGCCGCATCTGCTCCCAGGATAAGGCATTCCACTCCCGCACATCCCAGATGTCCAAGTTCTTCAAGGACCGCAACTTTCTCTGCAGTCGTCGAGAAGGCCCTTGACCTCGTCTCCTGCATTTCCCGCAACACATCCCTCACAACCGCCCCAAGAGGATCCCCCTCGTTCTCTCTCACCACCCCACCAAGCTCTGGACACAACGTATCATCCTCTGGCACTGCCGCCATCTACAATCCGACCCCACCACGCAAGACCTTTTCCCATCCCCACCCTTCTCTGCCTTCCGGAGAGACCACTCTCTCCGTGACTCCCTTGTTCACTCCAGACTCCCCTCCAACCTCACCACACCTGGCACCTTCCCCTGCACCGCAGGAAGTGCCACACTTGCCCACACAACTCCCTCACCCCCATCCCACACTCCAAGATGACCTTCCATATTAAGCAGATGTTCACCTGCACGTCTGCCAATGTGGTTTCCTGGATCCATTGTCCCCAATGTGGCTTGCTCTACATTGGGGAAACCAAGCGGAGGCTTGGGGACCGCTTTGCGGAACACCTCTGCTCGGTTCGCAACAAACAACTGCACCTCCCAGTCATGAACCATTTTAACTCCCCCTCCCATTCTTTAGAAGACATGTCCATCATGGGCCTCCTGCAGTGCCACAATGATGCCACCTGAATGTTGCAGGAACTGCAACTCCTATTCCGCTTGAGAACCCTGCAGCCCAATGATATCAATGTGGACTTGACCAGCTTCAAAATCTCACCTTCTCCCACCGCATCCCAAAAGCAGCCCAGCTCTTCCCCTTCGCTCCACTGCATCCCAAAACCAGCCCAGCCTGTCTGTGTCTCCCTAACCTGTTCTTGCTCTCACCCATCCCTTCCCTCCACCTCAAGCTGCACCTCCATTTCCTCCCTAGTAACCTCATCCCATCTCCTTGACCTGTCCGTCTTCCCTGGACTGACCTATCCCCTCCCTACCTCCCCACCTATACTCTCCTCTCCACCTATCATCTTTTCTCTCCATCTTTGGTCCACCTCCCCTTTGCTCCCTATTTATTCCACAACACTCTGCCCATCCGTCTCTGAAGGGTCCAGGCCCGAAACGTCAGCTTTTGTGCTCTTGAGATGCTGCTTGGCCTGCTGTGTTCATCCAGCTTCACACTTTTATCTTGGATTCTCCAGGATCTGCAGTTCCCATCATCTCTGAGATAACGACAGTATCCTCTTAACATCAAGTATCACTCCATCAAGCCGCATTCAAGGCATGAACCTCCACCACTTCTGCCACCTTCAATCTCACTCCACTCCCAAGGACACTTTTTTCCCTCCCCACCCTTCTCTGCCTCCCAGAGGTACTGCTCTCTCTGACTCCCTCGTCCACTCCACATTCTCACTAGCCCCACAACCCTGGCATTTTTCACTGCAACAGCAGGAAGTGTGACACCTGCCCCGACATCTCTCCAAATATCCCCATCCCAAGCCCTAAGAAAACCTTCCACATCAAACAGATGTTCATCTACATTTCCTCTAATGCGTTGCATTGTATCTGCTGTTCCCGATGTGGCCCCCTCAACATCGGGGAAACCAAGCGGAGGCTTGGAGTCTGCTTATTGAACACCTATGGTCGCATCTTGACAAATGACTGCAACTCCCAGTTGTGAACCACTTCAGTACCCCCTTCGACTCCTTGGACAACATATCCATCCCACGCTGCTTCTAGTACCACAGTGTTGCACCGGAAGGCTGCACAAACAGCACCTCATATTTCGCTTGAGAGCCCTGCAACCCAATGTTCTCAATGTGAGCTTCAAAATCACTCCACCACAAACCCATCCAGCAGGTCCCTACCTCCTTGACCTGTACATCTTTTCTCTGACCAATCTGCTCCTCCCACTTCACTGACCAACCCACACCTGCACCTCTGGCCTACTAGTATTATCCCTACCTCCCTGACCAGTCCATCTTCCCTCAACTGACCAACCCACATCCAAACTCCCTCCCTACACTTACCTTTACTGGCTCTAGCCCTGCCTCCTCGACCTGTCCATCTTCTCTCCACCTATCTGGTCCTTATGCACCTTTCATCATCATCTCCTCACTTCTCTCTTCTTTCTCTTCCCCCGTTTCTAACAGTCCCAAAATATCAGCTTTCCTGTTCCTCTGCTGCGTGACCTGCTTTGTTGATCCAGCTCTGCACCTTGTTACCCCCTCATAGAAAGCCATCATGTTACATAGTTTCAACAACCACGTGTGACAAGTAGTGTTACTGGCAAGTAGCAAATCATGACTGAGCACATGCAGACACACACAAAGCTGCTGACTGATTCAGATTGAGTCCCAAATATCCTCTTTGTATCAACACATAACATACAAAAACTAACAACAATGATACCTATACACACTACAGGTAACAAGTGGATACATACAAAATGTTTACGGCTTTTTAATATAAGCAGAGGAGGAGTCCACAGGACAGAATAAAAGACCTGTCAGCCCATCAGGTTGATCGTAGACAAAAACAAGCACCTGACAATTCTGATCCCATTCAGCCAGCATTCCATTTCAATAAGTGTGCCATGGCAGTATACGATTTGCCAACCCCAACTTCAACACAACGTGATCCTCAACATGTTCACCTTCAGGAATAGAAACCGTATTTTCCATCTGGCTTGCAAAATTTCTTTTTGGGTCTGGGGGCGTCGGTGGGGAAGCATGGAAGTGAATTTGGCAACGAGGTTAAACAGTTTTGTGTCACTTGCCCCTCCCAATGAAATTACAAAAAAAAGCACGTAAAAAGAATGCTGTTTCTTCACATTAATGATGTAATCACCATTTAAAGCAATGAAGAATGATCTACTTAACTAAATCTTGTAATTGTCAATTATTTTTGGCAAAGAGTTTGACCATGTTCAATAAGTTTAAATCTTCTCCACTGTAAGACAGAAAATACAAGTCCTTTTGCTTTCTTCATCCCCACAACAGCACACCATAAGAGTATTGCTGCTGCCGTGCACCGTCACGCCACAGAGCAGGGTTATGTAATATTCATGAGAATAATGAAGTGAATTAGCCAATACCCTTCCCTGTAGAAGGAACATTGTGGTCATTCAGCTGAATACAGTTGATTTGTTCGTTGCCCTTTTCCTTTAGACTCGAAGGAAGGAATTCCACATCTGTCTATTCCACAGCATTACTCACAGAATTATGTTACTATGCAGTCAGAAAAGCTGATGTTATCCTGATGAACAGCCCTTGATAACTTGTCCCAGTTAGACTCTGCACTGTTGGAGTTACAAAACCTTTTGCTTCTACACAATCCATTGCACAAAACAAATAGATGGAGCAATAACTGACAGGTACATGTTGATAACTGCACTCATACATTCTTAAAGCAGAAACTGACAGGCATAGACTGACAACTAAATTCACAGATTCACAAAGCAGCAGCTGGCATGTACCGATTGGTAACCATGCTTAGATATTCACGTAGCAGAAACATACAGAGAAAGAGTCACATCTGTACCTGTATTTGTGTGGTACAAACATGTGTACAGATTTCTAACTCCACTCATTAACACATACAGCAGAAACTGACGAGGAGAAATTGTTATTTACATTTCTGCACTGGAACTGGCAAGTCCAAATTGCGAAGCACATTCACAGCACACTCACTGGCTGATAGGGAAAGTTTGATAAATGCCCTGAAATAGTCATGTAGCAGAGACTACCAGTTGCAGATTAATAATTGCACACTCGGATACAGAGCTGAAACGGACAGGGACTGACCGGTAAATAGACTCAGATGTTCACATGGCAGTTACTGATGACTTTTGATAACACATCTATCATATCCGCACAGCAAAAACTGACAGGAACAGATTAATAATAAAACTCCCGATTTCACATTGTTTAAACTGACAGGTACAGTTTGATAACTAATCATACACTTTCTCAGCAGAATCTGACAAGTACAGATCGATAACTAAACTCAGATTGACAAGCAAATCCAAACAGGTATATAAATGACAACGACACTCACACATTGATCATTAGAAAGCCAAGGTGTAGGTGCACAACTACCCTCATTCACATGGCAGTAATGGAGAGCTACAGCTTGGTAACTACAGTCACGCACCTTCAGTACAGTAACTGTCAGGGGCAGGCTGGTGACACTCTCACATTTATATGACAGAAACTAACATGTACTGATAACAACTAAACCCATATGGATATAGCAGAAACTGACAGACTGATAATTACACTCTCATTATCACTGCAGAAACTGAGATTTATAACTGCACTGTCGCATTCACATAACAGAAACTGAGTGTACACATTTGATGACCATAGTCACACTTCGTATTGCAATATGTGACAGGGATGGGATGATCCTTCCCTCGAAATATTACAAGAAAGCACGAAAACAATGTCATTTGTTCAAATTATCAACACAGCTTCCCACAAAATCCTGATATCCTGAAAATCGACAAAAACTTGTTTGGGTCCTGTCGATTTAGCCACTTTGTGTTTTTACTCTTGCTGCCTCTAACAACTCCTGTTAATGTCATGCGGACTATTTTGAAGACGTCCATATTTATTTCCCCAAGTTCCCTAGCTCTCCCTAGCTGAGAAAATGTATGATTAGTTATCAAGGATAGAATGATAACTAAACTGATATTCAAGGAAAAGAAACAGATGGGGAGAGAACACATTACTCACATTCACAAACGTGAAACTGACAAGTGCAGATGAATAACTGCACTCAGATTTACAGAGCGAAGTTGATGGTGGCAGCATGATAACTGCTCTCACTTCTCTGAGCAGAATCTGATGGTGTATGTTCATAACAGAACCCCCTCATTCACCTTGCAGAAACTGACAGGTATAGATTAATAACTGCACTCTCAGATTGACAGAGCAGAAACTGACAGGAACAATTTGATAAATACACTCTGAGCAGAAACTAACAGGTACGGATCAGCTCTCTGGTGACATCGTAAACCAAGAAAAATTGGTAGAAATTAATAACTGCTGATATATATGGACATTACAGAAATTGACAGGTACAGGTTGATAACTTTCATCACATTAACAAAACAGTGACTGGCAGAGACAGATTGATAACTACATTCCAACATTTTTTTTATTAATTTATTGATGGGATGTGTGTGTCACAGACTACCCCTAATTGTGCACAGAAAGCAGTTAAGTGCCAACCACGCTGCTGTGGGTCTGGAATTACATGTAGGCCAGACCAGATAAGGATGGTAGACTTTGTTCCCAAAAGGATGTTAGAGGATCAGATTTATTTTCGTGGAGAATTGTCAGTCAACTTTTTGCTTAGTTTATTGCTGAATTAAAATTCCACTGTCTGCCATGATGGGATTTGAAACGGGGTCCACAGAATAATATCTGGCTCTCTGGAATAATAGTCCAACAATAATGCTACCAGACTATTGCCTCTTCTATTAACATTCACACTGGAACCTGACAGTTATGGATTGGTAACTACACTCTCAAATCCATTGAGCTGAAAGTGACAGAGTAGATTAATGACCGCACCCTGATGTTAACAAAGGATGCTGACAGGAGCGGATTGATAACTGTGTGCACAAATTGACATTGCAATATTTGACACATACAAACCTTAGGTGCACTCACACATTAGAAACCAGAAACTGATGGACAGAAGGTAATAACGAATGAATTAACAGTGAATAATTCACAGCTGAAACTTACAGGTATAATCTGATAATTACACAAGAATATTCACTGGGGAGAAACTGACAAGGTTCGGATTGTTAATGACAATCATATTCACACGACAGAAGTTGGTTGGTATGCACTGAAAAGCACACTCAATTACAGAACAGAAACTGACAATGTAGTTATCAGTCTGACTTTCATATTCACATGTCTGAAAATGACAAGTACGATTGGCTGAATATGGTTGCATTTTTACAAGCAGAAACATTCAGGGTTATGTTAACAATTGTACCCACACGTTCAAAGCTCGGAACTTGCAGGTAAAGATGAAAAACCATGCTCACATGTTGACATAGCAGAAACTGAGAAGCAAAGATTGAAGCCTACTGTCCTACATTCAGATAGCAGAAAACGACTGGCTCAGATGGATATGTATACTCACCTTGCAGAAACTGACACAAACATTCCCACATCACACACAGTCAGGTAAAAACTGACAACGACATTCTCATATTCACAAAGGGGAAAGAAAACCACAGTCAAGTACAGTTTGATGACTTCTCAAATAAACGCAGGGCAGAATCTCATAGGTCCCTGCCAGTCTCTGCTGTGTGAATACATAAGTAATTTAACAAAGGCTCAGCTTGTGTGAGACATGAATAGATCAACAAAAACTCATATCTACAGACACACTTGCATTGTGTAGTCCCATTTGTGGATCTAGACACTTAGTGTCTGCACTTCACTCAATTGGTATGGAATTAACAAAAAGAAAAATCGCAAGACAAAGAAGCAGCTCAGAGCAACAGTGGCATCAAACACCCAATTCTGTTAAGATTCCTGACTTGAAATGAAATATTGTAATGATTATTAACTGAACATTGCATTGATCAATGAAATATTATCAAACTTGGCTGATGTTAATTTACAGGAGGGCGCTCTTCTGCTTTCCTCCAGGCAAATACTTGAGTGACTAAGAGAGAGTAATATTCCCTCGGCACAAAGCCAAGTGTGAATAGCTGCATCTAACAAACAGAAGGTATGTTCCTGCTGTCGGAGCAGAGAACATTGTTTCCACAGTCACAGAGCAGATTGAGTCAGACACACATTGAGGTCAATTTCCAGTGAGATTTGTTCAAACATCACTGAGGAAATACAAGTTTGTTTTTTTTTCCAACATTCACAATGCACACCTGCCCAGTTTGAACAACTTTCAGCATTTAATGTTTTTGGCAAAGATCTGCAGCTCAGGTATTGGACAATGTTGACTTGCTTGTTGAGCTGGCTTGCTTTTTTTTCCATACAGTTAAACACTGTGCTCATTGGCAACATCAGTGGAGCCTCCAATGAGTCAATGTTATTCCACTCTTGAGTTGAATTTATACTGTATGGTCCATTATGGTGAGCAGTGTCATTTCTGGTTTTGATCTGAGTTTTCATATATGGGGTCCGATTCTATGTGTTTGTTGATTGAAGAATGGATGGAAAACCATGCCTCTAGGGATTCCTGTGTGTGCCTGTGTTTGGCTTGGGCAACCATGGTTACTTTGTCTCCATATTAACCTGATGGCCTTTATTGTCTGAATATGTGATAGATTCAGACAACGAAGGTCATCAGTTGAAATGGGACAAAGTAACCAAATAAAACCAAAGAACTGTGGATGCTGTAAATCAGGAGCAAAAAACAAAGTCTGCAGCTTAGCAGTAACTTGTTCCGAGGATAGATCACTGAACCTGAAAGGCTAACTGTTTTCCCCTTCACTGATGCTGCCAGACCTGCTGAGCTTGTTCAGCACCTTTTTGCTTTTGTTGGATAAAGAAACCGTAGCAGCCTAAGCCTAACAAACACGTACAGGAGTTCCTAGATGGTTCTCCACTGCAGCCTCACAGTGCCAGGGACCCGGGTTCGATTCCAGCCTTGGGTAAATGTCTGTGTGGAGTTTGCACATTGTCCCCGTGTCTGCGTGGGTTTCCCCCGGGTGCTCCGGTTTCCTTCCACAATTCAAAAATGTGCAGGCTAGGTGGATTGGTCATGCTAAATTGCCCATAGTGTTCAGGGATGTGTAGGTTATAGGGAGATGGGTCTGGGTGGGATACTTCAAGGGGCAGTGTGGACTTGTTGGGCCGAAGGGCCTGTTTCCACGCTGTAGGGAATCTAAAAAAAAAACACAGAATTGGATCCCATGTATGACCCCACGTATAAACACATACGGATCAAAACTGAAATAACAGTACTCAGCACAACACACTGGACAGTGTAAATTCCAAGCAGAGGAGAATAATGTTGCATCATCAGAGGCTCTACTGATGATGTCACCTAGCATGGTGGCAAAACGTGTGAACAAAAACAAGCCAGCTCGGGGACCAAGTCAATAACGTCACATTTCGGCATTCATAGCCTGTTGACGTTTACGCCATTCTTTGAAAATGGAGAGACTGAACACTCATCCAAAATATACACTCAGGAACTGAATCTAATCTGCATTAAATCATTCTAATAGCAGCTACCACATAACAAATTGCACCCTCTCAGAGAATGTTACTGGCTACCAAAGTTCAGCCACATTGACAAATAGAAACTGACAAGCGTGTGTTGCTACCTCTGCTCGATCATTCACCCTGTAGAAAGAGGCAAAAACAGATTGACGCTCACGTATTGATGTACAGTTTCCTAAAAACATTATCAAATTCACATTATGAAAACTGATATGTACAAATTAATACCTATGCTCACATATCAAACTACCAGGACCTGAATGATAACTACACTTGCATATCCACATCGTAGCAACAGAGAAGATCAGATTGTTAATAACACTCCAGTTTCACAGTGTAACTTCACAGGTCCAATTTTATAATTGCATTCAAATAAACCGTTTTTTTTTTAATTCTGAGGTGCAGTGTGATAACTACACTCCAATTTTCACAAGCAGATTCTCACAGGTTCATTTTGATTACTAACTTCACATATCCATATAGCAGAAACTGACAGGATCAGCTTGGTAATAACCCTCCCACTGTCACACAGCATGAACTGACAGTTCCATTTTGATAACTACGTCCGTATCAACAGCGCAGAATCTGACACCTATGTATTGATGATGACCCATACATTAAAGGGCATTGTGCACTGCCTCAGAATTGACATGCTGACAATGGGGCACTTGCTCAACCTGACAGAGCTGCAGGCTTGATATTAGGGCAGTGCTGCACTGCGAGCAGGTCAGTAGGAAGGGAGTGCCGTACTGTCAGTGGACCAATATTAGGGGATTACCGCGCTGTCGGAGGGCCACTATTAATGGAGTGCTGCACTTGTGGTGAGTGAGCACTGAGGCAGTGCAGCACTGTCAGGGTCTGTAATGAGAGAGTGCTCCATTTTCAGAGGTTTAGTCCAGAGGATGTGCTCAATCAGAGAGTTATTTCTGAGGGAGTGCTGCATTGTCAAGTTTGACACTGAGGGAGTATCACACAATGAGAGGTCCAATATTAAGGAAATAGTGCACTGTTGGAGGGCTGCAGTGTCAGTGGTTTAGTGATGTGGGAGTGCTGAAATATCACAGAATCAGTCCTGAGAAGGTGCTGCACCTACAGAGAGTTAGTACTGAAGGAGTGCGATAACGTCAGAAGAATGATATGAAGGGGCACTGCCAAAGGATCAGTAGTGCAGTACTGTCAGAAGGCCAATATTGAGAGAGTCAGACGATCAGTACTGAGGGAGTACTACACTGTTGGAGGGCCAATATTGAGTGTGTGCAACACTCAGGATCATTTTTTGGAGCTGTGCACTGTCAGAAGTTCAATTGTAAGGGAGTGCCACACTGGTAGCGGGTTAATATTAAGCCAGTGCTGCACAGTCAGACGGTTAAAGATGTGGGAGAGCTTCTCTTTGAGGGGGTGAGTATGAAAGGGAACCACCAGTCAGGGGATCAATATTAATGTTGTAGAGTCGGTACAGAGGGAGTGCTGCACTGCACTGTCGGGTGGAGGGTTGTGGCGGTGGGATGAATAAGAAGCATGTTGCTGCACTATTGAGGAGTCAGTGATGACAGAATGCTGCACTGCCAGAAGCTCAGGAGTGAGGGAAAACTGCATTGTCAGAGTGTCTCCATCAAGGAATTGCCACTCTCTTGGATGACCAATATTCAGGGAATGCTGCACTGTCACAGGGTCAATCGTAGGGGCGTGCAGAGCGAGTACTGAGGAAATCCTGCATTGTCACAGTGTCATCATTGAGGGAGTGCTGCACTGTTGAAGGGTTGATATTAAGGGAGTGTAACACTGTCAGAGTGTCATTATTAAAGGCATGTTACAGTTTCAGGGGCGAGTAATGAGGGAGTTCTGCACTGTCGGAGGGTCAGCACTGAGGTTGGCTGTACTGTCAATAGCCAAGATTGATGGAGTGCTTCACTTTCAGGGGTTTGGTATTAGGGGAGTGCTGCACTGTGAGTTGATCAATATTAAGGGAACACTGAAACTGTCAGTGGGTTGATGCTCAGGGTGTGCAACACTGTCAGAGGGAGTGATGTACTGTCAGAGTGTCATCACTGAGGGAGTTCCACACCGATAGGGGGTAATATTAAGGGTGTGCTGCAGTGTCACTATTGATGGAGTGTTACACTGGGGGTCAGTATTGAGGCAATGCTCCATTGTTGGAGCATCAGTTTTGAGGGAGTGCTGGACAGTCACAGGGCCAATATTAAGAATGTGCTGTGCTTTCAGAAGGTTGATATTAAAGGAGCACTGCACTATCAGAGGGACCACACTGAGGGAGTGCAGCTGCTGCGACGATCACTACAAAGGATATGGCAGACTTTGAGAGGTCCATTTTGTGGGGGTTGATGAACTGAGGTTCTGTCCCGTGAGACGGTTCATTCCATCCACATTGAGGGATTGGTGCACAAACAAACAAGTACTGTCAGACAAAAAAAAAACCAAAAGAACTGTGGATGCTGTAAATCAGTAACAAAAACAAAGTTGCTGGTAAAGCTCAGCGGGCCCAGCAGCATCTGTGCAGAGAAAAACAGAGTTAACATTTTGGGCTGGGGAACTTCCTCAGAACAGTTCTGAGGAAGGAAACGGTAATGCTGTTTTCACCTCCACAGATGCTGCCAGACCTGCTGAGCTTTTCCAGCACTGCCAGGCAACCGACCCTCTGATTATGAGACACTCCCTCAGTACTGACCCTCCATCAGTGCGTACTCTGTGATGATTGATTCTCTGACAGTGCATCTCTGCCACAGTATTAACCCTCCGACATCCTGGTATTCTCTCAGCAATAACACTGAGAATGCCACGGTCCCTTACCATTGACACTGACCATGGAACACCCCTTCAAATGTAACACTTCAGCAGTGCAGCATACGCTCATCATTGCCTCTCTGATATTGCAGTCTGCCGTCATATTGACCCTTTCACAGTGCAGGACACACTAATATTGAACACCTAAAAGTACAGCTTTCTATCAGTGCTGACCCCACTCACTGCAGCACCTGCTCAGTGCAACCCTACTCCATGCAGCACTTTCTCATTGCTGTCTTCCCTCAGTGCAGACTCCCCCCGCCCATCAGTGCAGGACTCCCTCAGTGCTGAGCCCACTCTCTGAAGCACACAATCAGTGCTCACCCACTTAGTGCTGACGCCCCCTCATTTCAGCACTCCCTGAACATCTGACAGTGCGTCACTCCCTTTATACGAACGCTCAGACGGAGCAGCACTACGTTAGTACTGACCCTCCAATAAGACAGTGTCAGAGAGATATGCTCCCATCAAATTGACCCTCTGAGACTGGAGCATTTACTTCATATTGGCCCTCTCACAGTGCAGCACTCCCTTAATATAGACCCTCTGACAGGGTGGATGCCTTTCAGTACAGGCCTTTCCACAGAGCAGCACTCTCCCATTATTGACCCTCTGACAGTGCAGCACTCTCTTAATATTGAATTTGTAACACTGCACAACTCCATTGAAATTGACCCGTGCACTCCATTAATATTTGCCCTCTGACAGTGCAGGTCATCCTGGGTCCTGACTCTCTGACAGTGCAGCACTCCCCTAAATACTGTCAGACGGTCAATACTGAGAGAATGCTGCATTGTCAGACATTCAGTATTATGGGTATGCCATGCTGGGAGTGGGTCAGTGTCAATGAATTCTGCACCATGACAGCGTCAACAATGAGGAAGGTCAATGTAAAAGGGTCAGATCTGAATAAGTGCCTCACCATAAGAGGGAAAGGACTGAGGTCTTGCAGCACTGTCAGAGTGTCAGATCTGTGGGCGTACATAATTGTCAGAGGGTCAATACTGAGCTGTTGCCTCCTTGTAAAGGGATCAGATTTGAGACAGTGCTACAGGATTGGAGTGTCAGTGCTGTGTTAGAGCAAGACTCTGAGGGACAGTACTGAGGAAATCTTCATTATCAATGGGTCAGTTCTGAGGCTGTGCTACTTTGTCAGAGGGCCATACTAATGCAGTGCCTCATTGTAATGGGATAAGAATTGAGGGAGCAGTAGTACTGAGGAAGTGCTGAACGTCCTCATGATTAAAGGAAGACCCTCATGTTTGAAGTGTTAAAACAAAGAGAGGGTCAGTTCTGAGTTGGTACCTTGTTGCCAGATGGTTAGTTCTGAGGCAGTACCACATCTGAGGGAGTAGCTAAACCGTCAGAGAGCCAGGACTGAGGGAGGGCTGAGCGTCTCTCAGTGCTGTAATTCCTCAGCACTGACCCTCTGACACACTCTAACTGTTGACCCTCTGAGATGGCAGTTTCCCTTCGTAATGACTCCCCTCAGTGTGGCAGTCCCTCACTGCTGACCCCACTCTGTGTAGCATACCATTGACATTCACCCCCTAACAGTGCAGTCCTCTGTGATGACTGACGGTTCTGACAGTGCAGTAGTCCATCAGTAATGACCCTCTGACAGTGCAGCACTCCTTAAAAATTGGCCTCCTGACAGTGCGGAGCTCACTCAGTGATGACACTGACAATGCAGCACTCCCTCAGTACTTACTCTGCAATACTTTTACACATGCTCATCATTGACCCTCTGACACTGTAGCAGCCACTTAATATTGAGCCTCAATGCTGGAGCACTGTGTAGATTGACCTCCTGACAGTGAAGCTATCCGTTCATACTGACCCTCTGAGAGGGTAGTTTTCTCTCAGTCCTGACTCTTCAGTAGTGCCGCTTGACTTACCACTTATCCATCGCCACTTGACGCTACGCTGCCCCCCATCAACATTAACTTTCTGAAACTGTAGCACTCCCTGAATATTAACCCCCTGACAGTGCAGAATTCCTTTATTATTGACTCTTCTACAGCATAGCACTCCCTTATTATTGACGCTCTGACAGTGCGGTACTCCCTGAAAATTGGCCCTCCCACATTGCCGCACTCCCTCAGTGCAGCACTCCCTCTGTGCTGAACACACCCCTCCCCCTGCCCAGTGCTGACCCCTCTGAGTGCTGACCTCCCCAAAGCTGACCCACTACAGTACAGCACTCCCTCAGTGCTGACCCACCACTGAGTGCTACCCCAATCTGTGCAGAATGCCCCCAGTTCTGACCCCACTGAGTGCAGCATTCCCTTAGTGCTCAGCCCTCCCACCTCAGTGCTGACAGTTCTGCCCTCGCTCAGTGTTGACCACCCCCACAGTGCTGACTCCACCAGCCCCTCGATAGCAGCATCCCCTCAGTGCAGCACCCTTTCTGTAGAATCCCCTCAGTGTTGACCCGCACCTCAGAGCAGCGCTCGCTCAGTGCAGCACTCCATCTGTGCTGACATCCCTCTGTGCTGATCCATTGTCAGTGCTGACCCCGCACTGTGCAGCACTCCCTTCAGTGCTGAAACCCCTCAGTGCAGCATTCCCTGAGTGCTGAGACCCCGCCATCAGTGCTGAGTCCGTCAGTGCTGAACCTCACTAACTGCAGCACTCCCTCAGCGCAGCACCGCTACTGCAGCATTCCCTCAGTGCTGCACTCCCTCCGCGCAGCACCCCTACTGCAGCACTCCTGGCAGAGGGAATGCTTCACTGAGGGAGTGCTGCAGTCAGTGGTGTTCAGCACTGAGGGACTCAGATCACCATGACAAATGTTGGGATTTATATTCAATAAATATCTGGAATTAACAATCTAATGATGACAGTGAATCCATTGCCGATTGTCAGAAAAAACCATCTGGTTCACTCATGTCCCTTAGGGAAGGAAATTTCCATCCTCACCTGGTCTTGCCTACTTGTGACTCCAAACCCACAGCAATATGGTTGACTCTTAACTGCCCTCTGGGTAATTAAGTATGGGCCATAAATGGGCGAATGACGCCCTCATCCGTGAATGAATCAAGAAAAAAAAAATTGATATGCACAGAGAGCTGGGTGTGCAGACCCACAGACCACTGAAGGTGTCAGTACAGGCAGGTAAGGTCGTAAAAAAGGTATATGGCATGCTTACCTTCATTGGACGGGGCATTGAGTATAACGAAGGGCAAGTTATGCTGCGGCTTTAGAGAAATTTAACCAGGCCACACTTGGAATATTGTACACAGTTCTGGTCACCACACCACCAGAAGGGTTTGGATGCTTTTGAGAGGGTACAGAAAGGGTTTACCAGGATGTTGCCTCGTGTAGAGTATTTTAGCTATGCAGAAAGGTTGGATAGACTGGGTTTGATTTCAGTGGAATGCAGGAGGTTGAGGGCTAAATAAACAGATTTCTATAAGATTGTGAATAGCATGACTACTGTGGTAAACTGTGAGGCTTTTTCCCAGGGTGGAGATGTCAATTACTGGGGGACACAGGTTGAATGTGAAGGGGAAGGGGGTACGTGTGAAAGCCAAAGGACCAGTTCCTGTGCTATATTACCGTTTGTTCTTTGTTCTCTTCATCTTTTTGTTTTAGGATTGAAACACTGAAAAAATTGAAACACTGAAAAACTGCAGCTCCATGAGTTTGCTCAATATTTCTTCCATGGAGGGAGTGTGAATACCCTTTCCACAGGAGGAGAGAGACGGAGAGATATTTGAGATTGAGAAACAGCAGTAGTGATGGGTTCTGTCATTAGGGAAAATGATTAACACTGAAGCAGCATTGCAGGGGAGAAAGGAATCAGATGATCTGGTCGTTCCATGTGGGATCTTGCTCTGCGTCATTTGCTACCGTGCCATCTTAGCAAGCAGTGAGTCTTCTAATCAGAGAATTCATTTGTTTTGTAATTTCTTCAAAAGGATCTGGTCTGAAAACCCAACTTCCCGCTGGCATGTTTAATATTTCAATGTTGCTGAGAGAGGAAATCTCTGGGACCTTGTTGTGCCATCTCTGTCCAGATTTTCTTGTCCTGTCTGTATTCTCCCAGGGAATTGTTACTCACTCAGAAGATCTGAAGAGAGTCAGAGTTTGGGGCAAAGTAATCTTTGAACAAGAGCATCCTCTAAGAAGGGCACACAGTCCTGAGGCCTATTCGACAGGCTGCACTCCCTGTGGCCCAAATGAGTTCAGTCTCTTTATTCCCCCAAAGTTTGATTTTGTCTGTTGGACCCTGGTTTTTTTTAAAGGGGTGTCTGGATCACTAGGTCCTGTCAGATTGTGGCCCAGTCATTTTTAAAACAGGTTTGCAGCCTGGGGTTAAAAAACCAAGGTCTTGGAATTTGGCACAAACTCGTTCACCCCAACCATCCCCAGTGAGTGTCTGACAGACAGGACTCCCCAAAGAGGGAATTAAAACCCGAAATGTCAAACTGTCTCCTAAAGACTTGCCATAATTTCAGGGTAATAATGTCAGAAATTTAAAATTGACATTGGGAGTGTGTGTGTGTGTGTGAGAGAGAGAGAGAGAGAGAGAGAGAGAGAGAGAGAGAGATGCTGATGCAGATGCCGATGCTGGAGTGCGACAGATCACCTGGTCTTTTGCCTGGGGAAGTTGGAAATTCAGGCTTGAAATGGCTACAATGAGTGCAGGACAGGAAGAGAGATGGACAAAGACAAAGTCAGAAACAGAAAGAGAGAGAGAGAGAGAGAGCCATATCTCGGAATCACACTGACAGCATAAAAATCCTCAGAGCGAGGACCTCAGCAAATAGCCCCAGAGTCGAGTCACTTCTGTGTGTGTTGGGGGTTTTAGGGTCAGGGATTTTAGAGGCGAGTGTGGGATCCATGTCCATGTTCAACATTTCAAACTGCACTGATAACAATAACAAAGCTGAAAAAAAATGTCAAAGAAAACAAGGAATGATCAAGTTTTCTGCACTAGAATTAACATGTCAATGTTGAGGGAGATTCAACAAGGATCCTGTCCTGACATTAACATCTCAAAGGGACAGAGAGCTCTCTGTGTGGGAGGAGACAATAAAGCCCTCACTGAGAATAAATCTGGAGACTAATGCATCAGATTCATTTATAAATCCTGTTTTCCCTCTCTGTATCGAGGGAGTGAGCAGCTGTCCCTCTGTGCGCGTGTGTGTGCGAGTGTGTGTGGTGAAGGCGGGGGAACAGAGAGAGAGATTGAGGGGCCGAGAGACAGAGAGAGACAGAGGCAGAAACAGAGAGAGAAAGAGGGCAAGAGAGTGGGAGGGAGAGACAGAGAGAGGCATTCGAGATGAGTTTGTTTCTGGAGTTACAGCAAGCAGTTAACATGTAAGCAGCATCGCAAAGGATAAAGGAATCAGACTATTGGGCTGGCAGCTGTTATCTTGTTGGAGTGGGATCTTGCTTTGCAACAAATGCTGCAATGCCATTGCTGCAGGAAGGGAGTGTTCTGCTGAGCAACTTTGTGGGGCTTGTGACGTTTGTGAAAGGACTCTAGTCAAAATTCAAATTGTTAATGATATGTTGCTGAGTGATTGTCGGTGTCCTGTTGAGACTGGAATCGCTGGGATCTTGCTGTGCCATCTCTCCCAAAGATTCACAATGCCCTTAAATGTGTCACTTGCATTTCCACAATTCTGCCCTCAAACCCACTCCCCCCAACAAAAATAAGGACAGAATCCCCCTGGCCCTCACATACCGTCCGACCAACATTCGCAACCAGTGCACTACCGTCTGTCACCGCCAGAATCTGCAATCCGACCCACCACCAAAGAGATATTTCCCCATCTGCCTTTCATAGGGACCGCTCACTGCACGACCCCCTCGTCCACTCCACACTCCCCACTAACCCCAACACACCCAACACCTTTCCCTCCAACTGCGGAAGGTGCTACACCTGCCCCTACACCTCCCCTCTCACCTCTATCCAAGGCCCCAGACAAACTTTCCATTCTCTGACAGGGGTTTACCAGTACATCCTCCAAACTCGTCTACTGTATCCATACCCCCGATGTGACCAGTGAGACCAAGCGCAGACTCTGTGACCAATTCATGGAGCATCTGCGCTCTGAATGCTGTCATCAACAACACCTTCCGGTTGCCGACCATTTTAACTCCCCCCTCCCACTCCCCTGGTGTCATGTCCATCTCAGGCCTCCTCCAGTACCACAATGACATGGCACACAAACTGGAGGAACAACACCTCAAATTCCACGTCGGGAGCCGGCAGCCCAATGGCCTCACGTAGAATTCACTCGTTGTAAATCCCCCCACCCCTGGCCTCATCCCCTGTCCAACCCTCCCTCTCATCCCTACCTCCATGACCTGACACAACCTGTCCATCTTCATTCCCATGTATCTGTCCTTCCTTTCCCACTGACACAATCCCCACTGCCCCCTACCTGCATTCACCAATCACGATCCCACATACCTTCCCCAGCCCAACCCCTTCTCCCTCTATCTATTTCCCAGCTCCTTTCACCCTCCCCAGTCCTGATTGGGGGCTGTTGACCTGAAATGTTGACATTCCTGCTTCTCTGATGCTGCCAGACCCGCTGTGTTCCTCCAGCCCCACCCTGTTTGATTCTGTCTCCAGCATCTGCTGTTCATACTGTCTCCTTTAACTAATCCTGTCTCATTCCTCCCAGGGAATTGTTGTTCGCTCAGAAGATCCAAAGAGAGAGAGAGTGACTTTGGGACAGGGTGATCTTTGTACAAGAGCATCCTCCAAGAGGGGGGCCATAGCTCTCAGGCCTGAGGCCTGTACAACAGGCAACACTCCATGGTGTCCATGTGAGCTGTTTCTGGTTATTACCCCGAGGTTTGATTGATTTTTTTTGTGAGCCCTTTTTTTGCTATGGGCCACTGGTTAACAGGGCCCTGTTGGGTTGTGGCCTTGTCATTTTAAAACAGTTTGAAGACTGGGGTTAAGGTAACTGGGACCCTCAGATTTGACATAAACACATTAACCTGCAGCTCAAACAGACCGGAGTCCCCCAGAAGAGAAAATGAACACCCTACATGTGAAACTCTCCCAAAAGACTTGTTCATGTCAGAGTAATGTGTGATGTTTGTGCGGCAGGACAATATAATTTGAGAATGACATCAGCAAGACACAGCTTGGCCATTTTAATTCAGTTCACTGAGTATCTGGGAGGAGGGTCTTTCTCTCCCTCTCTCCTGACTAGAATCCTCACCAGATTTCTTTTGGTTTTTAAACAAATAAAACATCCTACAGGCTTGAAATGCCGAACGGTCTCTTCTTGGTCCTATTTTCTATGTTTCTATGTCCAAAGCACGACTCATTTTCATGTCAGACTCTCAGATCAAACAACGAAAAGCAGTGGACCCAGCACCAATCCCTGTGGGTTACCACTGGTCACAGGTCTCCAATCTGAAATGAAACCTTCCACCACCTCTCTCTGTCTTCGGCCTTCAAGCCAGTTCTGTATCCAAATGGCTAGTTCCCTCAGTATTTCACATCATCTAACCTCACTAACCAGTCTACCCTGCAGGACCTTGTTGAATGCCTTACTGAACTCCATATAGATCACACCGACCGCTCTGCCTTCATCAATCCTCTTTGTTACTTCTTCAAAATACTCAATCAAGTTAGTGAGATGCGATTTCCCACGCACAAAGCCATACTGACCAACCCTAATCAGTCCTGGCCTTTCCAAATACATCCAAATTCTGTCCCTCAGGATTTCCTCCAACAACTTGCCCACCGCTGATGTCAGGCTCACTCTTCTATAGTTCCCTGGCTGTCCTTTACTGTGTTTCTTAAACAGTGAGACCACTTTAGCCAAACTCTGTGTCATCGATGATACAAATACCTCAGTAAGAGGCGCAACAATCACTTCCCGAGCTTCCCACAGAGTTCCAGGGGACACCTGATCAGGTCCCGGGGATTTATCCACCGTTATGTATGTACAGGCGTCCAGCACCACCACCTCTGTAATATGGACTTTTTGAAAAAACATTTCACTCTTATTTCTCCAAGTTTTCTAGTTTCCATATCCTTCTCCACAATAAAATCTGAAGCAAACTACCCAATTCATATTTACTCCCCTCTCTGGTGATTCCACACGTACGTAGATCTTAATGAGCTGTATTCTCTCCCTAGTTACTTCTTTTATCCCTATGCATTTGTAGAATCCCTTAGGATTCTCCTTACTCACATTTACCAAAACCCATGCCCCCTTTGTGCCCCCCTGCTTTCCTCCTTACATAGCCTTCTGGTGGCTTTACACTCTCCTCGGGATTCACTTGATCCCTGCTGTCTATTCCTGACGGATGTACACTTCTTTGTTTCAGAAATAGCCACAATTTCTGCAGTCATCCAACATTGCCTCTACCTGCCATCCTTGCCCTTCACCCTCACAGCAACATACTGTTCCTGGATTCTCACTATCTCACTTTTGAAGCCTTCCCATTGTCCAGCTGTCCCTTTACCTGCAAATAAACACCGCCAACTTTTGAAAGTTCTTGCTTAACATTTTCAAAATTTGCCTTCCTCCAATTTCGTACATCTTGCAAAACAGTCTCTTGGCCAAACGATCTTCATCAAAGCACATCCATCCATCTCCTACACCAACAGGGGTAGAATGCAAAATGCAAAACAAAACATTTGATTGCATTTGGATGTTGTTTTGCTTCGGACTAATTTGATGACGATTTGCCGGTGGCTGGATCCAGACTTTCCTCAAGGTAAGACATTACTTCAGCATCTAACAATTCAATATGTTTTCAAAAAACTCAACTTTGTTTTTTCTTAACAAGGTGAATAATTTCACGTGGAATGCAACTGCTGGAAGCATGTCATCTGAAGAAATACTCTTATATTGATCTCTCCACTTGAAGCGATGTCCTTCCCTCATAAGATCACCAGTCATGTGCATTTGGCTCATGCCACCTGAAATCTGCGATGTGGACAACCAGACAGTGAGGCGTTGCCTCACCACTGCTCCTGGTAATGTGACAGTTTGTATATTCTGTGTCTGCTCAGCTTGCTTTTAAATCAAAGGTTTTAATTGTTTCCCCATTTGTGACAAATTTAAGTCCTGATCATGAGCAGAAGTCCAACAAGATCTAATCATAGAAGACGGGGAAAGCTTTTATGTCTCTTCTTAGTTTAATTTCATGCTGTTTTCTCTCGTAATGCATTATATTCTTCATTTCACTTTACTGAATTCAAAAGTGTTCGGAATCTCCAGGCCTGAAGTGTAACGTCAGCTTTCTACAAATTGTTTTCAAGTAACCTACTTTTCAAATCACCTGTTCATTCCCACTGCAGGGCAAGGTGTCCCCCCTCATCCCCAAATTCAGCTTTACACATCTTTTCCTTTGATTGACAACAATCTTTCCCTTCCCTATGGTTAGATCTTGTTGGACTTCTACTCATGACTGGAACTTAAATTTATCACAAATGTTGAAATAGTTAAAATCTTCTATTAAACGCAAGATATCCAAACCACAGAGTACACAGACTGTCGCATTACCAGGAGCAGTGGTGAGGCAATACTTCACTGTCATGTTGTCCACTTGCCAGATTTCAAATGGTTTGTGCCTTTCAGTAAAGTGCATGGTATTGCTGATCTTATGAGGGAAGGATACGCTTCCAGAGGAGAGTTCAACCTAACAGTATTTTGTCAGATGGCAGCAGCATTGCATATGAAAATATTTCCTTTTTTTTAAAAGTAGAGGTTATATAATTGATCACACATTTTGAAATGTTGAATACTGAATAAATGTCTCAACTTGAGGACAGTCTGGAACCAGCCTCCAGAGTTTCATCATCAAATGGGCATGAAGCAAATGTACATGCAAATGCGATTGAATTTTGGTTTACACTTTGCATTCTTGGCCTGTTGGCCTCAGAGATGGATGGACATGCTGCATTTCATTGATCAAGAAGATGTAAATGCCTGGCCAAACGAAAAGTAGGGGTGGCCCAACATGAATAGTGACATAAATTGAAGACTCAAGGGCAGAGTCATTAATTAGCTCAGAGAAGAAATGTTTCAGGTCAGTGAATCTTTCTTGTGCCTCTGTCTGGCTGTTTTTCTCCATTCAGTTTGATGACTTCCTCTGTCCGTCTCACACTCTCCCTCCCTCTGGCTTGCACTTGTGTCTCTCTCTCATTCTTTCTGTCTCAGTGCCTCCCTCTCTGTGTCTCTTTCATTTAGTGACTCACTCACTCACACATTTTCCAACTGTCTCACTCTCTGTCCTACTTCTCGCTCTTCCCCTCTCTATCTCTCTCGCTCACTGTCATTCTCCCTCTTTCTGTGTCTTTCATTGTCTCTGTCAAACTCCCTTTCTCTCTCTCACCGTTCCTTTTGCTCTTTCCCCCTCTCTGTCATGTTTCTCTATCTATCTCTCTCTCCTTGTGTTCCCCCCCTTTGTGTCTCTCTCTGACTCACTGTGTCTCTTTCTGTCTGTCACAGTATCACTCTCCTCTCTCTCACCGTCTTTATCACAATTGCTCTCTCATTGTTTCTGTCTCTCATTCTTTCCCTCTCTCTGTCTGTCTCACTGTCTCTCTGACTCTTTCTTTCTGTCTTGCCCTGCTTCGAACTCTCTCTCTTTCTCTATCTTTCTTCCCCATTGTGTCTCTCTCACACTACCTGTTTCTCACTCACTGACTCCCTCTCCCTCACAAATATATTTCTCTCTCTCTTTCTCTCTGTGTTTGCCTCTCACATACACATCATTGTCTCTGTCTCAGACCCTGTCTCCCTCTCTTTCTCTCACTCTGTGCCTCTCTCTGTCTCTCTCTCTGCGTTTCTGTTCCTCTCTGTATCTCTCACTCTCCCTCTCTGTCTCTCACGCTCTGCTTCTACCTGTCTGTCTCTGTCTCTCACACACACTGTTTCTTTCACCGTTTGTTTCTCTACTCTCTCATTGTCTCTCTGTGTGTCTTTGACTCTGCATCTTTTTTTCTTATTTTTTGCTCTCTCTCTCTCTCTCTCTCTCTATCTCTCTCTCTCTCTTACTCACTCTGTCGGTCAGCCCTCTCCATCTTACTGTCTCCCTCTCTTTCTGAAGTAGCTTGCTGAATTCATGACATCATATTTCTGGCCACCTGGTTTGACAAGATCCTGTCAAATGCCTGCATTTCAAGAAACAGCAGCTCAGTGATGAAGTAATAAAGTCTGAACTGTGCAGGCCAGTGTCTCAATCAGGGGGTGATTATCTGGCAATTGTGTTCCAGGAGGCAGAAGTGTCAGCTTGGTTCTGCACTTTGGATTCTGTCTGTGCTGAGAGATAGTACGGTGTCTAGAAGGAAGAGCAGGGAATGATACAGACTCCCCGAGGTAGCAGTGCAGAAAGTTCAGCTTTTGCATTTTGGTGTATTGGCTGGCGAAATCAACCATCAGTCATTATTCATCACTAATTATCTTTGAAATTGTTACAGTAAACCCTCGAAACTTAGCAGGTCTGGCAGCATCAGTAGGAAGAAAACAGTTACTGCTTCGAGTCTGGTGACTCTTCATCACAACTGATATCAGCAGGGAATAAGTGGTATTTATACTGAAGAGTGGATTTGGGGTGGTATGGTCGGGAAGGGGAGGGATGAGAAGTGGTGGAGATAGAGTCCAAAGAGAGCGAGAGAGAGAGAGATGTATGTGCCTTTAAGAGTGATTTCTTCTGCTTGGTTTCTCTTCACGAGGGGGTTGTGAAGGAGGTGCTGAGGTGTCTGCTCCATGACATGCAGAGGAAGTATTTGTTTTGTGTGTACAGTAAATGAAAGAAGCATCCTCAATGCAGCCTCTGATGAAGTGTCGGTTTTCCTGCCTGGCTTTTAAACTCTGGGGTCCGTTGCAATGGATCGCCTCACATCCGGGTTTCCTCTGTAGTGGAATGCATGTGGGATCGAGTTCAATGTGTTTATTCGTAGCCTGCTTTGTGGAGTGCCATGCTTCCAGGAATTCTGGCGCTTGCCTCTGCCTGGCCTGTCCCAGGATCTTGGTGTTGTCCCAGTCGAAGTTGTGGTTCTCCTTGTCCATGTGGATTGAGATGAGTGAGTACTGGTCGTGCCTTTTGTAGCCAGTTGGTGTTCATGCACTCTTGTTATTAGTTTCCTTCCTGTTTGTCTGATGTGGTGTTTCTCGCTGTCTCTGCAGGGGATCTTGTAGAGGACACTGGTCCTGTCCATGGCGGGGAGTCGGTCTTTAGTTCGGGTGAGCACTTGCACGATGTGGGGAGCTGTTGTAGGTTGCAGCGGGGCATTGACAGCAGGTCAGCAATTCAGACTGGGAACTCGAAAAAATACAAAGATCCGCAGGTGGCACTTGGCGTGATGTGTCACACATCAGCAAATGTGCCTCCGTGGCTTGGTGGGGATTCACAATATTAATACAGACGTGACGCTCTCAGCCTCGGGAGGGGCACAGGAGCCAAAGCATTCAGCCAGTCCTTCAGCAGAGCCAGTTGTAGCCTGTGTACTTGTGTATATCATGAGGTGTCTAATTCCAGAACTCATCAAACGTTGATGCGTTCAGATCTGAGGAGTTGGGAGAAGCCTCCCTGCCCCTCTCCCAGCCACCACATTCTCATGGTTTAATTTTACTTGCAAAATGGAAATCAAGTCCAAATTCGCTGACAATTGCACAGTGTGTTAAATCACGCTCATTATTACATGGGAAGAGCCTGAAATCCCTGTGGAGTGCCCTGTCAGAAAAAGAAGGACCCGAAGGATGGATGGCTATTTGAAGCGCGGGTAACATATTGTTTGGAAAGTTCAACACGAATTGGTTTTGAATCTCTCAGGTATTCAGTTACCAACGTGGTGTCCAGAACGTTTACCTAACATTTATAATGAATTGATCAAGATGTTGTTCAATTAAGAGGTTTACACAATCAGAGAGAAAGAAAGTAACAGAGAATGTAGAAGATTGATCGGAGATGCTGCAGACACATGCGGTTCACCGTTCCTGCATGAATAGGATAGAGAATGATGCGACAAGTGATCAATTAACTCAACTAACTTCACAATTTAAAGGGGTATTCAATAGACTAAATGATCATACTGAGGTTTGTGGTCGGGTCAGAGCATTAAATAAAATGTATGTGATTTCAGGCGATTATCAAAAGCGAAGACTGAAAATCTGTGTTTTGGCAGGAATGGAATGGGTTAGGGATACATTTGATGTGTACAGATGACAAACCATTAAATATTACAATCGCTGTAATTTTTTGGGTGATCCAAAGTACAACCTGTGTGAGAGTTAGGGAGGTTTCCTTATGCATTGGAACAAGGGGACACTTTGTCGGGACAGCCATTAGAGAATCCCAATAGATTGATAAAACTATTATTTTCCCAAACCACTGTACACAATTGGACAAACCAGATGTAAGACCATAAGACCATACGACATACGAGTGGAAGTCAGACCATTTGGCCCATCAAGTCCACTCCACCATTTAAATCATGGATGCTGGGCATTTCAACTCCACTTCCCTGCACCCTCCCCATATCCCTTGATTCCTTGTGTGATCAAGAATTTGTTGATCTCGATGTAGTTTCGATTCCAGCGGTAATGAGACATTTAACTGTACCCTCGACGTTTCACATATCACTGGAGAGAGAAAAAAAATGTGGATTTGAATATACACGTGAAGGAATATAATGGATAATTGTTTTCATAACATGTCTTGTCCCATCACTGAACCGACATTTTGCTTTGACTCTCAAATGCCCATGTGCCGAGGAATAATGGAATTGGTGAACCACAGGAAAAAAAATATGATTTTTGTCGACACTGACTTCTGGAGAGAAATGATTATATCTTCTCACAATTCGCAAAACTATGACGTCCAGAAAGTCCACGTGAAAGGAATATTTGAAATAAATAAAAGGGATTTTCACACAGGCATACAGATTACATGTTAAATTTCAGTTTGATAGTTAGTGAATAAAGACAGATCTGTCAAAAATGCAGTAATGTTCTTGGTGCAATGACATCTGGAATTGGGGGGTAATATATGCTCGGTCGGAAGGTTTTCTGTTTTCTCTCTTTTGTTGGTAGATTTGATGTGTATTTCTGTCACTTTTCACTTTGACATCAGCAACCCTTGCAGCACTTGAAATGGGAATTCATTCTGTTCAGACGTGATCATTTTATATCTGGAAATGTGACTTATTTCACAGTGATAGTTGAATGTCTTTATCGACATGATTATTAATCTGTTTACATTTCGGCCATGTTTATTACTTTGTACATGATTACTACTTTTGTGTTTTATTTATTGACCACTTTTCTCTCATTCATTGATTCATTACAGTTCATGTATATCAGTAACAGATACTGAAATGGTGCACTTTGAAAATGTAGTTCACATTAAATCAACTCGGAAATAAACCAAGATTCTGTAAAATGTCCAGTTATATTCAAATCTATTTACCATATTTAAACCGTGAGTTAATAGTAGAGTCTGTCGTACTAGAAAATTCAAAGACGTACTAAGTGTTTATGGATTGAACTAATTGTCTGGAATAACCTGTAAAGGAACAAAGCCAGGAAATTGCACTGGGGATTAAGAATAATTAGCATATATTGCAAATAATAAGTACAAGATACATGAGCAAATTTACCTCGACACTTGCTTAATAGCTGGTAGCCTTATGCAACGAGAAGAAATGGTTGGCCTGAAAAAAATAATGAGTTACTTGCAAGAAGCTGTGATTCAGCATACAGTCTTATTCCGAATGTGACCTGAAGTGAGAGTGACAGCTCTTGACATCAGGCTGCGTTCCACCAAGAGTGGCATCAAGAAGATCTGGCAAAACTGGAATCAATGGGTAACAGGGTGCAAACTCTCCACTCGTTGGAATCTTATCTGTTAAATTGGAAGTTGACCGTGGTTGTTATAAATCAGTCATTTCAGCTCCAGAGAATTTCTGCTGGAGTTCCTCAGGGTAGTGCCCTGTATCTTCAGCGGCTTTATCAATGGCCTTCCCTCCATTATAAGTGGGGATGCTCACCGATGACTGCACAATGTTCAACCCCATTCACGACGGCTCAGACACTAAAGCTGTCCATGTTCAAATGCAACAAGTTTCGGGCAACATCCAAGCTTGAGCTGACAAGTGACAATTTATGTTCACACGACACAAATGATAAGCAATGATTATAATCAATGAGAGAATATTTAAGTATCACTCATTGACATTCCACGGTGTTACTATCACTGAAACACCTATTATCGACACCTTGTGTTCGCCATTGAACAGAAACTGAACTGGAATCGTCATATAAATAGGACGGCCACACGATCACGCGAGAGGTTTGGAATACTGTGACGATGAAATCACCTCCTGATTCCTCACTCCCTCTCCATTGCCTGCAATGCACAAGTCAGGATTTAGATGGGGGACACCTCTTTTCTGGGCGAGGCTCCAAAGGCACTCAGGAAGCGAGACAGCATTCAGGACAAAGCTTCTCTTTACCTGGCACTACATCCACATGCAGCCCCGCCCTCCCCCACCAACACTGAGTCGCAGCACTGAATACCATCTACAAGATGCACTTCAGAAATTCACCAAAGATCCTCAGCCAGAATGTTCCAAACCCATGACCATTTTCACATTTGTGGGACAAGGGCAGCAAATGCAATCGAACACCACCATCTTCAAGTTCCTCCCCAAGCCACTCAGCATCCTAACGTGGAAATATTTCACCGATCTTTCGCGTTCACTGCATCAGAACCCTGGAATGCCCTTCCCAATGCCATTGTGGGGAGAGCAGCTGCTCAACAAGGCAGCTCACCATCACTTTACCAAGGGCAGCTTGGGATGGGTCATAAATACATAACGCACACATACTACAAGTAAGTAAAAGTGTAAAGGAGATGGGGCATTTAATCTGATGAGGTACTAAATTGCAGATTTATGAAGACTGAAATAGTAATTCATAGTTTGAACGAAATACTCAACATGACCATCAATAACATACCTCCATAAACGTGAAGGACAGAAATCTGTGTGATCGTTCAATTCAGAGCTTTTTGACAGCAGAACCTTGGAGAACAACACTTCACAAGCATCTATCTATAGACAGATACTGTTGGTTGGAATCATAGCGAATATTCACTATGAATTTGATCAGGGCCACGCTGGGTTGTGAGGCCTAACTTGGTGACTTGAGTAGCCTCAACTTTGTTGCGATATGCAATAGAATTTAAGTTATTCGTCTCAGTAATTGACTGTGCGTGAAAATTCTTAATATACAGCCAAATCAAAGACAGATTGTGGTAAATTTCTAAAGCAACTCCTTTCAAGGTAAACCTGTCATAATTGGGACCAGGTCGAGCACTTGAACTATGAAGGTCGTGAGGGTTTATTGGCCCGGGCCAATCAGGAGAGTATTGGCTGGACAAAATAACCAGAAGATTAGAATCTTGAGAATTGTCTCCGGGCTGGCCGAAAGTGTGCTCGGGTAAATGAAGGGTGCCTGATGATGGAACCCGTCCTCTGTGCTGTTTTTTTTTCAAAAGAGTTAAGGGAAAAGGACAAAGTGTTGTACAGGCATTGAAAACAATTGGCTATTTCTGTGATTAGCACAGGCATGCTGTTTGCTGGGAGAGAGGGGATAATACTTAATAACAGAACAAGAACAAAGTTGCTGGAAAACCTCAACAGATCTGGCAACATCTGGAAAGGAAAAAAAATAACATTTTTGGGTCCGGTGACCCTTCCTCGTTTTGATACCATGCTGCCTCGTGACAGATGCTTAAAAGATAATCTGTGGAAGGAAAGTCCTGAGGTAAAGGGGTAATTTCAGCAAAAGCTGTGCTTCAAACACACACTTTGTTCCAAATGTAAAATAAAACAGGGGAGCTACTTCTGACATGAAAGCAGGCACCAGACTTGCTGCCTCATCTGGAGACATCAGAAAAGTGGGCGGATGTTTTGAAGGGATCATTACCATAAACCATAAAGTTTTTGACACCATAAGCTCTGAGGTCAGAATTTTGTTTTAGAATTCAACTTCAGGATTCTTCAGTTGCAGGGTTTCAGCGAAAAAACACACTGGATAAGAATCTAATAGGAGGCACATTCAGAAGTGAACACTATTGATTTCAACCAATTTTGTCAGAGCCAAATTGCGTGGCCAGGCTTAACTTGAGAGGCCTTAATTTGTTTATTCTGTGTAACTAAAGTTGAATTAAATGTTTCAATGTTTGATTATCTGTGAGATTTCTTTCAAAGTAAACGTTGTTTATGTTAATTTGCACACCAGACATTGATTCAGGCCTAACCGGGAGAAGGCAGATGAATGGAAAAGAGAAACACATCAGTCATGATCGATTAATGGAGGAGATTGGATGTGCCAAACATTCCCAATTCTGTTCCTATATCTTATGTGCTCATTGTTGTCTAATGAGATAACGCTTCCCTGGGTCGTCCTTCACTTCTCATGTTCTGACTTCCATTTGTCTGATCAGCACGACTCGATGATGTGTTCTCGAGGTATTTGAGAAGAGCTGATGGTACAAGATCCTCACAATGATAAATTTCTCCGCCCCCTCCTCCCGACCCGACAAAATGCCTATTTGCATGAGCATATAATGCAGTCCCATAATTCTCGGTGCTTTTTCTTTCTCTGTGTCAATTCATTGTCTGAACATTTTAGTCAGTGACAGTAGGGCCACCACCCATAAAATCGGAGAACCATTTCCCCCTTGCTACCTCCATTTGAAGGTTTATTTTCACTCATTTGTGGAGCAAATTATTTTTTTCTTGAAACCGACAAACTGATAAGAGGAAACATTTACCACTGCATAAATTCTTGACAGCACTTCAATGTGCATTGTGACCACTGTGATTCTCTTGGTTCTTCTATTCTTTTCCTCATGCTCGGATTTTTTCCAAATTTAAACCCTGCGGTAATCAGTGATAAATGAGATGACATGCCACAACACTATGAGAGAAAAATTCTGTCTTTTTTAAGGGATACAAAAACCCAACATTCTTTGAGTCTTTCATGCTGGTCGTCTCCCACTTCATTCAAAGTAACCTCATAATTGAAAGTAACAGATTGTACCTAAACCCTCTTTGGAATCATATATTTTCTGGAAAAAAGATTATCATGAGAGATGATAATATATGTAACCTGCCACTTTTAATAGCTGCGTTACAAACTATCCCAAACTATGATTTGGTCAGGATCTTACTCAGTCAGTGATAACGTATTTAGAATTGCAGACAGTTTCATTTTTACACTTGGACCGATGACCAGCTGTGTGGTGACGGACCACTTTTGTTTGTCGTTTATTTAAATGATTTTAATAAGAGGAGCGGTTTGTGAGTTTGGGGATGACACCCTGATTGCAATTAATGTGGACATTGAAGAAGGTTTGTTCAGATTCCAAAGATTAATTAATCATGTCAAATTTCTGAAGAGTGGCAGATTGAGTTTCATTAGGATCCACGCAAGGTTTGCATTTTTGTAAAACAAACAACCGCAAGGAAATTGCCATTAAAAGTTGGGCCTTGGGTAGTGTAGAACAAAGACTCTTAAACTATGAGGTACATAATTCTTTGCAGCTTGTATCACATAAAAAGAAGTTGTTTGGGAATGCATTTAGCAGTCTTGCCTTCATTGCTCATAACATTGAGTTTTGGAGTTGGGACGTTATCATGAGGTTGGGCAGGATTTGCTGAGGCATCTCCTGGAGAACAGTATACCGTGTCCAGTTAATTGAAGGACATTACCAAACTGGAGAGGTTTGCAATTTACCAGGATGCTGCGGGGAATGGAGTATTTGAGTTGTAAGAAGAAAGCGGATTGGCTGGGAATCTTTTTCGCTGGAGCGTGGAAGGCCGAATGGTGACCTTACAGAGGTTTATAAAATGATGAGGGACATAGATAACGTGAATGGCAGCCATAAAAGAAGGCAACACTATCACTTTCTGTCTGCAACAAGTGGTGAGGACATAACAAGCTGATCATGTTTCTGTGAATTGGAACTATGGCTAGGATGTTTAGGACTGAGATGACAAGAGCATTTTCAAACAGCTCATGTTGAGTTCGTTGAGGTCAAAACATTGAATGCGTTTAAGAAGTAGTTGTGTGTATTGCTGAGGGCTAATGGGATGAAAGGGCATGGGGCGAATGGGGAAAATGTAGTCCTGCGGTGATCTAATCAGTCCGACATTACAAGATTCCATGAAACTGCAGTTCATAAGTGCTCTCACCACTGAATGTTTTAGGCATCATACCTATGTGTTCTTTAGGATAATTTAAAGATATTGTCGGCTACATCTGTTCAATAAAGGTTTAAAAGGCATTGAGATAATTACTTGAAAAATAAATTTTTGGAGGATAACAGGCAACCGACAGACAGTTGGGACTAGTTTAGGTTTGGATTGTGTTCGGCATGGGCTGGTTGAACAGAAGAGGCTGTTTCTGTGTGGTATGATTCCATGACTCCATGGTGTACACACGTGATCCTGCTCGAATCAACTGAGAGAAAGCGTGCACAGATAATGCATCTGCATGAAAACGTGAGTGAGCAACCCAAACTACCTTTCTCCAACACCAGTCCCTGCATTAGCACATTTGGTGTTTCCACAAGAACACCAACCATTAAATAAAATAGCACACGATAATTTCAGTGGAGTAACAATGAGTGGGCATTCAATATTTTTTCAGGACCTGACTCAAAATTCGTCCCATTGAATCAAATAGAAATATTAGGGTGTAGAGCCGAACGTTTTGTTTTCTGTGTGAGAACATAACAAGCTGGTGAGTTTGTCCAGCCATGTTACTGCGAACTGGAATTATGGTTCAAAGGCTTACAACATCGGTTAGGATGTGTGGGACTTAGATGATGACAGTGTTTTCAAACAGCGACTGTTGAGTTTCTAGCGCAGAAAGCAGTTGAATTCAAAACTTTAAATGCATTCATGAAGTAGATGTAAGCATTTCTGAGGGGTGCAGTGATGAAAGGGTTTTGGGAGAAAGCAAGAAAAAAAGTATTGTGATGATCTGATCACTCCAATTTGAGATATTTCCATCAATCTATGGTTCATAAGTGCAGCCATAAATGAATGTTCCAGCCACCATAACTGTGTGCACTTTAGCAGAATGTACAAATGTTGCTGGCTGTGACTGTTCAATGAACTAACTTTTATTCAGCATCATACAGCAACCAGGATTCCAAGAAAGTTCTGAAGAACGGTCCCAACCCGAAGCATTAACTCCCCTGGGCCTCTAATGCTGCCTGGCCTGCTGTGTTCCTCCAGCTCCACACTGTTGTCTCTAACTCCAACACCTGCAATTCTTGCTATCTCTTAGCAAGAAAGGACATTTTGTTTTACCTTTCTTGAAGTTTGTGTATGACGTTTCAATGTGTAATTTTGTCGGAGAGACTCGGGTCTCTTATGCAATATGAACACACAACATGCAGTTTCCAAGTTTGAATCAGTGGTGACTTTTGAATGGTTTCCAGACAGCAATAAACTTGATCACAAATATAAATTGGCGCATTTGATCTCAGTATCTCTAATAAGTTCATTTATTTTCGTGTAAAATGCCAGTACTAAAGCCTCTTCTTTTAAAATTAGTCCCTGATTTTGAAAATGTTACCTTTGAATGGATACGTTGTCTGCAAAATTTAAACAAATGATCATAAATAACGGAAAGTATCGCACACATAAAATGTCCAATGGAAAATATCGGAAATATCTGTAAAAATCATTTTTTATTTGCAGCTCAGGGAATGAAGCGAATTCCTTTGTGGAAAATGATGTGAAATTAACTCTCAGCCATAAAGAATTTCACCGAAAATAGATTTGTTTTGTGAATCTGTTTTTCAACTGATCTGAGAATTTATTTCCATAGACAGTTCAACATATTCCTAAGCTCTTCTCTGAATTTGTTCTGGGTGACTGCATAAATGCATGGGTTCAGGAAACAACTCAACAACTTGAGTATATTTCCTATTTCAATTGTGATATATTCAGGGTTGTTGAAATCACCTCGGTAATAATTAAGGTTTGACAGTCTGGTAATGACCAAACTCGTGGAATATGTCAACCAAAGCATTATGAAACTGATTGATACCGAGAACAATAAAATGATAGATTTTCTCCGATTCTCCAACTCTGAATTGCTTTGATTCTCATTTCTGTGACCCTGGAGTCCAACACGAGTTCTATTTGCCAATACAATACGGTGAATGGTCAAAGAATTAAACAGAAAAATGAGGAGAAATGGAAGCCAAGCAATCCAGACACTGTAAAACCAGACAAACGCGATCCCTGGAGTTGAAGTAAAGAAAGTTACACTGGATTGGCAGCCCCACTGAATTTTGTCAATGATTTGCTCTGGCACATATGCAAACAAAACTGGGATATTCTTTAACAAGATCAAGACTGAGATGGTTATTAGCACTGTGGTCGCTGTCCTTTTGGTACAATATATTGTTTTAAACTTCTGGCAGCAGATCACAACAAATCTGTCAAACGTGAATGAAACGGTGAACCAAACAGTTAATTCGAGACTCATGGCCATCGGAAATGCAATGAGCTTGCACACAGGTGTGTGGGACAGGAAGGAAAATGGAAGATAATAACTCAAAATACGATATACTATACTATTGTTGACAATGACCAAAAAATCCGAAGTTGCCATCGCCACCATGTAAGCAGAGATGCACCTGGAAAGACCACAGTTTCCTCGTAAGATAATTAAAACAGTCACCAGGTTTGCTGAAAAAGAGACAGAGAAGGTCAGTAATATTGCAATGCATAATTGAAATAGAGGTGAAAATACTTAATAAAGCATTTGAATACATTCTGAGTAATTTACAAAGCAGGAAATTTGCCAAACGTTTAACATGCTACTGAGGTCATCATTCCAAATGGTACTGTCAGACTGTCAGACAATCAATAGAAATGTTTTCAGAGGATACTCACGGAATATTATGATTATTACAACAACAGTACTTCTAAGTAAAAGGAAAAACGCAAAGTGTCCAGACAATATTCTTCATATCATTCTGGTAACACCGACATTGGGAAATATACAGTGTGTCGCGTTCACAAAGAGAAATTATAACCAACTACAAGTCGGTTGGATGGCTCACCAGGAAGACCAAAAGCTGCAAGAAGTGGAGAATAAATCTCTTTCAACAGCAAAATCAGTGGTTTCACCATTTCTGAGGAACTTGACTTCTGTAGGTTCTGAAGGTTTGTGACTGATGTATGATTAGGTTAAGGAAAGGTAATCTGTATTATTACATGCATCAGACCTCCAGAGAGCTAATTATGTCAAATGATTACTTCTGATAATTAGGCAGGATAATTTAGAGGTTTTTTTTAGCACAATGCACTAATTAAAATAAGGTCCGACCCTGGCACCAGAGACTTTCATTGTCTTCTCTATTCACTGGATCTTACTGCCATGCATCTTACATTATTTCTGAATTTAGACAGTTGTGGTTTGTACTAAACAATCCTGGATGGTGAATCAGTTTTGGTTTTTTTGTTTGTTTGTCACTGATCTCTTGAGTTACTCTACTCTACTCCACCTCATTGCCAAAAGTTACATCCGTCACGTGTATGGGAGTTCCTCACATCCTAGCAGTTGTTCACTTTCTGAAATTACATCCTTATTCACGAATGATGGACGAGGGAAATCTAACAGATTGTCTTGGTGAATGCCATCCTTCCAGACATTGGCACTTTCTAGACACGCTGGAAATTTGTTCCTCTGAGGGCCTGGGTATGAACACAGAGTACTGAATAAACTTATGTGTTTCTTCCAGACAACACAAAGCAGCTTGTACTATCTTAAAATAAAGGCTTTAATGCTGACGAATATAAGAGAGGAATTAAGTATCAACACTCGAGAAGTAGAATTGAAAAAAAAAACCCATAATTTAGCTAATAGAAGCTGTGACTTGAAGATCCTGATCGTAAGGGTCCTGATGATTTGCATTCGACGGCTTTCAAAACGTTACGACAGCGATAGTAGATGTATTGGTATTAATTTTACTGAAAAAAGGAGTGAATTCAGGAGAAGTATCAGTGGATTCTAGAAATGCCAAAGCATCATACAGTTAAAAGAAAGGCAGTGAGGCAAAAAAAGAAGTTTATTTTGAGCTTATTAGCTGAACAGCTCTATTTGAAGAAAAAAAATCAGAAGCAATTGTTAAGGAGGCATTAGTAGCACACGGGAAAATCATAATTCAATCAAACAGAATTGGCATGTCTTCATGAAGTGAAGTCATTTCTGAAAAATTACTAATACATTTTAGAGGAAGCCTGAACTGAGAACAAAACAGTCAAAATGTTATATTTGGACTTCCAAAGGACCGTTCACAAAGTGCCTTACAAAAGGTTAAGACGTAAGGACCCATGTTGCTGGAGGTAGCACATTGGCATGGATTGTGAATTTGATAATTGGCAGGAAGGAGCAAACGGTGCTATATAGTTCTTTTTTGGGTTGACGATCTGTAAGAAAAGTGGCTCAACAGGGCTCAGTGCTGGAACCACAAATGTTCATAATCTACATTGATGATTCAATTGAAGGAAGCAAATATACTTTTGTCAATTTTATAGCTGACAAAATAACAGGTGGGAAGGCGGAATGCAAGACGGATGCACCTGGTTCACAGACAGGTGTATTGATGGATTTAGTAAATGGGCAAGCAATTGCTAAACAAAGTGCAAAATATGAGAAGTTGTTCATTTTGGAAGGGAGAGCAAGGAAACAAAATATTATTAGAATGATGAACACACGCAGAAAGCTGCATCAAAAAAGGCAACGGTGGTGTTGTGGACGAAACACAGAAAATGGGCAAGGAGGTGCTACATGAAATAAAAAGTCTACTTGAATTTTGGCCGATATTTCAAAGAGGTAGGTTCAGAAGACTACAGAACAATTACTACAGAGTGCTGGCGAGAACACATTCGGAGTGTTGTCAGCAGTTGGTGTTTCCTCACTGAGGGAAATATATGATTCCTTGAGAAACAATTCAGAGAAGCTTCAGGCACATGATCCCTGGTGTGGAGGGACTGTCATGTGAGAAAAAGCTCAAGAGATTGGGAATCTACTCACTGGAGTTTAAAATTCTGAGAGGTCATCTCATTGAAACATGTAAGATTCTGAAGGGAATTGACAGGGTTAACATTGAGAAGATATTTATCTTCATTGGACAGTATCAGAATAAAGGCAAGTCAATTTCAGACTGAGAGAAGTGGAATTTCTTCTCAAGGAGAATTTGCCTTTGGAACAACTTGTCACAGAAAGTTATAGTTCAGACTCCTTGTGTCTCGTTAAGTTTGAAATGATTAGATAATTGACCATTAAGGAAATTGAACGTGTTGTATTGGGCAGTTCTTAAATTTGTTCCATCTTCGAGTCATTCCATAAGAATTTAACATTCCAGTTTTGATGAAGTCACTTCAAGTTCACAACTTGTTCACGTTTACGGTTCAATGGATTAACCAATAACACTTTATCAAATGCTTGCCTTGCCAAAACTTATTTCCACAGACATATCACATTCCTCAGTGACTGCCTCTGGCTCAGACACCCGACTCAAGTTTCATCCATCTTGCTTTGAATCCAGCTTGGATCCCTGATGTTCAACCTTCCACAGACGGCTGCGCCCACTAATTCCTGAGATCTGCACTCAGTGCCATACATCATCATATGCATACTCTCACCTCTCTCTCCAACAGCAGCGCATCATACTGGATCAGGGCTACACCACTCCACAGTTTGACTTCATCATCTGACTCATTCACTGGGCTAACCAGAACCATTTTCATTTTCGATTCACGCATCAAGGTCCATAAGATGCAACAACTCAGAGGTATCCAGATATCTGGAACCTTCCTCACATCACCTTCCTTTGAATTTATCCCCTCTGCAACCCTGCATCCCATTGAGTATTCACCATTCCTCCTAACTTTTCGCTCTCCAATGTTGAACATTTTGTACTCTGTAAGTTATCCCTCTGCAACCCCATGTTAACAAATTTTTGGAATGACATTACATTGCACTCTTCATCTGCTGTCTTTGCCTCCATACCCATTGTTCTGTAATACAGACAAAAATAATTAGAGGATCATTGCTGAGAATAAAAAGAATCAGAGCACACAGGATGTTGGAGTGGATTGAGGGAGTGCTAACGTTTTGTGTTTGTCAGAGGCTGTTATTGGAGGTTCTGATATTTTGTGAACAACCTTTGACAAAGCAGACAAGCTGAGAACAGTAAGGCAGGGCCAACATATTATCTTGTCTATCCAACTGGAAATGTATCCGCATCTCCATGAGGCAACTGCACATTTAACCCTGTACGATGATGCAAGGGGTTGACAGTGCTCACATTTACGCAGCGGGTTTGATAGTTTTATACAGAGTCAAAAACTGTGAGGGATTGTCAATGCGTGATTCCAGGACAGTGCCCCATGTAACGTATTTTTTGACAGCTTGCAGATGAATTGACATGACAATTTAGGTCTCACAGGTCAGGCTCGACCTGGAGTCACGTGCGAGGAAACTTTCGATCATATTGTTGAAAGTTTTTTTTTATCAATGAATCGAAGATGGTTTTGAAATCGTCATTACAGTCTTCATTCCAGGTGTTCGTTGAATTCTTATTCCAGCATCTGCCAAATCAGCACCTGACCCTGGGCTCCAAGAACACAGGTTTGGCTTTACGGATGCACTTTGTTGAGATTTTGAACATTCGACCAAAGCCCACTCCCTCATCCCTTGCCCCCAACTCCATCCGTGAATACTGACAATTTTGCCTCAGCTATTTGTCTCTTCTCAGAGCATATTCCCTGGCGACTTTGTCTGCTTTATCACAGCACAAGGGTTATTAGATGAGAGTGTTAATTTTAGAATAAGCTACCAGCCTCAGTAATATTCAAGTAAAACCTCTTTGTGTTGCATGACTGCTTGCAGAGAATCCCAAGCAATCTTAAAGAACTTAAAATAGACGAACCCTCAATGCTTTCAGGTGACAATGGAGCAGCGCTCATAGGGACCTGTGAAGAATGTGTCCATTGTTGTAGACTTCCTTCTTTCATTCACAGGATGAGGGTGTCACTGGCTCGGCAGCATTTACTGTCCATCCGAAATTGTTCAGAGTGGTTTAACATTGCTGCAGGTCTGGAGTCACATGTAGGCCAGACCAGGTAAAGATGACAGATTCCTTCTCTGCACGACATTAGTGAACCAAATGGATATTCCCTGACAATCTTCTGGCTGAAGATATTTTAATTCCAGATATTTTATTCAATTCAATTTCCACCATCTGCCGTGGTGGCATTCGATGCATTCCCAGAAGGTTACCCAGGTTGCTGGATTAATACTGCAGCGATAATATCAGTCGGCCACTGCCTTGCATTCTGCTGGCTATTTAACAGGCAGTGTGGGTATGTTTCAGTCATTATGGGGCTTTGGGGATGTTTCTGTATTTCTTCAGCTTCAGGTATTTTTCAGGACTTACCCAGACCATTTACTTTCAGCAGGAGTCCAGTTGAATATTGTAACTGAATGTGATTTTGTTATTTATTTGAGATCCTATACAGTCAACTTGTCAGTGTATGAGTGAGATTCTCATGTAGTGTTGTGTGTTTGTAAATGCAGAGATTTCCAGGACCTGTTTACCAGGGGATGTATTAACGTTTTCTTCGGTTGACAGATTATGTGTCTGTATTTACAGGAACCCCAGTGGATTTTGGCCATAATTAAGCAGGATCCAGCTGAAAACATCAATACTTACACAGAAACCCCAAATGACAATATTAGGGTGAATGGTAATGCCTCGCTATTGTGTCGAAATTAAATTGCGTCAGGTACAAGTTGTCAATATTTATATTAGGTCAATCTGGAGAAAGCTGTGTGTAGAATTGCAGATCATACGCTGCAACTGAGACCCATCAAGTCTGAACAGCTGAAGAATAATAAATACGATGGCAGACATTAGGGCCACTTTCCACCCATTGCCTCACTACAAGTACATGCCCAAGTTCTTCTTAAAGGTTATGAGGATTCTCGACTCAGCTTTCCTCATCAGCAGTGCATTCCGGACAGCTACCGCCCTTTCAGTGAAAAGGATTGTTTTCTCAATTCCACACTCAACATTCAACCTTTCACATTTGATTGAATACCCATTGTTATTGATAATTCAACTGTGGAAAATGCTGTTGTCCATTCATTGTGTGCGTACCCCTCATAATGTATTATACCTGCATCAAGTCTGCCTCAATATTCTGCGAATTTAATGAAAACAAGCCGACCTTATCCAAACTCGCTTCATATCTAAAATATTCCTTCCCAGGCAACATCCTGCTGAAGCTTCTGTGTACTCCCTCAAAGTGCTGTCACCTAGTTCCTGTAGTGTGCTGGCCAGGGCTACAGAGTCCAGCTATAATTGAACCAAAGTTTATAGTTTCAACTGCAGCTCCAGCATAAGATCCTTGTTCCTATAATCTATACTACGACTGATAAGTACAATAGTCTGGTCTGCCTTCTAAACTACCCGATTATCCTTTCCAGCTCACTTTACAGATCCCCTGAGCTTACCATGTCTTGTCACTCACTCAATACTACCCTGTAAATTCCCTTCTTCCAACATACACCACTTCATGTTTATCTGTGTTAGACAGTGTGTGTATAAAGATCACAAAGAGACAGCAGCTCGTTGCCCCTACGTTTAGCACTGCCGGCTAACACAGCTCTTGACCTCGGCTCCATTCTGCCCAGTCTGATTGGGGTTTACACATTCTGCCCGTATTTACGTGCCTAATACAGGGAACATGGGATGATGTTAAACATGTTAAGTTCTGAAAAGTGCGCAAGTCGAGCCAGATTCTATTATGACTGAATATAAAAGAAGCCAAGCAAAAAGACAACTCATGAAAAACTTAGGTTGAAAATTATACCGGGCAATACGGCATGTTTGTTTGTCAGATCATTTCCCATTGCTGTCAAACTTCAATTGTGTAAGAGGAAATGTAGCATCTACAACAGAGAAAATATAGTGACATTGTTGATATGAAATAGTTGTGAGTTGGAAAGTCCAACATCTGATGAACTAGTTGATGATAGAAAACTTACATTCTTATATGAATGCAAAACGTAGCAACAAGAAGTTAGTACTCGGATTCACCACCTTGTAGACAAGTCAGTGAAAGAGGAGACAATGGCCAAGGAAATTTACTGCAAAATGCTATGGAGCCTACATTTGGGAGAAAGTTTAAGGACAGGCAATACATGATATATGCCGTAATTTTGCAGTAGTAGGGGAACAAAATTCGATAAGCAGAGACAGGACTTTTCTTTAAAGAGGTAGGAGAATAGATAAAACTGCATAAAAAGCAGGACTCTGTTGGTGGGAAGTGGTGCGGAGGTCGGGGGTGAGTGGATTTTCGATTTGATGATAATTTGTTCATTGTTGGAACTAGTGAATGAAACCTCTGAAGAGCAGGTGTGCATGCTGGAATGGATAGAGATAGAGGAAGCTGATGTGCTGAAAGTTTTGTCAAACATTAAGATTGACAAGTCGCCAGGCCCGGACCAGATTTGTCCTTGGCTGCTTTGGGAAGCGAGAAATGCAATTGCTTCGCCACTTGCGAAGATCTTTGCATCCTCACTCTCCACTGGATTCGTACCTGAGGACTGGAGAGAGGCAAATGTAATTCCTCTCTTCAAGAAAGGAAATAGGGAAATCCCTGGCAATTACAGACCAGTAAGTCTCACGTCTGTCGTCTGCAAGGTGTTAGAAAGGATTCTGAGGGATAGGATCTATGACCATCTGGAAGAGCATGGCTTGATCAAATACAGTCAACACGGCTTTGTGAGGGGTAGGTCATGCCACACAAACCTTATCGAGTTTTTTGAGGATGTGACTAGAAAAGTTGATGAGGGTCGAGCTGTGGATGTGGTGTATATGGACTTCAGTAAGGCATTTGATAAGGTTCCCCATGGTAGGCTCATTCAGAAGGTCAGGAGGAATGAGATACAGGGGAACTTAGCTGCTTGGATACAGAATTGGCTGGCCAACAGAAGACAGCGAGTGGTAGTAGAAGGAAAATATTCTGCCTGGAAGTCAGTGGTGAGTGGGGTTCCACAGGGCTCTGTCCTTGGGCCTCTACTGTTTGTAATTTTTATTAATGACTTGGATGAGGGGATTGAAGGATGAGTCAGCAAGTTTGCAGATGACACAAAGGTCGGAGGTGTCGTTGACAGTGTAGAGGGCTGTTGTAGGCTGCAGCAGGACATTGACAGGATGCAGAGATGGGTTGAGAGGTGGCAGATGGAGTTCAACCTGGATAAATGCGAGGTGACGCATTTTGGAATGTCGAATTTGAAAGCTGAGTACAGGATTAAGGATAGGATTCTTGGCAGTGTGGAGGAACAGAGAGATCTTGGTGTGCAGATACATAGATCCCTTAAAATGACCACCCACGTGAACAGGGTTGTTAAGACAGCATATGGTGTTTTGGCTTTCATTAACAGGGGGATTGAGTTTAAGAGTCGTGAGATCTTGTTGCAGCTCTATAAAACTTTGGTTAGACCGCACTTGGAATACTGCATCCAGTTCTGGTCGCCCTATTATAGGAAAGATGTGGATGCTTTGGAGAAGGTTCAGAGGAGGTTTACCAGGATGCTGCCTGGACTGGAGGGCTTATCTTATGAAGAGAGGTTGACTGAGCTCGGTCTCTTTTCATTGGAGAAAAGGAGGAGGAGAGGGGACCTAATTGAGGTATACAAGATAATGAGAGGCATAGATAGAGTTGATAGCCAGAGACTATTTTCCAGGGCAGAAATGGCTAGCACGAGGGGTCATAGTTTTCAGCTGGTTGGAGGAAAGTATAGAGGGGACGTCAGAGGCGGGTTCTTTACACAGAGAGTTGTGAGAGCATGGAATGCATTGCCAGCAGCAGTTGTGGAAGCAAGGTCATTGGGATCATTTAAGAGACTGCTGGACATGCATATGGTCACAGAAAATTGAGGGTGCATACATGAGGATCAATGGTCGGCACAACATTGTGGGCTGACGAGCCTGTTCTGTGCTGTACTGTTCTATGTTCTATGTTCTATTAAATAAATAAATTGATTCTTGTAGCTTGTAAAGGGCAGAACAGGGATTTTCTTTCTTTTAAGCATTTAAAAAATAGAATACACGATGAAACGCGAGGTTTTCCTGTTCCGAAATATTGACTTCACCAACTTCAAAATCCCTCCTCCCCCAGCCTTATCCCATGCCCAGCCTCCTTCCTCGCCGCCTCCCTGACCTGACCCAACCTGTCCACCCTTCTCACTGACCAATCACAATAATGCCTCACCTGCATGCAGTCATTAACATTTCACCTCCCTTTCCCTCAGCACCACGCCTCTCACTCTACTTACGCCTGTTCTCCCCTCCTCATCCCCAGTCCTGAAGGTCTCCGCCAAAAAAAATAACTTTCCTGCTCCTTGGATACTGTCTGATCTGCTGTGCTTTTCCAGCCTCGCATCTATTGACTCTGGTTTCTAATACCTGCAGTACTTACTGTCGCCAACACACTGGCCTTGGTCTCTTTCCTATTTAATTCCTGAATGTGTCTCACTGTCTGACACAGACTTTTCTAAAAAAAACTGTTTTGTCGCTGTCTATTCTCGTCATATCATACCTGACTTTGCTCCTGATTCAGACTTTGATTTCAGACTCATCCCCTTCCTCCTCCATAAAAGTCTTGCATTTAACTGAGTTAACTTGGTCTCTGCAAAATTCTCCCGCACTGATACTTTTACCAATGGAATGACATCATCACCTAAATTCAAGCCCGGATTCGCCACCTCCCTTGTAAGGCATGTCACATGCAAGGTTAGAAACTAAACTGTCCTGGATGTGTTCAAGAATTCCCTCCCTCTAAATCACTTATAATTTGATTACTTCAATGAATGTTGGGAAGTTGAAATCACCACTATCGTGCACATGATTTTTGCACTCTGAAATATGCCTCTGCATCTGCTCCTCTATTTCACCCAGATGAGTCAGGAGCCGATATTAAACTCCAACCATTTAAACTCCTTTCAAAAACAAAATGGAAAACGAACAAGACCAGGATTTTCCGTTGAAGAATTGTTCTTTTATTCTGACATTTTTCTTAGCTCTGCCCATGTGGGTTTATTTGAGGAAATCTCCAGGATGTCATCCTTTCTAATTGCCCAAAGTGATAAACTGCTCAAAAACGTGGTGCCGTCTGTTCTTGCGACTGCTTCCTCGCTTTGCCTCGGACCCGATATTCTACAATATTGATCTGTCAATCCTTCTCCTACCTTGACCGCATCTGAGTGATAGAATATATTCCCATGTGCTCTCTTGTGTCATCAACGCATCTGCCTTGTTTTTCAAGATAATGAAGTGTGAAGCTGGATGAACACAGCAGGCCAAGCAACATCTCAGCAGCACAAAAGCTGATGTTTCAGGCTCAGACTGGGTGCAATAAAATAGACTCAGAGTCACAGAGCGCCATGGAGCCAAACAGCCCAGAAACAGGCCCTTCGGTCCAACTCACCCTGCTCCTATGATGCTGCTTGGCCGGCTGTGGTCTTCCAGCTCCACACCTTGTTATCCCCCATGGTCACCGAGTTTTCTAAACTAAACTAGTCCCACTTGCCTGCAGATGGCCCATATCCCTCTAAATCCTTGGTGTTCATGTATCTATGCAAATGCCTTATAAATATTGTAACTATTCCTGCATCTAGCACTTCCTCTGGCGGTTCATTCCACATGAGAACCATTCTCTGTGTTAAAAAAGAAGTTGCTGAGCAGGTCCCTTTCAAATCTTTTGACTATCAATTGAAAGAAAAAACTAAATCCCTCTGGTTTTGAACTCCCCCACCTCTCCCACGCCCTGCCTACAGTAGGGAAATGATCTTTGTTATTTTCGCGATGGACGTCCCTCATTGTTCTATAAATGTTGTAAGGCCTTTACTCAACACCTTATGATCCAGAGAAAAATGTCCCAGACTATCCACCTTTTACTTTTAACTCAAACTCTCCAGTTCCAGTAACATCCTTGTAAATTTTCTCTGGATCCTCTACAAATTGATAATGTCCTTTCTTTAGCTCAGTGACCAGAACTGTACACGATATTCAAGAACTTGTTCCAGCAACGTCTTGTGCAAGCGCAACATCATGTCCTAACTCCAACACCGAGCACTGAAGGTACCATTCAGCCTTGCCAATCTCAATCGCGATTTTACTTTCATTGAATGTACTTTATCTGTCTTCCTGATTCACTTATCGTTACTTCTAGTACTTCAAGTGCAGCTCTGCTGCTGACACTTCTCTCAGGATCCCACCTCCTTCCCCTGTTAGCTTCATCCCTTTTCAACAGCACGAGTAAAGATCGCCCTGGATTCCCCACCAATCCAACCAACAGTCGCAATGACCTAGTACTGAGAAATTGCAGACCATTAGAATTGTGAGTTTCATGCAAATGACTCAGAAACAAAGAACTTTTTCTTTAAATGAAAGAATAGAAAATGGTGCAAGTCGGTTACATAGGGATGCAATCATTGTATCAGAGTTATATTTTCCCTGTGAATGAGTATGTCATTGAGGGATGGCATGGTGGTTCAGAGATTAGCACTGCTGTCTCACAGCACAAGGGATTAAATTACCCAGCATTGTGCAGAGATGTACTAGTTAGGTGAATTGAGGGGAAGTTGGGAGCCTGAGACAAGGAGCAATGCACTTCAGCGGGTCAGTGATGGATCAAATGGCCGTTTTGAGCACTGTAGGAATTGCATGGGTTGGAGGTAGCTGATAATATAGATTAAAATTCTACTTCCACCTTTGTGATGAGACTTTTATGCCTATGATCTATAGCTTTAAATCTCTTCATCTCCCCTTCTCCTGGATTACATAAACCTAACCATACCAGCTACTGAATGTAAAAAAAAATGTATCGAAATAATCTTTCATTCTGCTTTATAAAGATGCATTGCACGCCAGACAATCTGAAGAAGGGTCTAGGTCCAAAACGTCAGCTTTCCTGCTCCTCTGATGCTGCTGGGCCTGCTGTGTTCATCCAGCTCCACACCTTGTTATCTGCAGCACCCTCGTGTCTCGGTATAACAACTCATTTGAAATACAAATGCATTGTTATTGTATATTAAGAAGAAAATTTGAAGCAAATTAATTTAGCTATGCTTTTGCCGCAGGGAAATCAAACAACCACTTTAGTTTCCCTATTTACAGAAGAATAAAATGTGCTGGAGTAAGTCTAACATGGATTGACTGAAATAATGTGTGATGTATTCGGTATCTGGGAAATTTTGAGCGGGTTTATTCCATATCAACTGGTGTTGAATAGCAGTAGCACTATTGGTTGAAGTGTCAAGTGCAGGACTTAGCGGTTTTTTAGAATCGTAATATGATAAAATAAGAGAATCATACGGTACGCTATTTTCCCTATGTTCTTCTTTTCGAATGAGCGTGGGTGTAAGCAACTGTTCCCATGCAGATACTTCATGAGACAGCTCAATGCAACGACAACTCAGGAACACATAATTGAAGGTCCAGCTCAAAGTGCAATTGGTCCTTAAATACTTCATTCCTGAGTAGTAGGTGCATTGTGTAAGCTCAACTCAAAAGGGCGATGTAGAATTATGTGCAAACTTTTGACTCTTGAGATGCATATTGCTGTTTGTCTGAGATAAACGTAAATAAAATTCTTTCATAATGCACAAATATTTAAAGGAACAATGTACCAAGAAGAGGGGAGTTGGGGTTATTTTTCATTGCGAGGGTAGACGGGATGAAAATGCATTTCGTGGTAAGGTAACAGAGGTTGGTAACCCCATATTTTTGGACACAATATTTAAATGAACATCAGAGCATCGAAGCCTATGCACACAGTACAGTAAAGTATATTGAGAGTTACTAACCTTAGTTTTGCTGGTGCAAACTCGAAAAACCAAAGTGCTTAAGCTGTAGTGGAACATTCTGTGATTACATGTAATCACCACAATTAGAAAAAGGAAAATGACGTTTTAATTATCATCTCAGAGACACAGAAAATCAAAATGTTGCTCACTGAACTCACAGGGACCCTTGTTTATACCAATGTGTTCAATATTTCATATTCAATGTATAAAATGCATTATTTAACATGAAATTCATATTTCGAGGCTTGCATCACAAAGGTTGAGGAGAAGGTCAGTTAAAGATGATGTAGAACATTTAAAAACAAATTGAACATGCTGGACCAACAAAGTAAATCTCATGGACACTGTGGCTAAAATATATGACTTGCATTTCAGCTGCATCAAAACACAACACAAGTGGCAATGCTTTGAGATGTTCCAGTTTTTGTGTGGAATTGCAAACACAAGGAAGCTAGACAAACGATGGGAAGGACAAAACAACAGCCCTAATAGGGTCGAAGAGACACGGGGTTTCATGTGGAAAAGGAGGGAATTACACGGAAATTATATGGATAATAAAATGATTTCCGAAATAGATCTGTATTTCATGATTCTTTCCTGGAATAAGTGATGTGTCAAGTAATGTGTCAAGTATTAACTGGTCCAATGCTTTAATCAATGATGCAACGATGAAAACAAGAGTGCAATCCCCTTTCTATATCACCTTATCCCCTTGTGTTGTCACTTTCGGGGAGCTCTGATTTCGGACGCCTTTGAGTGCCTCATTGCAAATCAAAATAAATCTCAAGTAAGTTTGCAAAATGTCAAATTGAATTCAATAAAGTCTGGAATTAAATTCATAATTAATTAGATATAAATTAATTGAATGAGTTTTTGATAACAGGTGAAACCTGATCTAAATGACATCTTGTTCACGAATATGATTTTGAGAAGGAAATCTGCCTGATTTGAGCTGGCCTGGTCTACATATGACTCCAGAAATATAAGCAATACAAATCTGAAATGTCCTTTGAAGCGGCTCAGGAAATCAGTTGCTCACGGAGACAAACGTCTCAAGTAATGCTCTTAATTCACTATGAGAACGATCAAAGTGAGACAATTAACATTTACAGCACTATGTGTCTGAGAAGAGGGGATGGTTGATCTGTCGGAATTTCTTGACAATGTTATAGAGTGAAAATTGCTTGAAAAGAACCAGTCCAAATCTGGAGATTGTGCAGCTCATTAAGCACACAGGCATGGGTTCATTCACGATCCGAGATGTCATTCATTTCGGACAACATTTGAATGCCCTCAGTTGAAGTGGATAAATGATATCTTTCCAAGTTTACCGCGAATATGATCCATCAGTTGAGTATGATTAGGCCAAACACATGCGGCTGAGGAATATTTGAATTGGGAAGTTGTGACTGACAGCTTTAACTTCCATCAACCGCAATCATCTTCTTTTCTTCCAGCTCTGACAGTTCTGAGATTTTCTGGCTGGCTCTAATGAATTTCAGATGTATTTGAAACCTTAAATGTCATAGTTATTCAGTTCTGCTCACTCAAGTTCACGTGTATTCGGTCATCTCAGACACATCCCCTGATCTGGCACATCAATTCTCAGGCTAAGTAGGGCAGGATTTGGTCATTCTAGCATATTTGCCTCTTTTGATTCTGCAGGAATAGAGCGTCGCTGCCAGGATGGCAGAAGTTGAAAAGTCACATTACTTTTGAGGACACTTCCCGTGATGTTCCCGACAGGAGACTGGCGGCGAACAATCTGACAGATTGATGTTGCTGCATTCTTTGTCAAGTAATTGTCAGTGTTGTACAGGCCACGCAATGAAGCAATTTGGTTGGGAGCAAGTTGGAGGCAATCGAACTGTTTACAGTCGCTCCAAGAGTCGGAAAGTCTGCACTGTTTTCAGCGTATTTTTCCAGAAGGTGAAGTTTGTTTGAAGTGTATTATTCGCCACAACTGTTACAGAAGACATAGATACTGAATGAGCTGGTGCCATTGGATGAGGTTCAGATGCTACACTGAATGCCGGGTTATATGTGTCCCCTTGGAGAGTGTATGGGTTTGGGATGCAATTGTCTTCTACGGTTTGACCACTGCTGCCTCGGAAGGTACATTGCGAAAATCAGCAGAACTTGCTAGCCCTTGAAAGAGTGATACAACTAAGCTGGTATTCAACTTGTAAATTACTTCTAAAGTCTGCATCAGTTTTGAAGGTAAACTGACTGTGAATATACTCATGTCAAAAAGGAAATTTAAATGTGTTACATAAATCTGGGATTTGAATCAAGAAAGAGTAATCTTGATCCCAAATATTTCATTGAATGTTGTCTCAAATTATCTGTTTCAGGAATATCTTCGAGGGGAGGAAATCTACCGTTTCTATCAGCCTATTAAACACATACCTCCTGGTCGACAGCAATGTGGTTGCCGCTTAAATGCCAGTAATGAGCCTGAAGTGCTTCACCTTTAAAAAAAAACAGTTCATTACTGAATACTGAGAACTGCAAAGCAGAGGCACAGACAAGGCAGTAGGAAATTAAACAAAGGAATAGTTAGAAGTTGTTCGTGTCAAAATCGAGAGGGGGGCAGAATAAATAAAACCCATCCTTCCCTACAGCACTACACATGCACATATACCGCTGAAATGTTCTGGTAGGAAATTTGGCAACAACTTCTTAAGGGTTCTTTGTAATTGTGCAATAAATTTCCGTGAGGCAAATAATGCAAATGGTTCATTGAAGTATAAAAGACTTCAGATCCAGAAACTGAACTGGAATAATTTACGTGCTACAAGGACATTGTTGTGGATTTTTTTCACCTGTTTAATCGACATGATTATTCCAATCCGACTGCTGTGCTGCTTGCATTCCATCAGGGAGTTAAATCCAATCAGCAAACTGCCAGCTAGTTTTCATCAAGGCGAATTATGTCGCAAGTTCAGCTTTACCTTGGTGATACATTAGGTATAAATTAAAGTACTCAGAATACCACTGTCACACGTTTGAATAGAACAGCGTTGCTTTCAGAATAAACTTACATCTCTTGACTGTGAAAATGCATGAGCTGGTGGACAGTATCATGAAGATATGCTACACGCTAATTGCTTTCATTGGTGTTCCCTGTGAGTGAATATAATCACGGGTGGCTTGTGCATCTTTGTATCGACTGGCTTCTGTTTTAATTCTGCCAGGAATTATATCCATTGCTGAATTCCTGGTTAGTCGTACATGGGATGGGGGAAGGGCGATATTGTTTAAATGTGTTGGAACTCAGACAATTGCTTATTGTCCTCTTTTGGAATAATAGGGAAAGGCTGAGTAGTCTGGTGTTGTTTCTCTGATGTGTTGGATGCTGAGGGTGACCTTATAGAGGTTTATCAAATCATGAGAAACGTGGATAAAGTTGACCAGACAAGGTTTATTTTTGCAGCCAAGGTAGCAGATTCCACAAATATAGGGCATCGATTTATTGTGAGAGGGGACAGGTTTAAAAGAGACAGGAGGGGCAGCTTTCTTCATGCAGAGGGTGGTGTGTGCATGGAACCAGTTCCCAGAGGAGGTGGTTGAGGCGCAGATAATTTGAACATTTGTCAGGTATATGGCTGGTTAAATGAATAGGACGTTTTCAGAGGGATACGGGCTAAATGCTGGCAAATGGCACCAATTCTGGTCGGTATGGACGAGTTGGGCTGATGGGTCTTTTTATAACTTCGTGACTCCATGCTTCTACTGAAAAGAAAATCTACGCAATCATTACCTGGACCTGTTATGCGATCAAATTTTGCATAATACTGTTCAGTCTCTTTGCACACTTGTATTCTTTTTCTCAATCATTCAATTGAATGACATTTATTGTCCATCATATTTGCACCTTACGTTGTCGTTCGAAGCAGCTTTATTGAATTATGCATTCCATTAGTCCTCGTACCTGGGAAATTCCAAGCTCTTGAAAATATGTACTTTACTATATTTGATGAAGAGACATTGCAGGAGTGGTGAACTGGTTCCAAGTCCCCAATTTGTGTGTGGCTGTGCTTTAAATGTAAAGTAAATAATTTTACTGTCACTGCAGAATGAAATGAGAACGAATCCACAACTGGATTTCAGGTCCCTGATCTGAATGAACGTGTGTCTGTTACTGTAGAATCACATCAGCTTTTGGGGGTAGTTGAAACTGTAATAGAATATGCAATATAATAGACTCAATAATCAACATGCTGAGTCTCACGAACCATAAAAATGAACTGAGCTCACTTTATAACGATTGTAGAAATAAGATCTGGGAAATCTCGGTCAGATAACTCGTACTAACATCTGAAAGACTTTCCTTGTCAACATTGTTCAGGTCAGAGATCTGGTAAAATATTTCGCAATTGCCTGGATATCTGCAGCATCGAGATGTTTCAGAAGATTCATCGTGATCTTAAACAAACCAGCCCGCACGACTGACACTGTTACTCACACTTTCAATGATAGCTCCCTCTAATGGCCGGACCAGAACGCTCAAAATATTTTAAGAAGGCTGCATAGACATGTTTTCCTTTTCCTGTTAGAAATGCAAAAATACGTGTTCCAGATGCATTTCATATTCGGTTTTCAGCAAAACGTACCTTGTTCTTCAAACGCTCTAGTATACAAACAAAGAAAGAAGCATAGCATGACTCGATTGTAAAAGATAACACAAGGACACATACATTGATTACTATGATTCAACTGTCCCAATGTAGTAACAATTCATAAATGTATGCCTTGGCAAAAAAAAAAATCAGAAATCAAGTTTTCCCACATGCAATGCCCACAATAACAAGAGAAACTCCAGCTTCCAGCTGTAATCAAGAGAGGGGGGAATAGATTATACCTCGACTAAATTCGAGCATCCATAAAAGATCTCAAAAACAGCCTAGAAAGCCTGTTCTGTGAGAACTATACACACCCATCTCGGTTACTTCTATTGTTCTGATTAAGAAAGAAACAAGGCCTCCCAAACTGCTTCCTGTTTCCTCATATGCTATGCCACTTGTAAATGCTGTCGAGACAATTCACTCATTCTACTTAATCATACTCTGAAATTTGACACATAGTCCAAATATTGTCAGTTATCCTCTCAACTCTTGCTGAAAATCTAATACAAACGGACTGAATTTTGTGCAGCCCTAACTGCAGAATGTACAAATGGAATCCATTTATCCCAGTTCTCTGGGTTGCCTTGAATATAAGCCATCACTGTGGTCTTTAGTGTTCAATATAACCTTCTAATGCTCCTTGTAATTCTGGATGTCAAGCAGTGGATTTGAACTGCTTCATTCCAAAGCTATCCATAACTTCATTGAACACCTTTGACATAATTTTTCCCCTCAATCTGATTGTATGTGTGTGTGTCTGTATCCAGTTAAAAACATCTACAATTCCCATAACCATGATACAGCATTCAGAAATCTAGTTCCCATACATTGTGATCAACAAATGGTGAAATCCATTTTTTTTTGTTTTAGGTATGGATCCTGTCAATCAGTTGAGATCCTTGGAAAAGGTGCCTTGTGTTCAGGAATGGTATTAAGGGTGCTGGATTTATTGCTGCCTGATATTTTCCACATACTTGACACATATCTCATGTTCAGCAATATTCAACCACATTCTTAAGTCGCCCAGGCCTGTAAAAACACCTTTGTATTTTGGCTTGAGTTTTCCACATTCACAAATGAATGCCTATTGGTAATTCATTTGTTATCCGCAATACCTCATTTCTGGAACCACCACACATGGGCTCGCGCGCTCACACACGCACGCACACACACACACACACACACACACACACACTAACACACACACACACAAATACAAATCGATGAGATTTTGTCCAGTTCTCATCTGCCTGAATATTTGATGGTCTCTGTTTCCTCATGCAGACGTCACTTTTTTTAAAGACAGTAATATTCTGAGATATGCTAAAATTCCTATTCTGTGTCTGCTTTTCAATACAATTGCTTTCGTTTCTCCTCTCACTGTTGCAATTAATTTATCTGAGCTAGAAATAATAACTTTGTCCTTCATCTATTCCATTTTTGTTTTCTTTTCTGAACTCTTTGATCAAACATCATCTCTGATAATTTAACTTCCTTACCTGTGTTATTTGTTATCTCCTCCTGAAATTTTGTGACATTCTTACTATGTAGTGAGAGGCAAACCAGAATACATTTCCTGTAATGCCTCCCTTAATGTTTGGTTTTCTATCAGCTTTTCAACCACCGAAGGTATTACTCCCACCCATGATCCAGCTATATCATTACAAAACATAAATTGTAGTCCTGGAACCGAGAATTTTTCTATTACTCTGACCACCATTTCACCACCTTCGACAGAACATTCTAACCTCAATTTATTTAATGGGGCATTGCCCTTCTCACTGCAAATTGCACATATTTCCTTTATTTTTCTAGAAATATTCCTTATTAATTACATATGTCCTCTTTTCTCACTGTCAAAGATTGGCTTGTTCCTGTATCTCTTAAAATTTTGATGTCATTTACACTTACGTGAGGAATAAGAGAATGGTCAAAGAAAGAGTAGGGCCGATCAGGGATAGCATAGGGAACTTGTGTGTGGAGCCTGAGGAGGTAGGGGAAGCCCTAAATGAGTTTTTTGCTTCTGTCTTTACGAAAGAAACGACCTGTGTAGTGAATGAAACCTTTGAAGAGCAGGTGTGCATGCTGGAATGGATAGAGATAGAGGAAGCTGATGTACTGAAAATTTTGTCAAACATTAAGATTGACAAGTCGCCAGGCCCGGATCAGATTTGTCCTCGGCTGCTTTGGGAAGTGAGAAATGCAATTGCTTCGCCACTTGCGAAGATCTTTGCATCCTCGCTCTCCACTGGAGTCGTACCTGAGGACTGGAGAGAGGCAAATGTAATTCCTCTCTTCAAGAAAGGAAATAGGGAAATCCCCGGCAATTATAGACCGGTAAGTCTCACGTCTGTCGTCTGCAAGGTGTTAGAAAGGATTCTGAGGGATAAGATTTATGACCATCTGGAAGAGCATGGCTTGATCAAATACAGTCAACACGGCTTTGTGAGGGGTAGGTCATGCCTTACAAACCTTATCGAGTTTTTTGAGGATGTGACTAGTAAGGTTGATGAGGGTCAAGCTGTGGATGTGGTGTATATGGACTTCAGTAAGGCATTTGATAAGGTTCCCCATGGAAGGCTCATTCAGAAGGTCAGGAGGAATGGGATACAGGGGAACTTAGCTGCTTGGATACAGAATTGGCTGGCCAACAGAAGACAGCGAGTGGTAGTAGAAGGAAAATATTCTGCCTGGAAGTCAGTGGTGAGTGGGGTTCCACAGGGCTCTGTCCTTGGGCCTCTACTGTTTGTAATTTTTATTAATGACTTGGACGAGGGAATTGAAGGATGGGTCAGCAAGTTTGCAGACGACACAAAGGTCGGAGGTGTCGTTGACAGTGTAGAGGGCTGTTGTAGGCTGCAGCGGGACATTGACAGGATGCAGAGATGGGCTGAGAGGTGGCAGATGGAGTTCAACCTGGATAAATGCGAGGTGATGCATTTTGGAAGGTCGAATTTGAAAGCTGAGTACAGGATTAAGGATAGGATTCTTGGCAGCGTGGAGGAACAGAGGGATCTTGGTGTGCAGATACATAGATCCCTTAAAATGGCCACCCAAGTGGACAGGGTTGTTAAGAAAGCATATGGTGTTTTGGCTTTCATTAACAGGGGGATTGAGTTTAAGAGTCGTGAGATCTTGTTGCAGCTCTATAAAACTTTGGTTAGACCGCACTTGGAATACTGCGTCCAGTTCTGGGCGCCCTATTATAGGAAAGATGTGGATGCTTTGGAGAGGGTTCAGAGGAGGTTTACCAGGATGCTGCCTGGACTGGAGGGCTTATCTTATGAAGAGAGGTTGACTGAGCTCGGTCTCTTTTCATTGGAGAAAAGGAGGAGGAGAGGGGACCTAATTGAGGTATACAAGATAATGAGAGGCATAGATAGAGTCGATAGCCAGAGACTATTTCCCAGGGCAGAAATGGCTAGCACGAGGGGTCATAGTTTTAAGCTGGTTGGTGGAAAGTATAGAGGGGATGTCAGAGGCAGGTTCTTTACGCAGAGAGTTGTGAGAGCATGGAATGCGTTGCCAGCAGCAGTTGTGGAAGCAAGGTCATTGGGGTCATTTAAGAGACTGCTGGACATGCATATGGTCACAGAAATTTGAGGGTGCATCCATGAGGATCAATGGTCGGCACAACATTGTGGGCTGAAGGGCCTGTTCTGTGCTGTACTGTTCTATGTTCTATGTTCTATGTTCTATTATCTGCTCTGCCTATGTACATCAGTCAGCATCATTTTATCACATCTTCCATGTGATTCCACCGTCTCCTCCAGAAACATTCCAGCAACTCACTGCCTTTAGCATGAAAAAGAAAACTTGCCTCTCACATCTGTTTTAAACATCCCTCCCTTGCACCATGAACCTGTGTCCCCTCGTAATTAACTCTTCCATCCTGGGAAAAAAAGCCTTCAACAAAGCTCATTGGTCTGTACCCGTTTTTTTATTCATCTTACCAGTGCTTTTTCTGAACCATCAACACTGCAACTTCACAGTTTATTGCAGTGAAAACAGCTGAGATTTTCTTTTCTCCTCGTTTCCACTTATGGGTTTCATTCACCCCTCGTGTTTAAATTATCTTTACTATCTACAGTCAGGTCTTATTTCCTTTACCACCTAAGGATTTCATTTTTGTCCAATTTCTGTCACTCATTGAATGGAATTGGTTTCGGAAGCCGAAATTTGATTTGAGAACCAACTCATAATCATCACACATTTCCACGACTAGATAACCAGACTCGCTCAAAATTGTTTGAAGAAAGTAGCCGAGAACCTTGCTTTTTCTTATTTTAAACGCAAAAGTAAGATTTGCAAGGTGGCTTGGTGGTTGGAACTGCTGCCTCACAGTGCTCGGGACACATGTTTGATTCTATCTTCGGAAGACTGTCCGTCTCAAATTTGTACATTCTCCTTGTGTCTGCGTGGGTTTCCTTTGGGTGCTCAGGTTTCCTCTCATAGATGTGCAGGCTAGGTCGATTGGTGACACTAAATTGCCCACGGTGTTCAGGGATGCGTAGGTTAGGTGAGCTATAGGTGCAGGTGCCTGGGTGCTCTGAGGGTTGGTGTGGACTTGTTGGACCAAAGGGCCTGGTTACACTCTGTAATGACCTGTGAAGATTGCAGTAGAGTAGGTGTCCCATGCCAATGCTCATCTATTTATTTCTGTCCCTTTATTTTCAACTGAATTACCTTGTCCTGTGCATGGATGGTATCAGCAGTGGTGAGATCCCAGTGAGCGGACATCGAGCAGCGTTGATATGGATCGAGGATGCTGATCTGAAGCAGGCCCAGAGCATGAAACCCAGGCAGCCCAGAGCATGGGCACTGAGTGACACAGCATGGAAAATAGTGAGCCCTGACTGACTTTCCCCAAACGAGGACAGGAACAGTAGTCAGCAGCTATGACACTGCAGAGACGGGTTTAGCACATCTGCAAAATATCCGCCTGAATGTCATCATTGCTGTTGTTGGCCGGATCCTGCACAGTTCGTGGCAAAGCTGTGGTGGAAGAGCATTACAGCAGCATTGATGAGGTGCACCCATCGGCCAGAGATGCAGCCCTGGCATTGTTTGGCGCAATGCAGTCGGTGACAAGGCAGTGTAGGAGAGGTATTGGCCCAGTAGCAAAGGTGGCACCTGAGGTACGGTGGCTTTGATGATGGTTGCATCTGATGTAGAATTCAGCGAAGTGTTAGCGGAGGAATAACAGAACAGGTGTAGTTCAGGTGATGGCCTGGAGAAAGTCTGAAGGGGACTCGTCAAGCTATATATTTCTTTTCGTTCCCTCATGTTTAAATTAATCAAAATAGCGCTATTTCTAAGTGACAAATGAAAGCTTTCCACTTTATTTATTGTATTCTTTCTATAAAATATACGATACAAAAGAAACCAAAATCAAAATAAAATAAAAGAATGATTGTCTTAAAACAAAACGGTTAATTAGTTGCAGAATCTAATCAATGGGTTTGCAAAGGATGATAGGTGATCTAATTTAAATACTTCGATTTTACCACTAACCCCAACCGGTGGCACAGTGGCTCAGTGGTTAGCGCTGCTGACTCACAGTACCAGGGACCAGGTTTGGTTCCAGCCTCGCATGACTGTCTGTGCGGAGTTTGTGCATTCGCCCTGTGCCTATGTGGGTTTGCTCCAGTTTCCACCCACAGTCCAAAGATGTACAGGCTCAGTGGATTGGCCATGCTAAATTGCCTGGAGTGTTCAGGGATGTGTAGATTAGGAGGGTTCATTCTGGATGGCATGATTTGAGTGTCAGTGTGGGCTGGTTGGGCTGAAGGGCCTGTTTTCCACACTGTAGGTATTCCATGATTCTAAAAATAATTCAGGTAAATCTTTTGCTCATTTCAACTTTTTTAAAAAAAATCTAAATAATGCCTCTGCAGCTCACAAAGTCAAAGGTAATTTTTATGAAATTGAAACGCTTGATTCAGAAGTTTCTCTGCGATCACGATGATGTTCAGGAGATATCTCCGATTTCAGCGTAATGAACTCCAGGCTTAATGAATTTACTTGTTTCAATATTTTCATCAATTTGATAACTTGGCTTTTTGTGTGTTCGGACCAAAATGCAAACACATTTTTTACAGTATTAAAATTGTAAGAATAGCAAATTATTTATTCATCTCACCAATGACTTATAAAATGGCTGCATCCCTTCACTGTGCTAGATAATGGACTAATGTCATTCACCTCCAAACAATCACAAAATTAGCATTGTGTGAGAGCATTAACTGTTGATTTTATGAAATGGTATCAGCCCACAAGGCTTTCATAAAAAATATGCTTTTCAAGCCCACATGGAATCTGAAACAATAGAAATCAGATGTTACTTTCTTTCTTTTCTTCCAGTTAATGCCATGGCGATTGTAATCCTATCTCAGGGAAAATGTGGTCTCTCCGTCTGCACAACGCACTACCTGATTGCCGTGGCAAACAGCAGATCTCTTGGTTATTGTCACTTCTGTCATCGTGTGGTGAATCAGTTCCTATTACTTTCCGGGTGCTGTCCTGATCTTCCACACTTCCTATAGTGTCAATCTTGTTCTAAGCCGTATAGGAATAGGAGGTTCTGTCTGGTTCACTGTCACGTTCACCTTTGACCGATTTGTGGTCATCTGCTGCCAGAATCTGAAGACAAAGTACTGCACCGAGAGTACAGCCACAATAGTCATATCAACGACAGACATTCTTGACTGTTTAAAAAACATTCCCCACTACTTTGCACTTGAACCTGGAGTTATCATCGACAATGTGCCAACATTCTGTGTTGAGAAGCAGAGCTACTATACAGAGATAGGATGGGTCATCTTTGATTGGTTTGTTACAGCCTTAACTCCATGACTTCCATTTGCTCTAATTCTCATTCTCAACATTCTGACAGTCAGGCACACATTTGTAGCCAGTCGAGTGTGTAAGCAGTTGAGGGGTCAGAGCAAGGGAAAGAATCACAGTGACCCAGAGATGGAGAGCAGAAAGAAGTCAGCAATTTTACTCTTCACCATATCAGGTAACTTGTTACTTCTGTGGTCGACGTATCTTATTGAATTTGTTCATTATAGCATAACAGGAATAGACCACAGAGATTACAATGATTCTGAATACATTCTTCAACAAGCTGGATACATACTGATGAATTTAAGTTGCTGCACAAACACATTTATTTACGTTGTTACACAATCGAAGTTCAGAGATCAACTTCAAAGCATGATGAAGTACCCAGTTAACTTAATCCCTCAACTAATTAACAAAGAAAACAAGAGTCCTTGAGCACAGCAATAACAATCTGTTATGACATTTTTATAGAACAACAGTGAGAGATCATTTGCCTTAATGTTATCTTATTTGTTTTTTTGGCCTCGCTGCTCAACGAATGATATGTTTGATTAACTTAAGTCAAATAGAAGTTCACCAGGCTGTCCTGTTAATGTTAGAGGCGCTGCCATATGAGGAGACATTGATAAAGCTGCGCCTGAAATCTAAAAACTTTGAAAGAATGACTGGTGATCTCAAAGGAAACGACAATGCTTAAACTGCGGGACAACGCTTGTTTCATGTTTAATTTGCTCTTTGTAGAGAGGGCCCATTCTTTCACTGTAATACCTTAATTTGTACTAGACATATCTTTCTCTCTCTCTCTTTCACTTTTTTTCACTGGATCTGTCCAGCAGCTCTCTGTACACCTCCGCTGCACCTGTCAATGCCATATATATTTATATATATAACACATATATAATTTTTCAGCAGTAATATTCAATCGATCAGCACTGAAACTGTTCAGTCTGTCAGTCTGTCCACAGATTTTGGCAGATTCATTGGATTTCTTCGAAGTTATATGTTACAGTTTTTAGCACTTCCAAGGCTGGAAAGGACAGATGGCAATTGGATGTTAACTTGCCTGCAGTTTGGGAACAAGGGGCACATTCCCGATGGTCACAGGGGACAGCTTCATCTTTTTCAGGTTCAAGCTGGATTTTTGAGAATGCACGGCTTGTAAGTTCAGCTTAGGAGCAATTTAAGGGCATTACTTATCGAATCCCACCGAGGGACACCAACCATTGTGGGCAAATGAGGACAGGCTGTGCCTTTAATTCAGCTACATATTAAGAGATCTTGCAATCATTTTAAAACAATTACTTAAAATTTATTGCTTATTTCAACAAAAATAACAGCCCTCAAGAGTTCATTTGATTATTTGTAAGAAGAAAAACTAAAATGCCAAACCAATCCTGGAAATGCATCACTGCAATTTGGTATATATCGAAGTCATACACTTATCCTTTCAATGCAATTTTCTCCTCCTTTGTAAAGCATATCCTAACATATAGGAATGCATTCTCCACGTGCATAATGGAAAATAGATTCCAGATATCTACTTTTCAATTACCTTCTCAGCCATTACATATGAATCAATGCCCTCTGCATCACTGCTGCTCTGTCGAAGCAATGTGTATTATCTATGAGACAGACCACAGAAATTCATCGCTGATCCTCAAGCAGAGCGTCCAAGCCCACAACCACTTCCAGATTTAATAACAAGTGCGGCAGATGCATGGGAACATGCTCCCCTTCAAGAAGCTCACCATCCTTACTTGGAAATGGATTGCCTCTTCACCACTGCTGTTAATAGCCGAGTATTCCCTCCTAAACATTATTGTCTGTCTACCTGCAAGATACAGACTGCAGAGTTTCAAGGAAGTAATTCAGCACCTCCTTCTTCAGGACAAGGGAGGAAAGATGGTTTACACATTATAGGATGAATGTGGGAGCACTGAGGAGGGCGCAAACGAAAAATACCAAACTGTTGCCTGGGCAGTCAAGTTTCAGATTGGAGGAGAGACTGAGGAGCCGGAGGATTGTTTTCATGAAAGTACAGGACATTAAGAGGGGACATATAAAAATACAGGAGTCGTAAATAGTGAAGACAGCAGAAGAAGAGTTTGGAGTCATATTGCACCCAAAATTCGGGAAAGTGGAGATGGAGGTGCACTCAATTTGTTCATTGAGAACTGCCAATGTGATATTCGTCACCTGAATTTCTCTGCGCCCCTCACCAAATCCAACATATCTCCCTCAGATCTGGAAATGTTCAGATGACGCCAAATTCAACAAGGGAGCTTCTGAAATGTTCACCTTGTTCCTCAACTGAGGATTCCTCAGATCCATTGTTGACAGGACCCTCGACCAATTCCGACCAATCTCCCGCACTCCATGCACGAAGATCTAAACCTGACTTTGTCAGTCAGCCTGCCAAAAAGAGTGGTGCTGTTGGAGTCTGTTGCAGAGGCTGAGCACCAGCTCTCAGATACCTCCTCCTAACTTCCTCTGGAACATGGCCACACCAGGGCACAAAAGCAAGTGTATTTGCTCCTGCAACGGATCTTGTTTCATCTGGAGATCTCCCTGCTCTGCTTCCAAGCTGATAGGCTCCAGCCCCACACAGCGAGCTGGTTCCAGCCACCTTCTCTTTCCCATGAACTTGCAACCCCTTTACATGCCCATTCCCTATCAGGGCGGTCTTAGGGCTTCTCCCTGGAGCAAAGACCTGAAAAATCCTCACTCACCACCACCGTCCTCTGCTTGGTTGATCTCATCCTCGCCCTCCACATTTCTCTTTTAGCGCACCTTATTTGATTCGGGTAAGATGGGTGGCCATAGGTCTCTTTGCATGGGGCTTAGAAATGCCTGTCTCTTCATGAGGTACGTGGAACATTCCTTGTCCCAGTCCTACTCCAGCCCGCACCCACAACTCTTGCTCCAATACACCAATAATATCACCGGTGCTGCTTCCCTCGTTCAATTTTGCCTTCAATTTTGACCCTGCCCTCACTTTACCTGGTCTATCTCTGACTCCTCCCTTACCTTCCTTGTCATTTCTGTTTCCATTTCTGAGGATAGACCGGCCACTAATATCAACTTCAAACCCACTGACTCCCACAGCTTCCTGGACTATACATCCTCACACCCCACTTCCTGTAAAGACTTCATCCCATTCTCTCAGCTCGTCTGTCTCCATTACAAATTTTTAGATGACACCAAATTCAACAAGGGAGCTTCTGAAATGTTCACCTTCTTCTTCAACTGAGGATTCCCCAGATCCATTGTTGACAGGGCCCTCAACTAGTTCCAACCGATCTCCCGTACTTCTGCCCTCACCCCTTCTCTTCTGTGCCACAACAGCAATAGGGTTCCCGTTGTCCTTACCTACCACCCCCCCCCCCCCCAGCATCCACATCCAGAAGTTCATCAGACACAATTTTCACCATCTCCAGCAAGGTGCTATCACCAGACACACGTTCCTCTCCCTTCCATATGGATAATGATGGGATACGGTAGGGGGAGGGGCTTAGATTAGTTCACAGGTCGGTGCAACATCGAGGGCTGAAGGGCCTGTTCTACGCTGTATTGTTCTATGTTCTATGTTCCCTTGTCTGCCTTCTGCTGGGACTGTTACCTCTGGGATACCCTTGTCCACACTTCCTTCAGCCCTAACACCTCGTGCAGCCCTACAGCACCTTCCCCTGCAGCCAGTGAAGGGGCAATACATGCCCATTTAACTCCTCATTCCCCAGTATCCAAGAGCTTCAACATACCTTCTCGTTGAAGAATCACTTCACCTGCTCTCCCCAGAATCTAATCTACTGCATTCGCTGCTCACAATGTAGTCTCCTCTACTTCAGGGAAACTAATCTTAGATTGAGTGACCAATTTGCGGAATATCTGTGTTCTACTTGCAAAAATGATGCGGAGCTACCTGTTGCCTGCCACTTAAACAGACCACCTTGTTCCCTGGTCAACATCTATATCTCTCGCTTTCTGCAGTGTTCCAGGGAAGCTCAATGCAAGCTGGAAGACCAACACCTCGTTTTCCATTTGGGCACCCAGAAGCTCTCCGGCCTCAATATTGAGTTCAATCATTTAAGGCCTAAACTCTCCCATGTCTGAGCCCTCTATCTCACGCACTGGGCCTAGTTTTCACAAAGCCTGCCATTACTCACCACCTGTTGTTAGCCACTAATATTCCCTATAACCAACTCTTCTTCCTCACAGCCTGATCATTATCAATTCTTTGTCTATCCAAGTGCTCTTCTCTCTCTTTAGGGTCTATCCTGTCATTTACTCCCTCCCCTTCCCTTTTATCTGCAACTAAACTGACATTTCCGAGGCATCATCAGTTCTGAGGAAAGTTCACTGAACCCATAATGTTGACTCTGTGTTTTTCCTTCACAGATTCTGCCAGACTTGCTGAGCTTTTCCAGCAACTTTGTTCTTGTTGTTGTTTCGGGAGTTTACAGTTTCTGTGGCACATGATGAGGTTGTGCAAGCAGGCCAAGCTGCCAACATTTTATACTGAATAAACACCACTGTGTTTGAATTAACAGCAACTATGGAGGGCGTTTTGTCGTGCTTTTGATCGGAATTTATTCTCAGGAGCAGAGAAAGATGTTGTCGGAAATGCCTCGAAAACAACTCTTTATTTTTGGCAGCTTTGCATTGATCATCACATGGTGCAATGCGTAAAATCTTAACTCGGAGTAACAAGACTAGAACTCCAGTCAACCTTCAGGAACTATTCCTCTGGTATGTGCTGAGTGCTGATTTCTGAAGAAGGTTCCTGACCCGAAACGTCAAAAGCACAGGAAAAGGCACTCCGATCCATCGAGTCTCCACCAGTCAAAGGCAAACCACTGATGTATTTGAACTCCATTTTCTAGTATTTGGTCCCATGCTTTGTGTGCATTGTCATCGTAAGTACCCATCCAAATTCTTCTTAAATTATATGACTTCATGATTCCCATCATCAACTGGTTGATTCTTTTGTACTCACATGTCCCATAGACCTCCTGCCCCTCACCTTAACTGCATCTGCTTTCCAGAGGGACCACTCTCCCGATGACTCCCTTGTCTGCTCCACCCTCCCCACTAGCCCAATCACCCTGGCACCTTTCCCTTCAACGGCAGGAATTGATACCCTGCCCCGATACCTCCCCCCTCACTCATCCCTGGCCCCAAGAAGACCTTCCACATCAAAAAGATGTTCACCTGCATGTCTGCTAATGTGGTATATTGTCCCTGCTGTTCCCAATGTGGCCTCCTCTACATTGGAGAAACCAAGCAGATGCCTGGGGACTACTTTCTGGAACACCTCCGCTCGGTTCATGACAAACAACTGCACCTCCCAGACGTGAACCATTCCAACTCCCACCTCCCATTCCTTAGATGACATGTCCATCCCGAGCCTCCTGCAGTGCCACAACACACAAAGGTTGCAGGAACAGCATCTCATATTCCGCTTGGAAACCACACAGCCCAATGGTATCAATGTGTTCTTCACAAGCTTCAAAATGTCCCCTCACTGACCGCATCCCAAAACAAGCCCAGCTCGTCCCCGCCTTCTTAACCTGTCCTTCCTCCCACCAATCTACTCCTCGGACCTCAAGCCTCACTCACATCTCCCACCTTCCAGCCTCATCCTGCTTCCTCGACCTCTCCAAGCTCTCTGGACTGACCTATCCCCTCCCTAACTCCGCATCTACACTCACCTTTTCTGACTCCATCCCTTCCTCTTTGACCTGTCTGTCTCCTCTCTACCTGTCTTCTCCTTTATCCATCTTTTATCTGCCTCACCCACTTTCCTTATTTATTTCAGTATCCCCTACCCCTCCCGCATTTTTGAAGACCATTCTAGACCCAAAATGTCAGCTTTCCTGCTCCTCTGGTGCTGCTTGGTCTGCTGCACTCATGGAGCTCCACACCTTGTTATCTCAGATTCTCCAGCATCGGCAGTTCTTACAATCTCTGCTGACATGCTGGATCTGGTTCACACCCACCTGTAATACTAGTTCATACCCTCGTGGGTGGCAGTCACAAATGTCACTACAAGGATATTGGAACCCATCCAGCTGAGACGCAATCCATTCTGCAGGTTCCTCCTGCCCTGGCAGTGATTCCAACGATCCAGAGAGATCAATCCCTTCCTCCGACACTCACCCTTCAGCCACTGCATTATCATCCAATTTCTGGGCTCACTGCCATATGGTAGAGGGAGTTAATTCTGACATTCCAAAGCTAGAATTTCTCTTTATCATCTTTCCGTCCAATTCCCTAATGTCCTGTTCCAGGATCCGATCTCCCTTTCTGCCTACATTATTGATGGCAATATGCACCACGGAGTCTATCTGATTACTCTCCCATTTTGAATAACCTATACCCGCTCAGAGACATCCTTGCCCCTAGAAGGAAGGTGATAACATGTCATCCTGAAGTCTTGCACGGGTTTCCTTGGCCCTGACTATGGAATGCTCAGTCCGGGCACATCGCCTGTAGTTCGACACTTCCAGATGTAACTCAGAATCAATTGCAGTGCCAGTGATCAAACTGCCATTGTTGACTTTCACTGTTTCTGCTGCCCCTTTGCTTCCAGATATAAGTGACCATTGGGTGGAAAGTTTTGTCTAAGCATCTTAAGTAAATTCCCGTGGTGCATCATGGAGAATGTGCAGACACGTTGGCTGTACCAAAAAAAATCATGATTGCAGAGTTTTTGTGACATCCAGCGCGGATGTAACTTCCGAAGAGGGATTGTTCCATGTAACCTACAAAGAAGCAGGCATAGCTCTTAATCTACTCCAATTTGCCAGCATTTGGCCCATAACTATACCAGTTACGAGGAGAGACTGCACAGCCTGTGGTTGGTTACACCAGAGAAAAGTGAGCTGTGGTGGGGTGCTGTCTGGTTAAGGTCTGGTGTATGAAATTATGACCGATGCAGTAAAGGGAGTTTGTGAAAGCATTTTCCATGGCAAACCTGTCTTGAAGAAGTGGACGTAAGTTTCAGTTCAAGAGGTAAATTGTTAAAATGGAAAATGTTCAGGAAGCTTTTGGACAGCCTTGGGCAGCAGAGTTATGGATCGTGATGCCTGAGAGGCCGCTGAAGGCATGCATTCTCGCAACATTTCAGAAGTTTCTGAGCGAACTCTCAACGTGAAAGGAAATGTCAGGCTACTGGCTAAGTGCAGTTCATTCCTCAGTATTATTTTGATTCTGTTGGGTGGCACAGACATGGGCTGAATGACCTGTTTCTATGATGTATCACTCTTCGACTTAAAGTAGCTGCAATAATTTTCTATGTTCAACCAGTTTGCAATAATTCATTCATCGAAATAACTCACTTCGATTTCAAGAGCAGAATGGTTGCAGTCGAGTGAAGGACATGACACAAACAATCTGAGAACCGAGAAATGGGACTCGTGGCATTTGTGTGGGACAGCGCCATTCACGTGAGAATTCAGCTTCGTTCATGGTTGTGTTGGGAACTGAACAGTTTGGTTTTCGTGCTGAACATAATTAACACACCGGGGAATTCACCACCTACTGCACACTTTGTTTTGTTTTCAAGAAAGATCATTAAATTGAATGATGTAACGTTAACATTCACAAGGCCATTTGACAGGGAATAAATTAAGTGCTTCGTGAAACAACATTTTGGAATTGGTTGCAGGATAATTACACGCAGTTTAAGAGAGACGTTACCGTGAAAATGCATCTTCCAATTCAGCGAGTGGTGAAAATATATTACATGATTCTTGCTGTTATTGGCGTTCCTGGTAAGTGGCTGTACTGATTAAATTTGTACGAGTTTGTGTGTTCAGAGTCCACTTCCTCTCCCCCATTTCAGAAAGAGGGTCCATTCCCCAAACGTCTGTTCTCCTGCTCCTCAGATGCTGCTTGGCCTGTTGTGTTCATCCAGCTCTGCACCTTGTTATTGAAATAGCTTACACATGTTTATACTTTCTGGCTAGGGAGACCGATCGGACAGGGTGGCTTTGTGTTTTGCTGGAACACCGGAGGCTGAGGGGTGAACTAATGGAAATTTATAAGATGATGAATAGCATGGATGGAGTGAAAAGTATGACTTTTTTTCCACGGCAGAGTGGTCAGTTACGAGGGGACACAGTTTTAAGTTGGGAGGAGGGAATTATTCACACAAAGGGGTAAGTGCCTGGAACGCACTGTCAGAGAAGCTGGTGTGAGTAGAGAAAATAGCAACATTCAGGAAGCACCTGATTGAATCCGTGAATAGGAAGGGAATTGAGGGATACCGACCTTGGAAGTGAAGACCATGTAGGTTTGGAAGGACAAAATGTGGCAGTGCCGATTTGGAGGGCCAGGTGGCCTGCTCCTGTTTTATGTTGTTCTTTGTTCTTGTTCACCATCCTTTATTGGGCCAGAAGTGTTATTGAATTCAAATTTCACAAACCACAATTGTGAGATTAAAACCCATGCTCAGAAATCTGCCTGGGTTCTCGTTTATTACTTCAGTGATATTAACATTGCACCATCTCTTTCACAATAATCAGAGACCTCTCCAAAGACAGGACTCATTGTGTCTGATTCTAAGAAAAGGCTGATGAAGAACAATGCCTCATTCTGAAAGGAAACCAGTCTGGAGTGTCCGATACTCTGTTGTGACTGATTCTGATAAGAGGTCACACCGTGCTTGGTTTTTGGCCCGAAGATGTGGCCGATTATGAAAGGTATCCAATACTGAGAAAGGGACAGTCCCAGGGGAGATCTGATGCTGATGAGGATGCACAGTTTTTTGGTGTATGTGAAATCCTGACAATGTCTTCTTCAATTGACCAATGTGTGACCAATACTGGCTCTCATTTCACCAGTGTTCTCATCCTGAGCAGAGCCACATTCTCACTTCTGTCTCACTCAGCCATGAGTCTCACTTAATACACAGTAATTAATTTCACGGGAAGATGAAAGACCAGTGCAGGTTCCTCACCTGTGAAGCATCAGGCACGCAAGCTCAGTCCCATTTGACAATGTCTATTCTGCTTCTTCCTGCACAAACTCTCATGTTGGAACCTACGTAGACAGACTTGCAAAGTCGGAAACAAAGTCTGTAAGGATGGCGAGTGGGTCGAAGACTGAGGATTTTCCGAAGGGCAGGTTGTTTAAAGCTTACAGCGTCTGCACACACATACATACACACACGCACACACATTCACACACATACACACACACACACATACACACACACACACACACACACACACACACACATGAACACACACATGAATGCATGATCCATTGAGTGCTGAAGGTCCATGTGAGATTATGATGAATTTTAGGAAGTGATTTTCATTCATTTTTCGTTCTGTCTTCTTCAGTGAATTTACTGGGGATTGTGATCATGTCCTACAGAAAGTGTAGCCTCTCCACCTGCACTACTCGCTACCTGGTGGCCATGGCAATGGCAGACCTACTTGTTATTATCACTGAAGTCATCTTGATCCACGACAATCTTTATTATTTCCCAATTTCTTTCCTGGATATCACACCTATGTGTAATTTAACTGCTGTCCTCCTTCCTGCAGCGACAGATTGTTCTGTCTGGTTTACCGTCATGTTCTCCTTTGATCGCTTTGTTGTCATTTATTGCCAGCAGCTGAAAACAAGGTATTGCCCTGCGAAAACAGCAATTGTGGTTCTAGCAACAATCTGCATTCTTCTTTGTTTGAAAAAAACATTCCTTTGTACTTTATATATGAGCCTTGGACAATAATCGACAATGTACCCTGGTTCTGTTCTACGAAGCCAAGCTACTGTAGGGGGGTTGGGTGGGTTTTGACTGGTTTGATAAGATTTTAACTCCCTTTCTACACTTCAGTTTGGTTTTGTTGATTAATGCTGGGACAGTCAGACATATTTTAGTGGCCAGCAGAGCCCGGAAGAGACTGAAGGGTCAAAGCATCGTAGAGAACCGTATTGACCCAGAGATGGTGAGCAGAAGGAAATCTGTGATTTTACATTTCACCATATTTGGCAGTTTCATCCTCCTTCGGTCTGTGTATGTAATATAAGTGATATACTACAACATAACGGGAAGAGATCCTGGGGATTACAAAGAGTCAAAAATTACCTTTCAACAACTTGGTGTGATGCTGCAGAATTTAAGTTGCTGTACAAATACTTTTATTTATGCCGTGACGCAGACCAACTTCAGAGAACAGCTTAAGAGGCGTTTTGAACCATCCTGTTACATCTATTGTTCAAATATTGAATAAACGTAAGAACCGAACCTCTCCTCACGGCATGTTAACCTATGAGCGACCTCGCTCAAGTGATTTGTTACCCACCTCCCCAAAATACCGATCTCCTCCTGCTGGCTGGCGGTTGTTCATCAAATCAGTTACACGAGTCAAGTCACATGCTCTTGCCGTGCCTGTTGGAGAATGGATTCGATCAAAATGTAAGGATACACAGTCCAACAAGTGGAAGTTGCCAAAATTGCGACCACATCTTCCCCATTCTTTCCTTATGAGCGTCTTTGAACCATTCAGTGAATGGATTGAAACAGCACGTCCTGGAATGAAGAGAACAATGTTCCAAACACCAATCGATGACTGAGCATTTCACGGGACTCATCACAGTTTACTCCTGCACAATCTGTTACAGTCACTCCATTCAGCTCAACGGTGGTCAGCCTTGTATTTCTTTGATAAATCCCATTGTTGCGATGCGAACTCAATACCCAGAGTCTTCTTCTTTGACTGTGTACGTATCTAGTATGTGTTTGTGGTTGTGTGTGTGTGTGTGTATTAATGTGACCAGCAACTGCATCTGCATGTGTAAGAGCGCGCCTCTCTTTGCTTGTCTCTGTGTTTCTACGTGCGTGCTTGATTGTATAACTATTTGTGAAATTGTGTATGTAGTTCAATATTTATGTGTCCACGCTGATGCAGCTTTGCTTGTGAACGCACAAATGTGTTCACGGTTATCTGTGATTCACACTTGGCAAGTGTCCATTTTCGCTGTGAGACTCCGTGATAGTTTCATTGGTATTAATGTATGTCTGAGTGGGTCAGTGTTTCTCCGCATAAGTAAGAGCGTGCATACTTTTTTGTGTATGTTTGTTTCTATCTGTCTATATCTATGTCTGTTTGTGCACGCACGCCTGTGCGTGCAGTTGGGTGTCCTTCTGCGTTTGTGTTTCTCGAAGTTTCTTGAGGAGATTTGGAGCTCGGGTTGTGTTTCACTGAACTGGTTCACTAGTTTGCAGACATAGAACATAGAACACTCCACCGCAGTACAAACCCTTCGGCCCTCGATGTTGCGCCGAACTGTGAAACCAAACTGAAGCCCATCTAACCTACACTATTCCATTATCATCCATATGCTTATACAATAACCATTTAAATGCCCTTAAAGTTGGCGAGTCTACTACTGTTGCAGGCAGGGCGTACCACGCCCTCACTACTCTCTGAGTAAAGAACCTTCCTGTGACATCTCTCCGAAATCTATCACCCCTCAATAACATGTTTTGGGCATTTAGAAAATGATTAGTTTCTTCCTTCATTCCACAAAAAAACTGATCCACACTAGCACTGTGTCCCTCAGTCATATACTTTCACAGGGGGAAAGGGGATTGAATCAGAGCACAGATATTCCCAGATCATCACAAGGACACAGGTATTACAGGATACAGATTTCCTGGAAGCAAAATCATTTCCAGCTCAAAGAATGTTGATGCAGAAAAGCAAGAAAATAACTGAAAGAACAAACAGGTGAAAAAGGAAAAGCTGGCAGGCAACAGAAAGGTGGATCCCAATATATTCTACAAATCTGTCCAGGGGAAGTGAATATCCATTGAAAGATTCCCACCTATTGAGGTAAAGAGCGTAATCTGTGCTTCAACAGTAGCACCTTGGTAGAATTTTACCAGAATACTTTACAAATAACTTTATTTGTGAGAAGGACGATGAAAATGCAGAATGTGGGAAGATGGGTTGTGAAGTTTCCTGTCAGATTTATGTATGAAACGAGGAGGTATAGAAGATTTTGGCGCATTCAAAAGCTGACAAATACTCAGGTCCGACTAACATGCATCTTGGCTTGGTCTGGAGGGTAATTACAGGGGGCTGAGCCAAACTTTCCAGTCGCCTCCTGCCACAGAAGAGGTGCAAGAGGATTGGAGATCAGCAAACACACCAGCTTACACTCTCCATGTAATGTGGTAGATCGAAACCAGGGAGCTGTAAACCAGGGACCTCATTTAATTTGCACGAAACCTCTTGGGGGATAAAAAGAAGCAGACAATTAATGTACATTTGGAGAAACAAAGTTTGAAATAGAGTTCACTGAGTCTTGCCAGAGAGACGTCATGCCTCAGAAACCTATTGGGATATTTCCCAGCGGTTACAATGTGTTTAGCAGTTCACAAATTTCCACAATTTCTTTAGCAAGATACCAAATCGGACATCAGGGGAAAACAAGTCAAATCCATGGTATCCAGAGTAATTGGGAAAGTAGGATTCAACATTTTTCTGAATGACTGGAGGAAGGTGGCTATGGCAAAGGCCAGTTTGTGGAACTGGCAGCAGCGGATGCCACGGTGATCATCACTGGGTCACTTCAGCTTTGTGATATTTGTAAATAATGCAGCTGTCTAGATGAATATTTTGGAGTGTGCTGTGGTGGGAATCTTTATTAAGTTTATGTATAACACAAACATTGGCAAGTAATCCGAGTGAGGAGGAAGGTATTCGGTGACAGGAGGATATAAACGGTTTGCCAGATGCTGGTATCTGTACCAGATGAAATTTAACCCTGACATACATGTGATGATTCAATTTGGAATGAGGGTGAATGAAAGACATTACTGAATGAATGGCCGGACATTCGGAATCAGAAAGGAAGAAGGGAATCTGGGGGTGCTTGTACACAGATCCCTGAATGTGGCAAGGGATCTGAACAGCGTAGTTAATGAGGCACATTGGATGGTTCCCTTTCTCAGGCATCCTTTAGTGCATACGCGTAAGGAGGTCATGCTTCAGCTGTTTCATAACTTTGTTTAGTACATTGTTGGAGGACTGTGAGCAGCAACAAGAAGGTTTGACTGCAATGGAGGTTGACCACAGAATATTTACCAGGAATTTGCTTGGGATGGAGCTGTGTAGAAAGGATGGAAAAGATTGCATTGATTTCCTTGGAGAGGAAGATGTTCAAACTGGCCCTGACAATGGTCTAGAGATGAGAAGGGACATGGACAGGGAGTTTCCCTTACTCGAGGCTAAAATAAAAGGGAGTATAATTTTCAAGTGAAAAGTAGAAGGCTTAGAAAGTTTTTCACGTAAGAACGTATTCGCACAGACACTTCTGAGGTTTGGGGCGCACTGGTTGGAAGGTTAGTTCAGGAAGGCAACAATATCTCACCCATCTCTGTTATCGCATCCCGATCACCTCAATTATTAAATTCCATTTCACTGAGTCACTCCATCTCAAATCATCATTTCACACTCAGTCAAGGCACTGCCTCCCAGCCCCATCAATCACTAAGTCCTACTCACCGCAGTCACGGCAGCTTGGCGCTCTCAATTACTGAATCCCATTTCCCTCCATCACTGCAATCCACGCCTCTCCATCACAGCACCCCATTCCCCTCCAACACTTCATCTCACTTCTCTGTGTCACTGCAGTCAACTCTCTTCAGTCACTCGGACTCTCTCCCCTCCGTCACAACCTCCCACATCCTCAGGCACGACATTCCATCCCAATCACTGTTTGCAATACATTTCACTCACTTATGCATCTCGCAAGTTCTATCGTGCTTCAGACGTTTATCTGTTTTGCTAGAATCATTCTTGATCTCTGCTGTGAACTTAGTTTCCCTTGGAAACAGAGAGAGCGAGAGTGACTTTTTTTTTCCAGAATCTTCCTGTTCTCCGGAACATTGTAATAGCTTCGTATCGTATCTTATTCTGTTTTTGGTTTGTTTATTTGCAAGATGAGGGGTGCATGTAACATTCTGAGAGCAACGAAATACATCTCAGAACCTCACTGTGAGTGATTAATAAATTATGATATACCTGTACAATATCTAGAGTTACAGAAAGGTGTCCGCTTCAGCTCAGACACAAACAAAAACTGGAGCTGTTCCTGATGATGGTGTCTTGGCTGCTGTAGCATTTATTCCGATTCCAGTTAAAGTGGACGGCCCTGGTTACCTCGCCTTTCCTCACAGGGAGATGACGACCTGCAATCAGTTTTTATTTATTTTAATCCAAAAAGGATAAAATTATTGTCGAAGGGGCTGAACAGAGGGTGAGATCTGCTCTATTAAAATGTGGTAATCCCATTTAACCAGCCCGTGCTCCTTGTGCAGCAGTGATCAAATTGCACAACTTTCTCTGGAACCATCCACCCACCAGAACTGAAATAATAATCACACAGTCTGATCCTGACCTGGTCCCAATTATTACCCGACTCTTAGAATCGGAGGGAGGTCTGAAATCTGTGCCCCCTTTCTTCTCCATCCACTCTCTGTAACGTACGGCCATGTATCCTTTGTGTATCCTGTTGGCCCTTGCCCCAGTTCCGCACGTTTCAAAGATTTTACAGAGGATTTAGTGCATAGAAAGTGGCCATTGTGCCTAGAGTTGTATTTTTTTTCTGTTGTTCACAGTCACACGAGCTGTTTGTATTCTCACATCGACATTAATTCATCATCTGGTGCTCTCATGTGTTCATCGAGCTTTACCCAATTAAACATATGACAGAGATTCACCGAAATCCCCCTCTCCTCGATCGTGAAACCAACACTCACAGCATTTTGCCGGACAGATAGGTCTGTCCAAAATTCTCCATTGGATTCATGATTAAATCTCTCACATTGATTGTCTCCTTCATGGTTGGCTCAACCAGATAGAAATATAGCACAGTGCTCCGAGCGGAGACTAATGTGGGAGGATGTAATTTTCACAGTAGGGTCCCCCGCTCCTCGTCTGGATGAACAGGGTGATATGGAGACCAAAACTCAGTGTTGTGCTTCTGGTGGGGACGATGAGTATGGAGACAAGAAATATGCACTGTATTCCAGTAGTCATGTGATAAATGCTTTAAATATAGTTAAACAGGATTATCAACAGGCTGTGCTTTACATTATATAAAAATACTACAAATCCTTCCCTCAATATATTCGTGATCTTTTTTTTGCAACAGGCAATGGCTTCACAGTCAGTGCTGAATGGGATTAGTTTAAAGTTCCGGAGTTACAAATGTTCCGTAACTCCCACCAGCTCTCTCAGAGTGTTTGCCTAATCCCCAGCACCACCAGTACATTACAAGTACAATCACTCTACCATCTTCCCAACCTGCCACAATTATTGGCTGCATTCCAAGAAAGATCACTCTTTACCTATTCAACCTGAACCATTCCTGTTGAAGGATATTATTTTCCACTATCCACTCCGTTTAGCCATTCACATAAACACAGATCGATGCTGCTCCAGGCCTCGTCCAGGACTATGTGATTCACACACATGGGTCAGCGTGTTTGCTCCCTGGGACTGAATGTCATTAAACACGTTTAATATTATGTTCATAAGTACCGTGTATATTACATCACGACATATACTCCCAGGAGCAACAAAACCACAACTGATGAAAATGAGAGCAGGAACGAGGGGCTTCAGTGACCTTGACAGATGAAAGTTCCGATTCTGCTCATTGAAGAAGTGAAGGTTGAGTGGAGATTTGAACAAAGTATTGAAAGCCAGGAGGCGTTTAGACAGTGTAATCACGAGAAAAAACCCTGATTGACAGAACAATTGAATACCAGAGAGCAATGATTTGAGGTGATGCGAGAATAAAGACATTCCAAAATGCAGAAGAAAATATTTCCCGCTGCTGTTGAAGGGATCAGGAATGTTAAACTTAGGAGTCCAGTGGATGCAGCGTCAATCCAGCTCCATGGGATGGAGTTAGCTTCATGTCTGTGCAGAGATTGTGGAAAATTGACACTTGGGGATTGAATCATTCAGGGAGGCAGCAGAGACACGGTGTGCAGAATGGCCTCCTTCTCTCCTGTAACCATTCTGTTGGAATCTGTGCATCATATACGAATGACTGTGAACTCCAGAATTTATATATTTGTCTCATTAAGAAAGGTCATTATTTTGTCCTTTGTAAAACAATCAAAGATTTTCGGTGAACATTTCGCAACAATGAAAGAAATTTGACAGAATTGTGCCCATTCAGTATATTACTCATGAGGATTTTATTCCTTCAGATTATACCCTCTGTTTATTGCAAACCATAACATTTCGGTTCATCACCCGGCCAGAACAGTGACATTGTTTGAATAAAGTCACAAATGCACCATGGGAGGTGTTACTGCGGAATTAAAATAAATAAACAGAGTGAAGTTTGAATAAATCGCAAGGAACTTTCTGATGAAGCTGACAACCAGCAGGAGAGTGCTTATGTTACTGTGTGATATTCTGGGACCAGGATCACAGAATTACCAGGAGAAAATGTCAATAGAAGAGGAAATATGATGGAAGATAAATTATGGAATAGCTGTTCTTGGATAATTGAGAACAATAATATGAGTGCGTGGTCCCTGCATTTTCCCTCACTCGGGCATCTGCATGAATAGTGAGACACATCTCTCTGTCCGAGTGGAATGCCTGCAGACAGCATGATATTAACTGTTCTTCTCTATTCACACCTACAGAGTGAACACAATCTCTCTCACGTGGATCTTCCAGGTGTACACTTCCTTACATTTTCCATCTCAAGTCCAAATGTCAGTACTTCGAACCTGGTCATTTTTCTGATGTCACGCGATTTCCAGAACCCCAACTGATTTGAATCCTAGGTTTCTAACAAATTAACTATCCTGCTCAGCTTCTTCTAGTGTATCACTACCCATTACTCCTCGAGAAAAGCTCTAATTGCTAAGATTTGGATCATGACAGGGGAAGTAGTTCGTCCGCCACGGAGCCCACACAAAACAGGTAACTCTTTTCTGAGATAATGGGAACTGCAGATGCTGGAGAATCCAAGATAACAAAGTGTGTAGCTGGATGAACACAACAGGCCAAGCAGTATCTTAGGAACACAAAAGCTGATGTTTCGGGCCTGGACTCTTCATCAGAAAAGCTTTTATTATGTTTAAATGTTTAACTTTGTTCTTAGTTTTTATTATCAGATATTCAGCTTCCCGTCTGTCCTGGCCTGCTATCCATTATCTCCTTTGTTACTCACCCCTTTCATATGTTATGGAACAGACCAAACCTCCCAAAAAACAGCAAGGAGATAGCCTGGTCACTAACTTTTATTTTCAGGCAAGTAAATGGTGCGGCACTCCAGATTTGATTTGAATGGTCAAACTACTGAGCTTTAAGAAAAACACACTTGATCATGACTCAATAATTAAAATGCGAACAAAAAAATTGACGTAACTTTAACTCCGCTGAAATACTTAAATAATGTATGAACTAGTGCTCATCAACTGATCCAATAAAGCAACATCCCATGAACGCAGCCTGGTAAAGGCAAATCCAGCAATTCAACAGATTCCAGTCCAGGAGAAGGATCAGTCACAGGATGAAACTAGCAGCACACACACACACACACACAGAGCGAGAGCTGTATCTAACAGTTTCAATTCCAACAGCCCAATTTCAACAATTAAAAGCAAAACTAAAACCTTGGGTCAGTGTGAGCCTTACTCGGCCCATTCCTGCTCCTTTTGCTCAGTTTTGAGGGTTTACTGGAAGAATTTCAAAGACAATTCGTGATGGATAATGACGGTTGATTTACCCAACAAAAACACCAAATTGCAAATCCCGAACTTTCTCCACTGCTAGCTTGGGGGCACCGCCTCACTCCCGTCCACACACCGTGCCATCTCTGAGCACAGACAGAATCCAAAGTGTAGAACCAAGCTTATGCTTCTGCCTCCTGGAGCACAATTGCCAGAAAATCACCCCCTGAATGAGACATTGGCCTGCATGGAGTTCAGGCTTTATTACATTGTCACTGAGATGCTGTTTCCTGACCCACAGGCATTTGCTTTGTCTGTGGTTGGCACAGATCACACAAGCGTGCACCAACATACCCACAGTACAGCTGGAAACTATCGTTTACCATCTATCCAAATGATATTGCAGTTTTAGAATCAGAATTCAAATTGTGCTTTTTCAACATTTTCATTTATATTATCTTGTCAAACCAGGTATTCAGAAATATAATGTCATGAATTCAGCAGCCTGCTTGAGAAAGAGAGGGAGACAGTAAGAGAGAGACAGAGACTGACTGACAGAGTGATGAGAGAGATAGACAGATAGAGCAAAAATAAATAGAAAGACATGCGTAGAGAGAAAGACACACAGACAGACAGTGAGAGAGGGACTGGGGAGAAAAAGATGAAAGAAACAGTGTGAGAGACAGTAGGAACTGCAGATGCTGGGGAATCCAAGATAACAAGGAATAGAGGTGAATGAACACAGCAGGCCAAGCACAACCTTAGGAGCAGGAAAGCTGATGTTTTGGGCCTAGATCCGTTTCCAGCTCCACACCTTGTTATCAAAGAAAGTGTGTGTGTGTGTGTGTGTGTGTGTGTGTGTGTGTGTGTGTGTGTGTGTGTTTAAGAGAGAGAGAGAGACAGACAGACAGACAGAGACAGACAGGTAGAAATAGAGCATGAGAGACAGAGAGGGAGAATGATAGTCAAAGAGGAACAGAGAGTGGTGAGAGATACAGAGAGAGGCACAGAATGAGAGAAAGAGAGGGTGACAGGGACTGAGACAGAGACAATGATATGCATGTGTGAAAGAGATTGAGAATATGTGTGTGACGGAGAGGGAGTCAGTGAGTGAGAAACAGGCAGTGGGAGAGAGACACTGTGAGGAAAAGAGACAGTGAGAGAAAGAGACAGAGTTTGAGGCATAGTGTGACAGAAAGAAAGAGAGAGAGACAGTGAGACAGACAGTGAGAGAAAGAATGAGACACAGAGAGACAGTGAGAGATCAAAAATGGGAGTGACAGTGAGAGGAGAGCAATAGTGTGAGAGACACAAAGCGAGACAGCAAGTCAGACGTAGACACAGAGGGACTCCCAAAGAGGGCAACACAAGGAGAGAGAGATAGATAGACATACATGACAGGGAGGGGGAAAGAGCAAGAGGAACGGTGACAGAGAGAAAGGGAGTTTGACAGACACAATGAGAGACACAGAACAAGCGAGAAGGACAGTGAGTGAGAGAGAGAGAGACAGAGAGGGAAAGAGTGAGAAGTAGGACAGAGAGTGAGTGAGTGAGATAAACAGAAAATTTGTGAGTGAGGGAGTGAGAAATTAAAAGGCTCAGAGAGAGAGGGAGGCACTGGGACAGAAAGACAGGGAGAGAGACAGAGTGCAAGAGAGACGGAGGGAGAGTGGGAGAGAGTATGATGGAGAGAGGAAGAGACAGAGGCAGAGATCAAACCAGATGGAGAAAAAACAGCCAGAAAGAGGCTCAAAAAAGATTCACTTGAAACACCTCTTCTCTGAGATAATTCATGGCTCTGCTTGAGTCCTCAATTTATGTCACTATCCATGCTGGGCCACTCCTACTTTTGATTTGGCCAGACATTTACACTTCTCAAAACAATCTTCTTCGCCAAATGAAATGCAGCATGCTCATCCGTCTCTGAGGTCAACAGGCAGAGAATGCAATAATTCAATTGTATTTGCATGTTCCTTTGCTTCGTGCCCATTTGACGACTGAGCTCTGGCGGCTGGTTCCAGATTGTCCTCAAGGTGAGGCATTTGATCAGTATCCAACATTTCAAAATGTGTGTTTAATTACATAAACTCGAGTTCTTTTTTTAGTGAGACACATAATTTCACGTGCAATGCTACTGCCATCTGACAAAATACTGTTAAGTTGAACTCTCCACTGGAAGCGTGCCCTTCCCTCATAAGATCAGCAATACCACGCACTTTACTGAAAGGCACAAACCATTTGAAATCTGGCAAGTGGACAACCTGTCAGTGAAGCGTTGCCTCTCCACTGCTCCTGGTAACGCGACAGTCTGTGTGCTCTGTGGTTTGTATATCTTGCATTTAACTATTTCGTCATTGGTAACAAATTTAAGTTCTGGTCATGAGCAGAAGCCAAACAATATCAAATCATGCAATACAGGGGAAGGTAAGGATTGTTGTCAATCAAAGGAAAAGATTTGTGAAGCCGAATTTGGGGGTGAGGTGGGGTGGCGGGGGCACCATGTGGTGCAGTGGGAATAAACAGGTGATTTGAAAAACAGTTTGCATGAAAACAACATGTATAAAGCTTACATTAAAGCCCAGGCATGGGGATTCGGAACACTTTTGAATTCAATAAAGCGAGACTAACAGAATAATGCATTAAGGGAGAAAACGGCATTAAATTAAACTCGCGAGAGACATAAACATGTCTTTTTAAAAGCTTTCCCCTGTATTCCATGATTAGATCTTGTGGGACTGCTGCTAATGATTAGGACCTAAATTTGTCACAAATGATGAAAGAACTAAAATCTTTGATTTAAATGCAAGCTGTGCAGATACAGAGCACACAGACTGTCCCATTACCAGGAGCAGTGGTGAGGCAACACTTCACTGTCTGGTTGTTCACTTGCCAGATATCAGGTGGCTCTGAGTCAAGTGCACATTGCTGGTGATCTTATGAGGGAAGGACGTTGCAGCGAGTGGAGTGATCAACATAAGAGTGTTCCTTCAGATAACTTGGTTCTCACAGTAGCTTCACACGTGAAATCATTTACCGAGTTTTTTAAAACAGCCAGGTTCTTGAACAGCTGTTGAATTGTTGGATGCTGAGGTAATGTCTCACCTTGAGGAGAGTCTGGAACCAGCCACCAGTGTATTGTCTTCAAATTAGCCCAAAGCAAAGGAACATGCAAATGCAATCAATGTCTTTGTTTTGCACTTTGCATTCTATCCCTGCTGACATGAGAAACGGATGGATGTGCTGTGGTGAAGATCGTCGGCCAAGAGATTGTTTTGCAAGATGTACTAAATTGGAGGAATGCAAATTTTGACAGTGTTAGGCAAGAACTTTCAAAAGTTTGTTGAAATATTCACAGGAAAGTAGACACCTGGAAAATGGGAAGGCTTCAAAAGTGAGATGGTGAGAATCCAGAAACAGTGCTTTCCTGCTCGTGAGACGGGTCGGCTAGGAATGTTGGATGACTGCAGAAATTGAGGCTTTTTCTGAAACAAAGAGGGTTGCAGAGGCCAGGAATAGACAGCAGGGATCAAGTGAATCCCGAGGAGAGTAGAGAGTCAGTGTATGTAAGTGTCTGTAAGGAGGAAAGCAGGAAGGTGTAAAGGGGAAACAGGATAGCTTCGGCAAAAGAGAGTAAGGAGAATCCAAAGGAATTCCACAAATACATGAGGATAAAAAAGTAACTGGGGAGACAATACGGCTCATTAAAGATCAACTTATGTTGGAATAGGCAGAGATGGGGGGAGACACTAAATGAGCAGTTTGCATCAGTTTTTATTGTGGAGAAGGATATGGAAGTAATATGGTAATATGGGGAAGTAAATAGTGATGTCTTTTTAAAAATGTCCACATTACAGAGGAGGAGATGTTGGATTCCTTAAACTACATCAGGGTGGATAAATCCCCGGGACCTGATCAGGTGTCCCCTGGAACTCTGTGGGAAGCTCGGGAAGTGATTGTTGCGCCTCTTACTGAGGTATTTGTATCATCGATGACACAGAGTTTGGCTAAAGTGGTCTCACTGTTTATGAAACATGGTAAAGGAAAGCCAGGGAACTATAGAAGTGTGAGCCTGACATCAGTGGTGGGCACGCCATTGGAGGAAATCCTGAGGGACAGAATTTGGATGTATTTGGAAAGGCCAAGATTGATTAGTGTTTGTCAGTATGGCTTTGTGCGTGGGAAATCAACCCTCACTAACTTGATTGAGTATTTTGAAGAAGTAACAAAGAGGATTGATGAAGGCAGAGCGGTTTGTGTGATCTATATGGAGTTCAGTAAGGCATTCGACAAGGTCCTGCAGGGTAGACTGGTTAGTGAGGTTAGATGATGTGGTGTACTGAGGGAACTAGCCATTTAGGTCTAGAACTGGCTTGAAGGGAGGTGACAGAGAGTGTTGGTCGAGATTAGAGACCTGTGACCAGTGGTGTCCCGCAGGGATCGATGCTGAGTCTGCTCCTATTCATTGTTTGGATGTGAGAGTCTGACATAGAAATGAGTCATGCATTGTATATAGAAGCATAGAAAATAAGAGCAGGAGGAGACCATTCAGCCCTTCAAGCTGTGGGATGTTTTATTTGTTTAAAAAACAAAAGAAAGCTGCACAGGATTGTAGATAGGCGAGAGGGAGAGAAAGGTCTCCCAGATACTCAGTGAATTGAATTAAAGTGGCTAATGATGTGATTTGCAAATTATATCATCCTGCCCCCACACATCGCACATTACTCTAACATAATAACAAGTCTTTCAGGAGAGTTTCATTTTTTGGGTGTTAATTTCCACTTTTAGGGGAGCCCTGTCTGCCAGAGGCTCGCTGGGGGTTCACCTGTTTGTGTCAAATCCCAAGGCCCCAGTTATTTTAACCCCAGGCTTCAAACCTGTTTTAAAGCTACAAGGCCACAATCCAACAGGACCCTGTTAACTAGTGGCCCATGAAAAAAACAGGGGCTCACAAAAGAAATCAAACCTCAGGGTAATCACCATAAACAGCTCACATGGACATCACGGAATGTTGCCTGTTGTACAGGCCTTAGGCCTCAGAGTTATGGCCCCACTCTTGGAGGATTCTCTTGTACAAAGATCTCCCTGTCCCAATGTCAATTTGACTCTCTTTGGATCCTGTGAGTGAACAGCAATTCCCTGGGAGGAACGAGACAGGATTACTTAAAGGAGACAGCATGGACAGCAGATGCTGGAGACAGAATCAATACAGTGTGGATCTGGAGGAACACAGCGGGTCCAGCAGCATCAGGGAAACAGGAAAGTTGACATTTCAGGTCGATAGCTGCCCATCAGGAGTGGGAAGGGTAAAAGGAGCTGGTTAATAAATAGAGGGAGAAGGGGTTGCGCTGGGGAAGGTAGGTGGGATGGCAATTGGTGACTGCAGGTAGGGGGCAGTGGGGATTTTATCACTGGAATGGGAGGTCCAGAGAGGTGAGAACGAAGATGGACAGGTTGTGTCAGGTCTGGGGGTGGGGATGAGAGGGAGGGTTGGACAGGGGATGAGGCCAGTGGTGGGGAGATTGTAAAACTGGTGAATTCTACGTTGAGGCCAGTGGGCTGTCGGCTCCTGAGGTGGAATTTGAGGTGTTGTACCTCCAGTTTGTGTGCAGTGTCCTTGTGGTACTGGAGGAGGCCTGAGATGGACATGTCACCAGGAGAGTGGGAGGGGGAGTTAAATGGTTGGCAACTGTGAAAGGAAGGTGGGGGTGGGGAGGGAAATATCTCTTTGGTGGTGGGGTCAGATTGCAGATGGTCGAAGTGACGGAGGATGACGCGCTGGTTGTGGAGGTTGGTGGGATGATAAGTGAGGACCGGGGGATTCTGTCCTCATGTTTGTTGTGGGGAGGGCGTTTGAGGGCAGAAGTGTGGAAATGCAAGAGTTGCTGTTGAGGGCATTGTGGATCATAGGGAGAGATGGCACAGCAAGATCCCAGTGATTCCAGTCTCAGCAGAACATTGACAATCTCTCAGCTGCGTATCAGTTACAGATTGATTTTGTCTGCTGGGCTCCTTTCAAAAACTTCAAAAGTGACTAATTTGCTGCTTTGAACACTCACTGCCTGCCACAATGGCATTGCAGACATTGCTGTACAGCAAGATCTCTCTCAAACAATACAGCAACAGCCAGCCTGATCATCTGATTCCTTTATCTTCTGTGATACTGCTTCAATGTTCACTGTTTGCTGTCACTCCAGAAATTACCTCATCTCAAAAGCCTCTCTCTGTCTCTCCCTCCCACTCTCTATCTCTCTCTCTCTCTGTCTCTCTGTCCCAATCTCTCCTTCTCTCTCTGTTCCCAGAAACACTAGCGCGCGCGCACACACACACACACACACACACACACACACACACACACACACACACACGGAACAAAAGTATTTAAGAAAGAATCTGATGCATTCTTCTCCAGATTTAATCTCAGTGCGGGGTTTATTGTCTCCACCCCTGGAATGTACTGGTTCCCCCCCGCACCCCAGCCCCGAGAGCTCTTTGACACATTGAGATGTTAATGTCAGGACAGGAACCTTGTTGAATCATCCTGAATATTGACATGTTAACTCGAGGGCAACAGAGATTGACTGTTCCCTGTTTCAATTTAATTTTCAAAAGAAAGCTTTGTTAATTGTATCAGTGCAACTTGAAATTATTCAACATTGATCCCACACGAGCCTCTCAGATTCTCTGACACTAAAATCCCCAACATACGCAGTAGTGGCCAGATCATGGGGATATTTGCTGAGGTTCTATCCCTGGGGATTTTTAAGCTGTCAATGTGATTCCTAGATATGTATCTTTCTCTCCCTCTCTCCCTCCGTTCCTGTTTCTCTCTTTGTCCATCTCTGTTTCTGTCCTGCACTTATTGCAGTAATTTCCAGCTTGACTTTCACACTTCCCTGGGTAAAGTCACAGGTAATCTGATTGCTCTGTCCTCTGTGATGCTGCACAAGTGTTCATTATCTGCTCGAGCTCCACAAACTAACATTCCTGCTGTTTCACTGTCCAAAATACCTCTCCCTGTCTCTCCTCCTGTCTCTCTTTTGCCAGTGTTTCTCTTTCTTTCGCTGTTGCGGTTGTATGATCCTGCCCCACACAAATCACATATTACTCTTCATTATGCCAAGTGTTTAAGGAGAATTTCACATTCAGGGTTTTCATGTCCTCTTTGGGAAGTCCTGTCTGACAGATACTCACTGGGGATGGCGGGGCTTCACAAGTTTGTGTCAAATGCCAAGGCCTCAGTTACTTTAACCCAAGGCTTCAAACCTGTTTTAAAATGACAGGGCCACAAACTGACAGAACCTAGTGATCCAGAGGCCATTTTATAAAAAAACAGGGTCCAACAGAGGAATTCAAACTTTGGGGGAAGAACGAGACAGAACTCTTGGGCTCCAGGGAGAGCAACCTGCCAAATAGGCCTCAGGACTCTGGGCCATTCTTGGAGGATGTTCTTGTTCAAAGATGACCTTGCCCAAACTCTCTCACTGCCTTTGGATCTTCTGAGCGAATAACAATTTCCTGGGAGAAAAGAAACAGAATTGGAAAATCTTTCGAGAAATGGCACAACAAGATGTGAGAGATTTCCTCTCTCAGTAACATCGAAATATTAAACGTGTCAGCAGGAATTTGATTTTTCAGGCCAGATCCTTTTGAAAACTTCACAAAACAGATGAGTTTGTTGATTAGAAATCTCACTGCTTGCTAAGATGGCATGCTGGCAATTGATACATAACAAGATCCCAAATGGAACAGCCTGATAATCTGATTCCTTTCCCCCGAGAAATTCTGGCCAAGTGTTAATTATTAGCCCGACTTTCAGAAATTAACATTGCTGCTGTTTTTCAAACTCAAATGCCTCTCCCTCTCTCTCCTCCTGTGAAAGAGTTATACACTCTGTGGAAGGGGTGTTGTGCAAACTAATGGAGCTGCAGTTTCTCAGGCTTTGGATCCGAGAACAAAGAGAAGAAGAGAACAAAGAACAGGCCCTTCAGCCCTCCAGGCCTGTGCCACCTCATTTTTCCCTTCCATACAAACACTGTCTTCACATACAGGATCCATGTCCCTCAATCCTTTCCCTGTTCATGTATTTGTCCAGGTACTTCTGGAATCCTGCGATGGTGTCTGCTTCCACCATCGTCTCTGGTAGTGAGCTCCAGGCACTCAATGCCCTTTGCGTAAAAAAACCTCGCGGTGCACATCTCTTTCAAACTTCCCCCCACCCCACAAATTGAAACTGTATCTCCTAGTAATTGACACCTCCACCTTGGAAAAAGCCCCATTCTTTCCAATGTTAGCAATGCCATTCACAATCTCGTAAAATTCTATTAAGTCGCCCCTCAACCTCCTGCGTTCCAGTGAAGAGAAACCCAGTCGATCTATTCTTTCTTCACAGCTAAAAATCTCCAGTCCAGGTAACATCCTGGTGAACATATTCTGCACATTCTCCAAAGCATCCACATCCTTCTGGAGTGTGGTGACCAGAGCTGTCCTCAATATTCCAAGTGTGGCCCAATGGAAGTGCTAGAAAGCTGCAGCATACCTTCCTGTGCGAAGACCCAATGCCGCTTTCAATGACGGTAAGCATGTTATCAGCCTTTTTTCCACCTCTTCTACTTGCGTTACCACTGTCAGTGATCTGTGGACCTGCACAACCAGATCTGTGTGTATATCAGCAATCCTAAGGGTTCTGCAATTCACTGTAGAATTTTCACCTGTTCATGACCTTCCAAAATACACCACCTCACATTTGTCCAGATTAAGCTCCATCTGAAATTTTTCTACCTTTTCTTGCCTCCAACTGATCTATATCTTGTTGTATCCTGTGATCCTCTTCAGTTTCCACATTACCACCAATTTTTGTATTGCCCTGAATCTTACTAATTAGACTGGCGACATTTTGCTCCAAATCATTTATCTCGAACAAAAACAGCAGAGGTCCCTGCCCTGATCCCTATGGAACACCACAATTCAAAACCCTCCATTTTGTAAAGCATCCTTCCACTGCTACCCGCTGTCTCCTGTGACTAAGCCACTACTCTGTCCATGTTGCCAGCTCACCATGTGACTTCACCTTTTGCCCCAGTCTGCCATGAGGGATAATGTCATAGGCCTTACTGAAGCCTATGTGGACAACATCAACTGTTTTTCCCTAAACAATCACCTTTGTCACCTCCACAAAAACTTCAGTCAAGTTAGTGAGGCCTGATCTCCTTTGTACAAAGCCATGCTGCTTATCACCAATTCATCCATTTTCTGCGAAAAAATGTGCAGGCCTTGTCCCTGAGAATATTTTTGACTCATTTCCCTATCACTGATGTGAGGCTCACAGACCTGCAATTTCCTGGATGATCCCTGTTACTCGACTACAATGGGAGAACATTGGCTAATCTCCAAATCTTTGGGCCCTCATGTGTGGCCAAAGAGGATACAAAGATGCCTGCAATGTTCCAGCAATTTGTTCTCTTATATCCTTCAATATTCTGGCATAGATTCCATCAGGACCCAGGGAATTATCTACACTCATACTTTTTAATACACACAAAATATCTTCCTTTGTAACAGTAACTTGGCTTAGAAATTTGACCCTCCACACCTTGAGATCATTCTTCAACAATTTGCCTCTTTTTTGAATACCAGCACAATGTACCTGTTTAGGATCTCACCTAACTTTTCTGGCTGCACACGTAGGTTCCCTCCTTTGTCCTTGCATGGGCCAACCATTTCCCGGCTACCCACTTGCTTTTTATGTAGGTATACAAGGGCATCAGATTCTCCTTAATCCTGTTTGCTCATGACTTTTCATGATCCCGTTCAGCCCTTCTAATTCCTTGTTTAAGCTTTTTCTGATTTTCCTTATATACTTCTGGGCTGCATCAGCTCCCATCCTCCGGGACCTCATGCAAGCTTCCATTTTATTTTGACCAAAGTCATAACATCTCTGGTCACCCAAGGTTCACGTTACTTGCTGTACCAATCCTTCATTCTCACAGGAACATGGCGCTCCTGAGCTTTCATCAATTGCCATTTGAAATACTCCCACGCGTCCGATATGGGTTCCCATCAAACAGCTGCAACCAGCCCAAATTCTCCAGTTAATAAAATGTGAGGCTGGATGAACAGAGCAGGCCAAGCAGCATCTCAGGAGCACAAAAGCTGACATTTCAGGCCTAGACCCTGCATCAGAGAGGGGGATGGGGAGAGGGTTCTGGAATAAATAAAGAGAGAGGGGGAGGCGGACCGAAGATGGAGGGAAAAGAAGACAGGTGGAGAGAGTATAGTTGGGGAGGTAGGGTTCCCAGGCGGAATATGAGTTGCTGTTCCTGAAACCTTCGGGTGGCATCATTGTGGCAGTGCAGGAGGCCCATGATGGACATGTCATCTAGAGAATGGGAGGGGGAGTGGAAATGGTTTGCGACTGGGAGTGCTTTAGATGACGTCGCCAACCATTTCCACTACCCCTCCCATTCTTTAGATGACGTCGCAAACCATTTCCACCCTAACCTGTTCTTCCTCTCACCCATCCCTTCCTCCCACCCCAAGCTGCACCCCAATCTACCTACTAACCTCATCCCACCTCCTTGACCTGTCCGTCTGCAGCCATATGGTATCAATGTGGACTTCACCAGTTTCAAAATCTCCCCTTCCCCGACTGCATCCCTAAACCAGCCCAGTTCGACCCCTGCCCCCACTGCACCACACAACCAGCCCAGCTCTTCCCCCCACCCACTGCATCCCAAAACCAGTCCAACCTGTCTCTGCCTCCCTAACCTGTTCTTCCTCTCACCCATCCCTTCCTCCCACCCCAAGCCGCACCCCAATCTACCTACTAACCTCATCCCACCTCCTTGACCTGTCCGTCTTCCCTGGACTGACCTATCCCCTCCCTACCTCCCCAACTATACTCTCTCCACCTGTCTTCTTTTCCCTCCATCTTCGGTCCGCCTCCCCCTCTCTCTTTATCTCTCCACCTATCTTCTTTTCTCTCCATCTTCGGTCTGCCTCCCCCTCTCTCCCTATTTATTCCAGAACCCTCATCCCATCCCTCTCTCTGATGAAGGGTCTAGGCCCGAAACATCAGCTTTTGTGCTCCTGAGATGCTGCTTGGCCTGCTGTGTTCATCCAGCCTCACATTTTATTATCTTGGATTCTCCAGCATCTGCAGTTCCTATTATCTCTGATACCAAATTCTCCAGTTCCTCCCTAAAATTGGTATAGTTCACTTATCCCCACTTTACCAACTTCACTGGAGATCTGCAGCTGTCCCTACCTGTGAGTATCTTAAAAGTCTCATAGCATTATAGAGTTGTTTCTGATGTTGATGTGGTCCCTCTATATGACTGAATTCAGGCCATTTGAGAGCACATATTGTTGGAGTAGCATATAAGGTGAGACCAGGAAAGGTTGGCAGTTCCCTTCCCTGAAGGGCATTAGTGAATCAGAGAGCTTTTTAAAACATGATTTCATGCTCATCATGAGATTTTCTTTGAACTTCAAGTTCCACCACCTGCCATGGTGTGATTCATTCCAGGTCGTCTGAACATTACCCAAGGCTCAGGATTAATGTTCCAGTCACAATTCCATGAAGTATTAGAATGAAACTTATCAGATGGATATAAATATCATTGAGGGGATATTGTGCTGGGAAAATGAATGAGATTAAAGTTCAATGAGTTCCCAGAGCCTGATTATCTGTGTTGGAGAGTCCTTCCTGAGGTGGCCGTAAAAGTAATGGATGCATTGGTGGTTGTCTTTCAAGTTCTATAGATTGTGGAACAGAAGAGGGGAGTTAATGTAACCCCAACGTTTAAAGGCAAAGGAGGCACAGAGAAAACAGGCAATTAGAGACAGACTGCCCTGACACTGGGTGTGGGGAAAATGCGAGAGCCCATTCTAAAATGTTTAACAGCCTAGGGCTTGGGAAATGGTAAAAGAGTCAGCATGGAGTTACAGGAGATAAATAATGCTGGAAAAATCCACTGGAAGTTTTGGTTCAAAGAGATTAGAAAACAAAATGAAAGTACATGTGATTGAGATAATGTTCTGACTTGGATCGAGAACTAGTTGGCAAACAGGAAACGGAATGGGAATAAATGAACTTTTTTTTCTGAATAACAGCCAGTGACTAGTGATGTTCCACGGTGATCAGTGCTATGGCCCCAGCTAATTGCAATATATGTATTCATTTAGAGCAGGAAGGGGCATGGGGAGAGAATGGGAACAGGGGACTGAGGTGGATTATCTGCCATGATTATATCGAATAATGGAGCTGGGCTTGAAGCACATACTCCGGCATCTATTCACTATGTTTTATGTGTAGGACCAGCCAATGCTGCTCAGGATGGAGTGCCAACACTTGGATGCTGTGACTCCAAAGGAATGGCGACAGAGGTCAAAAAACTTTCTGAAAACTCCAAGAGCTGCAAGAGTCTCTCAAGCAATTTCAGTTCTTTTTTCAATTGATACACACAGCTTCAACTGTCTACTGATAGTGTAGAAAGTGAATGTTGAACATTGGACCATAGGAATATGATGAGGACATTCAGCCTCTTGAGGCTGCTCTTGCTTATTCTAGCTCATGGTTAATCAACTCCCGTGATGCCACATTCCCAAGCTACCCCTGTATCACTGATGTAATTACGAAAAGGAAATCTTATCAGTCTCCATCTTGGAGTTAATCAATGATCAAGTTTCCATCGCCGTCTGGGGGAGAGAATTCATTGGGGTCACCGTTGGAGTGAAAATGTTCCTGTTCTTCCTGATCTGAATGTTTGTCTTTAATTCTGAGGCTGTGCTCCCTTACTTGAAGTCCAACAGCCAGGCAAAATACACTTTCTACATCAACTGTGTCTGCCTCTTCAAGAATGTTCCAAGTTTCTGAGAACGTTGGCCATTCTGAAATGTTCTTGATGTGTAAAAATTAAAATCAGCTAAATATTGAAACATTTCTTGATCATTCTCCACTTTCAAGTATTTTCCAAAATTGAACTGGAGATAAATTAACTGAAGCTCTGAACAAAATCTTCAACAATTACTCAACAGTAAATACTAAACCATGAAATGTTACTGAGGAATTTGTGATGAGAGTACAGCTGACATGGAGAATCACTTTCTCTCTGTTCCAGTTGAAGGTGTTGAACAGAAATACAAAGACACACTCTGGATACGAGCAGAAAAACTGAAAGTGAGAACGATCCTCATAAGGTAAAGATTTTCCAGCTGGGTGATCGATGCGCTGCATTAATGCTCATCTCAAATGTACGAGGCCAGGCAGTTATACAACATGAACTGCTGATAGGAGGCTGAGACCATGAAGAGTGGGGAGAGAAACATCTCCAGGGAGTACTGGAAAATATACAATCTGCTCAATTGTTTTTGGCAGGGAAATTCCATATCTGGGAGTCTGGCAGCAGTGATTGGTGTCCCAGGGAATGGAAAAACAACAATGGTATGAAGATTGTTTATGACTGGGAAACTGGAAAAATATACCCACAGTTTGTTTTCAGTTTTAAATTCAGGGATTTGAGCGCTATGAACTATAAAATAAACCTGAGGAGTCTGATAGTTGGCCACGATCCTTAATTTGGGAATATTCTGGGAGGGCACTGGAAGAATCCAGAGAGGTTGCTGTTTACATTTGACAGTATGATGAGTTTAAGGGGACTATAGAATTTGCCGAGTCGGAGAAACACAGAACCTAAGTTTGTGTGAACAGATCCCGAATGCTGGTGTGAAGTGTGTGTTCTTGTTTCTGGTTTATTACAGCACAAGCTGTTCCCAGGATGTTCAGTGCCAGTGACTACCCGCTCCACTGCAATACATTTATTGGAAAAGGCTGAGATCCTGGGGTTTCTAGGTGACACATGGAATGAATATTTCAACATGTTTTTGGAAGTTCAGACGGTGGCAGCAGCCATTTACAAACACATGGAAGAGAACAAGACCCTCCACACCACGAGCGATATTAGAACATAGAACATAGAACATAGAACAGTACAGCACAGAACAGGCCCTTCAGCCCACAATGTTGTGCCGACCATTGATCCTCATGTATGCACCCTCAAATTTCTGTGACCATATGCATGTCCAGCAGTCTCTTAAATGACCCCAATGACCTTGCTTCCACAACTGCTGCTGGCAACGCATCCCATGCTCTCACAACTCTCTGTGTAAAGAACCCGCCTCTGACATCCCCTCTGTACTTTCCACCAACCAGCTTAAAACTATGACCCCTCGTGCTAGCCATTTCTGCCCTGGGAAATAGTCTCTGGCTATCAACTCTATCTATGCCTCTCATTATCTTGTATACCTCAATTAGGTCCCCTCTCCTCCTCCTTTTCTCCAATGAAAAGAGACCGAGCTCAGTTAACCTCTCTTCATAAGATAAGCCCTCCAGTCCAGGCAGCATCCTGGTAAACCTCCTCTGAACCATCTCCAAAACATCCACATCTTTCCTATAATAGGGCGACCAGAACTGGACGCAGTATTCCAAGTGCGGTCTAACCAAAGTTTTATAGAGCTGCAACAAGATCTCACGACTCTTCAACTCAATCCCCCTGTTAATGAAAGCCAAAACACCATGTGCTTTCTTAACAACCCTGTCCACTTAGGTGGCCATTTTAAGGGATCTATGTATCTGCACACCAAGATCCCTCTGTTCCTCCACACTGCCAAGAATCCTATACTTAATCCTGTACTCAGCTTTCAAATTCGACCTTCCAAAATGCATCACCTCGCATTTATCCAGGTTGAACTCCATCTGCCACCTCTCAGCCCATCTCTGCATCCTGTCAATGTCCGGCTGCAGTCTACAACAGCCCTATATACTGTCAACGACACCTCCAACCTTTGTGTCATCTGCAAACTTGCTGACCCATCCTTCAATCCCCTCATCCAAGTCATTAATAAAAAGTACAAACAGTAGAGGCCCAAGGACAGAGCCCTGTGGAACCCCACTCACCACTGACTTCCAGGCAGAATATTTTCCTTCAACTACCACTCGCTGTCTTCTGTTGTTCCTCTGTCCTACAGGGCCTTTGGTCTGTCACTGCATCCCTTCTTCACACAATGTGACAGGGAGTTCCCAAGGCCATCACCCAACTCTATTCCCACTATATTTACGACATTTCTAGACACCATGGCCGAGAGATTGAAAACCCCCTACAATATGTCACTGAAACTTGGTGAGATGGTCTTCAGAGCAGTCATTGAGAAGAAGATTGTGTCTAGTGATGGAAATCGAGTACGATCTGCAACTTTCCCAGTTCCTGTCTGGATTTATGATGAACCTTTTCGAGAAAGATGATTCTTTCCACAGTGTGGTTTACACCTTCCCACATCTCACCATCCAAGAGTTTGTAGCTTCTCTTGATGTATTCCCGTCTCCATATCCTGTGAATACCCAGAGCCTCAGTGAGGAATACAGTTGATTTGTGATAATTCTGCATTTTATTGCTGGTCTCTCCTTCTCACGAGCAGCCTGGAGATTTTTATGGTTGCTCCAACCTGTTGAGAGGTTCACTGCGTGAAGGAGAAGGTTTGAAAGTCAGATTGGAAACACAGCAAGTCAAAACTGATGAAAGGAACCTTCTGATTATGTAGCACTTTTTGTCTGAGATTCAGAAAAAAAGCATTGGCTCAATTGTACTTGGTTCTGCAGAAATCCTTCCGTTTTGTGGGTTGGACCTAAAACCAGTTGAGTGTGTAGTCCTGTCTCATCTCATATACTATGTGATGAAATAAGGGAACATGATTTGGAATCCTGCAGTATTGAGATTGAAAGCCTTCCACAACTGATACCTGCAGTTCACACATGTCTGGTGTTGAGGTAATTCTTTACCGTCTCTAACTGGTAAACAAATTGTAGAACTATCACAAAAAGAAACAAATGATTCACATTCTAGAGAAATTAAACTTTTACTTCTCTCTGAACTAATTTCTAACAGGACAGAATATTGAGAAATTGAGTTTACAGCTACTACAGTAAAACACAAGTGGTAGGACATCAGCCTTCGACTGAAATGCGTGAACTGAACAGCCTGCAGTCGGTTCATTCTCCACTAACATGACGAGGCTTGATAGTGTCTGCACAGAGATTAATTCTGATTGTCAGCATGAGACCGAGTGGAGGGACATTTAAAGGCTTTAAAGATGGTGATTTATTTAACAAACACATTTGCTCAGTGATCCAAGTGCATGTAGAGTGGGACCTGTCAAAAACCATCATCAATTAAAGAAACTTTGAGTATTAATTTGCTGTTTATTTTTCAGCATTTCCTGGCACATCCAAGAAGGAGCAAAGACAAGATCCTAGTTTGATTCAATTTGTTTCTCATCCTCTGAATGTTTCAGTTTCGACTGTGGGACAATAAACTGGGAGGTTCGGGAGTAATGCTCCTGTCTCTGGGTCTCAGGAAAACAAATAGTTCAGCAATATTCTTTATTCTCTTGATGACTTCGAGAATCGGTGCTTAAATGTAATTCAATATCTGAGATTCCCAGTGGGTTTGAGAAAATGCCTGCTGTGAGCAGATGTCCCGATTCGAAGGGAAAGCAAATTGCAACTGGGAAGAATGCAGAAAATTCTGAATGAACTCAGTTGGTCTGCAATATGCATGGCGTCAGACAAAAATTGGGATCGAGTTTTGACTGTAGCCTGAAGCTTCTTCAGAACGGTTTCTTAGCGACTGAAAGGAATATATTAAAAATGTTACTGCAAAATATCGATCAAAATGATGATGAAACCTGACACGGGAGCAGGAAACATTTGGACGGTGTTGGCGCTGATGGGAAGAGATGTCATGGGCTGGCATGTGGTGGTGCATGAGTGTGAATCACAAGATACGACTGGAGCAGGTATTGTGCGTGCACTGAATGTCTTGGATATATACTGCAAGTCTATTTCGTTGTACCTCGGTTGAACGCAGACCACAGGAAGGCAGAATTGCTGACAATTCCGGACAAATGTAAACAATTGAATTGAATACCCTTTATTGCCGCACAGAAGCACAGAGATGCAGTGAAAATATTGTACAATGGCTGGCTTTTAATGGCACCAAAAAGCAACACCTCAAATTGATCTAAATTAAACTCCTTCTGCAACTCCCGAGACCATCGGCTCAAGAGATCAAGTTCCCATTTACACTGTGGCGTTTGTCACTGAGTATGCACACTAACAATTGTAATATTATCTGCAAACTTATTAATCATTTCTGCCATTTTCACATCCAAATCATTTACAGAAATGAAAAAGAAGTACAGTGAATCCAGTCCTTGAGATATACCGCTGGTCGCAAGTCTCCAGTCTGAAAAACAACTCTCCACGATCACCCCCTCTCTCCATCCGTCAAGTTAATTTGTCTTGTTTCGAATCACACAGTTCTCTTCCCAGTAAAATGACAACAATCCATCATAGTAAATGGCCCCATTGTGCTCGAGAATCATAAGTCTGTTTTCATTGACGGGAAATTTTTGACTGGTGTTTAACTCGAAGGTCAAAATGCCTCAGACAAAAAGAGGGGGCGAGAAGGTAAAATCTCATGGTGACAGAAGCTGATAGAGGCATTATATCACCGGTAGTGGCCTGAACCAAGTAGCAAATCTCTCCAGGCACTGAGCTTGTTGCCCCCACCCCACCCCTAATCTATTGTAGCTATTAAAGCAATATTAACAAGCTTAAATCGTGCAGAATTAAAATGATCACTTTGGCTTCTCTAAAATTCATTTCTTTTATAACTTCATTTCCTGACAGGGAATCTACTGACTATTGTCATCTATCTCGGAGCAACTGTGGTGTCTCCAAGAGTGTGACATGCTATCTCGTGGCCATGACAGTGGCAGATCTGTTGGTAATTGTCTTCGACCTGATATTGAGACACATTCCAATTGTTCACGCTGAGCATTTCCGTTCCCTGTACTACGTACACACATGCAACAACCAAGCAATCCTGCTTTACGCTTCCACTGACTGTTCTGTCTGGTTCACTGTCACTTTCACCTTTGATCGCTATGTGGCAATTTCTTCCCAGAAGCTGAAAACTAAATATTGCACCAGGAAAACTGCAGCAGTGGTTCTAGGAACAGTGTCTCTGCTGAGCTTTGCAAAGAACATCACCCAATATTTCATGTTAACGGGTAGATACAATTTGGTTAACTCTCCATAGTTTTGTTTCGTACCATTTGCTGTTCAGTATTCTCTTGTTTGGATGACAGTCGATATTCTCAATTACATTCTAACACCCTGCCTCCCATTTGTCCTATTCTGCTGCTCAGCGTTATGACAGTGAGACAGATTTTAATGACAAGCAAAGTATGTAAGAGACTTCGGGCTCACAAAAATTTGGAAAATGTAAAAGGCTCAGAGTTAGAGAACCGGAGGAAACCTATCATTTTACTGCTGCTTATATCAGCGAACTTCATCCTATTATGGGCAGTAATAATTCCTTTTTTTTGTGGAGAAGTGTGTGTTTCCTTTCGAATCTGAATGTCACTCATGAGTACTTTATACAGGAGTTGGGCTTCATGCTTCAGCTCCTCAGTTGTGCACAAATACTTATACTTATGCTATGACACAGGCAAAGTTCAGAGAAGCGTTGAGGAAACTTCTATCATATTTCTTTTTTTCCAATTATTAAACTCATGAAATACAATAAAAACAAAATAACTGAAAAATAACGTAGTTCTGCGATTATTTTGACTTTATTGCGGCAATTTAATCTGCTTCTGCAGTGAGTAACATTTCGATGTGCACTTGTGATGCCATGACAAGCAATGCTGTGCACCAAGTGGTGGAAAATGTGATTACATATTTGTGTGGTTGTTTTCCGTGAGACTGGATATGATGAGCTGAAAGAAATTTTACTGTGCCGTACGTATATATGACTCTATTGTGTAACTGACAGGGTGACATTTGCGAGAACAAGGGAGTGAAGGAAATGTTTAAATCACCAAGCCCTTGTTTCCAGTCCTGTGGAGAACCCTTATCTATGTGGGAATTCGTCAGGACCACTGAGTTTTTCTGTAGTTCCAGAAAATAAAACAGGCGGAAAAGTTAACTACGAACCACAGACTGCAGAGAAAATTGGAATACTCTCATAGGAATGAAAACATAAGAATGAGATTTTACAAGAAAACATTTGGAGGAGCAGTAGTAATAATTCTTTGCACTGTGAGAGGAAGACAATACACCAGGAAGTACGATGTTGGAAACATGACATATCAGACAACCAGAGAGTGTGTAGAAATAGATTACAAAGGTTTAAATTTAAATCTTTCCTACTGACAGGTCATAACTGATTTCGTCACTGTGTTGGCTGTGTGCAGAGGGTGGGAATTTGGGTGAGCTCGGACGATTTGGTCGGCACGGTGACTTGGTGGTTACCACTGCAGCCTCACAGCGCCAGGGACGCGGGTTCGATTCCAGTCTCGGACGAATGCCTGCATGGAGTTTGCTCATTCTCCCTGTGACTACGTGGGTTTCCTCCGGGCGCTCCGGTTTCCTCCCACAGTCCAAAGATGTGCAGGCTAGGGGGATCGGCCATATAAAATTGCCCGTAGTGTTCAGGGGTGTGTGGGTTATAAAGGGATGGGTCTGAGTGGGATGCTGCGTGTGGACTTGTTGGGCCGAAGGGCCTGTTTCCACGCTGCAGGGAACCTAATCTAAACGGCAGAATTACAGAGTATGGTTAACAAGAGCACATGATGTACCAATGACGATGAAGGGGGTTTGAATTATTCCAGATACACGTTGTGAGAACACAAGGTTTATGTGTGTTCTACCTGCTGCTCAGAATGGAATGTAATGTGACAGCCCCTGTTGACTTTTCATTTTTTTTCAGTGTTTAGTTCAACTTTGAAATGACTCGTGGAATGTGAGCAGCTAATGCTAAAACTGGGATTAAAAAACAGATATACTAGAGAGGGTTTGTTTGTTTTTGAGATCAGACCTGGAGTCGAATTACACAATGAAGTTTAACATGTAAGAGGACCATTCAAAACCCTGATGACAGTGGGAATGAGGCAGTTCTTGAATCCCATTTGTTCGTGTGTTCAAACTTTTATATTTTGTGTTGTACGGAAGGTGGAGAATGTTGGTGAAGAGAAGATAAAAGGGTTGGGAGGGGTTTGGATTGTGTTAGTTACTTTCCAGAGGCAACAGAAAGTATTGATGGAGCCAATGGATGGAAGGCTGGTTTGTGTGATGGACTGGGCTGTGTTCACAATTCTCTGTAGTTTGTGGCTGTGGGAAGAGCAGTTCCTGCACCAAGCTGTGATGCACCCAGATGGGATGTGTTATCTGGTGCATCTGTAAAAACTGGTAAGAGTCTTTGCCGAATGTCCCTAGTTTCATGAGGAGGTTGAGACATTTTTGTGCTTTCTTGACGGTCGTGCTGAGGTGGGCGGACAAAGACAGGTTACTGGTGACTATCCCTCTCAGGAACTTGAAGCTCACTCCCTCAACATCATTGATGCAGAAAGGAGTGTGCGCTCCACCCTGCTCCCTGAAGTCAATGACCAGCTCCTTCATTTTGCTGACGTTAAAGGAGATATTGTTATCTTTACAGCAGGCCATTAAACACTCAATCTCCCTGATATATTCTGTGTGACCGTTGTTAGACATCCGACCGATAATGATGGTGTTGTTCGCAAGCTGGTAAATGGGTTTGGGGCGGAATTTGGCTGCACAGTGGTGAGTGTATAAGGAATATAGAAGGAGGCTGAGTAGCGGCCTGGAGAAACACCACAGTTGAGGATGATAGTGGAGGAGAAGTTGAATAGCCTATCCATGGGAACCATCATTAACATTGTTTTGTTGTACTTTTTTTTAAAGCGTTCAGAGCTATTATTGAAACAGCATGAAGATTCCAAAGCTCCGTACCGAATCGGATACACTAACTTCAAGAAGCTGGAGAAATAGAAAGCTCAGTGAGAAGTATGGCTGTCTTTGCGTGTGTGAACTGAGAAGAGAAACCCGATGAAAGTTTCAGAAAAACAGCCAAGGAGTCCACAATGATACTTTTGAAACGACATGAAAGCAACCTGGCTAGTGTTGTTATTTTATTTGTCACTTAAGGGTGCTTGTTTACCTGGCAGCCCTTTATGTGAATAGTGATTGGAACAAATGTTTCAGATTTAAAAGGGAAAAATTGTATCAGCTTGTAACAGTGTGGAGGTGTTCATGCAGCTCAGCACTATTTTACCTCTGACTCCAGCATTTGCAGTTCCTACTATCTCTGACAAAGTATCAGCTTGCTGTGTTATTTCATTTTCTCATGCTGATGTTATTTTGCGTTTATTAAATTGTTAAGTCTTTTGCTTATGATCTAAAACTGGTATGCAGAAGTCAATTATTCACAAATTCTCGGATGGACCATTCAAAGTGCCTTTAAAGTAAGTGTTCAAGGTCTTCGAGGCAGGAGCTGATAGGTGGGGGCGTCATTTCCTACAGACTCAGGGGGTGGTCATGGGAAACCACATGGGCCCAAGCTATGCCTGCCTCTTCATAGGAGACATGGAACAGTCCCTGTTCTGCAGTTACATTATCCCCCGCCTCTTCCTTCTATACAGTGATGACTCTATCAGTGCTGCCTCCTGCTTCCACGAGAATCTTGAACAGTTCATTAACGTTACTAACACCTTTCACGCCAACCTCAAGCTCATCTGGACCATGTCTGATACCTCTCTCTTTTTCCTGGGCCTACTTGTCTCTATCTCTGGTGACTACCTCGAAACTAGCATCTATTTCGAGCCCACCAATTCCCACAGCTACCTGGACTAAATCTCCTCTCTCCCACCTTCCTGCAAGAATGTGATCCTCAACTCCCAGTCCCTCTGCTTGAGCTACATCTGCTTCCAAAATGAGCCATTCGACTCCAGAACGTCCCAGATGCCTTCGCATTTTAAAAACTGCGACATCCCCCCTTCAGTGGTCGAAAACACTATCTACCACATTTCTTTCATTTCCCCCACCTCTGCCCTCACACCCCCTCCCCACCACAGAAACAAGGACAGAATCCCCCTTGTGTTCACAGAGCACCCCACTGACCTTGGGATTCAATGGATCATTCTCCGCCACCTGTAATGTGACCCCACAACCAATGATATATTTTCCTCCCTCTCGCTATCTGCTTTCCATAGGGACCACTGCCTCTGCAACACCCTTAACTGCTCACTAGCTACACCACCTCCAGCACCTTTCCCTTCAACTGCAGGAAGTGCAACACCTGTCCCTAAACCTCTTCCCTCAGACCCATCCAAGGAACCAAAACAACATCGCACATCAGACAGATGTTTACCTGCACATCCACCAAGGTGGTCTACAGCATCTGCAGCTCGTTGTGTAGCCTCCTCTACATCGGTGAGACCAAGCAGAGGGTCAGAAACTGTTTTGCAGAGCACCTGGGCTCGGTTCACATCAAATTACTCCCTGGATGAAATGTCTATCCTGGGCTTCCTCCAGTGTCACAACAATGCCACCAAGAAACTGGAGGAACAGCACCTCATTTTCTGTCTTGGGAACCTACAACCCAACGGTCTCAATGTGGACTTTAACAGTTTTAAACTCTCCCCACCCCAGCCTCATGCCATGACCAACCCTCCCTCTCATTACCGCCTCCTTGGCCTTTCCATCTTCTCGCCCACGTATCAGCTCTTCCCACCTCACTGACCAATCCCCACCACTGCTTACCTGCACACACCTGTCACCATCCCACCTAACTTCCCCAGCCTCAGCCCTCCTCTCTATTTCTGCCAGAGCGCCCTTCCCCTTTCCCTATTTCTGAAGAAGGATCCTGACCCGAAACACTAGCTTTCCTGCTTCTCTCTGATGCTGCCTAGCTTGCCGTGCTCCTCCAGCTCCACACTGATGCAATTGAGAGACCATTTCAGGAAATCGGGGGCAAACTATCCCACGATGAAGAATATGGGTTTTTATGTCAGAAGATGTGATGTAGAAGACCACAACAGTTGTACAGAATACTCTGCACTGGAATGCTGTATCGACCAGGTGCCAATGATTGAATTTACATGGTCAGGAAGTTCTGTAAAAAGCTGCTGTGCCTATTCGAATATATCTGTCACATTTTATATCTGCATAATAATCCGAATTTACCAACTTACACTGATATCCTTTCTGCTAATCATTCAATGGATCAGTAAGATGTCATTACAGAGAAACAAGTCATTCATCAACTCAATCAATTCAAGAATCCCAAACAATCAAAGTAGAAAACATTCAGAGACTTTTTCCTCTCCATCAAAGCTTGAGCAAAAGAAACACAATCCTGTTCCCACATCTCCATGTCATTCTTATTCTAACCCTGCTGATCACTGCACACAGAGATGTTTGATAAGAATGGGATAACAATAACATTCAAACCCAGTGCTGGAGATGGATTTGAAATAGTTACACTGAGACCAGTATCCATCTCCAATTCAACTTTTATTTACACGTGAACTGTCCTCGACTTTAGCACTGCCTCATTCAGAGATAGTTACAGGGTGTCAGCATCTCTGACACTCACACTTCTTATCTGTCAGCCAGGGCTCCCTGATTTGGATTGTTAATCTGGCTCAATCAGGGAACTCATATCTGTGACGTGCAGCTGGCCGACGTGATCACAACCACTGTCGTATATTCATTGAAAATCAAACACATACAATAAAGATACAATTACAAACCAGTGTGAAGGAAAGCATGAAGCCAAACTGGGGAGGGAAAGGGAACTCCACATTGGGGATGGCCCAGAGAGTGGAAGAAAATTGAATGGGAAGGAGACCAGTTGAGAATGAGGGAGATAGGTTTAATTTCCTGAATGAGGCATTCCATTTGTGAAATAGATTTTTGTGTCCACACCATGTTCAGTATCCCTGAAATTAATCTGTACTCCTCTTTTAATCATTAATATCGGCAAAGTCTGTTACATTTGCAAATGTTCTGACATCCTGAAGCTCAGCAAATCCTTTTACGGCAGTCTGTATAACACTATGACCACAGACAGCGCAGTGGCACCCAATCATTTCTGTCCTCGATCATGGAGGTCTCAGTCAACAGCAAGCAGGAGAGCCTCGACCAACCATTATCTCTGGACGAGCTGATAAAGGCCCTCGAGTCCTTAGAAAAGAATAAAACTCAGGGAAGTGATGCCTTCCTGACCGAGTTGTATTCAGCTCTTTGGAAGTTGATTGGCCAGGGCCTGCTGGAGCTGTACGACAGTACGCTTCTATCAGGTACTATGAGCGAATCCATGATGAATTGTATCATCACCCTGACCTACAAGTGGAAAGGAGTGAGGGAGGAAGTTAGAAATTAGTGACCAATATAATTGCTGAAAGTAGCCTACAAAATAGTGTCTCAGTCATCTCCAACTGGGTTAAGTCTGCTCTGTGACTGGTGATTTACCCTGAGCAAACCTGTGCTGTATCGGATAGGACGATCTCTGAGAGCCTCGTGCTCCTCAGAGATACGATCACTGGCATGCAGGACAGAGGGGTGGCATTCTGCCTCATCAGCCTGGACCAGGAGAAGACCTTTGGCAGGATATTGCATACCAACATGTGGGATGTGCTTTATAAGATAGGCTTTGGGGACAGAATCTGCAATTGGACCCGTAGAACTGCACCAACATCATTAGCTCCGTCTCAATCAACATGTGACAATCACAGAGCTTCCTGATCAGATCCAGGGCCTGGCAGGGCTGTCCACTCTCTCCTGCCTTGTTTGTGTGCTCTCTCTAGGTCTTTGCTGAGTCCATCAGGAAGGATGTGAGCCTGCGAAGTGTGATAATTCCAGGCAAAGGGGTCTGCGGGTCAAACCCTCCCTGTACAATAACGACGTCACCATTCTCTGCTCAGGCCCACTGTCAGTGCGCAGGTTCGTGAGCATCTGTGACCCTTTCAAACTGTCCTCAGGAGCCAAGGGAAATCGAGACAAGAGTGAGGCCATGTTCTTTGGGATCTGGCCCGAATGATCCTTCATTCCCTTCACTGTCAGGATAAAAGTGCTGGGCACACGGTTCAGAGAGCCTGGGGTGTGCCGAAAGCCTTGGGAGGTGCACATTGTGGGTGAAAACCTGGCCATCAGGTGTGGAGCACTGTCTCTGTTGTTGTACCTGGGGCAGTTCTGGCCCATCTCCGACACTGCACTGTTTCCCTCATCTGAGCCATCTTCCATTCCTACTGGAAGCCTAAGATAGACCGTGTCTGCAAGGACTCTATGCAGAAAGATCTGGGTAAGTGGTGGAAGAATGTACCCAATGTCATCCACATCCTGATGTCCGCCTTGCTGTGTGTAGACCCTCGGAACACAAAGACCCAGTGTCACTACGTACTGAGGTACGACCTGATCCCAGTGTTGCGAAGTTTGGGACTGGCCTCTCTGCCACGGAAACCTCCAAGGAGTTGGACCATTCCATACCATCTGTCCTTCATTGTGAAGTTTGCAAAGAAAAATACCTTTGACCACCAGCCCATCAGGTAGTGGTCAGCACGCAGCGTGCTCGAGACCCTGTGGGAAAAGGAGAGGGTGGATCCTGTCGCGTAGTTCCCTGAGCAGACTGTCAAAGTCATTTGGCAGAATGCGTCATCACCAGAACTTTCCAACAAACAACAAGACATTGTTTGGCCGGTGGTGAGAAGGGCACTACCTGGCAGATTGTTTATGTGTAGTGGCTGTGGGTGAGACCCGAAGTATCAGCTTTCCTGCTGCTCTGATGCTGCCTGTCCTGCTGTGTTCATCCAGCTCCACACCGAGTCACCTCGGACTCCAGCATCGGCCATTTCTACTCTCGGCTCAGCGTGACACTGTTTACAGTCACCATAAAGCTACAGGGAGTGTGTGGATAAGGCAAGGTTCAATGTTTCCCTTCAGCCTATAGTTATTGGGAGGTGCACAGATGAGGACAGACTCGCTGTGAGACTGTTCAGTCACCGATTTATTTACTCGAAAGCATGTAGATAAGGCCAGGCCGACTGTGATATTGTTTTCAGTCACTGTATAGTTTCTGGGAGGTGTGCAGATAAGGACAGACTGACTGTGAGACTGTTTTGTGTCCCTGTATAATTGGAGGTGTGTCAATGAGGCGAGGGTCACTGTCAGACTGTTTACCACAATGTGTACTTCCTGGGAGGTGTGCAAATGAGGCCAGGGCCATTGTGAGATCATTCACCGTCACCGCACAGCAACTAGGAAGTGTGTAGATGCTGAGAGATAATGGGAACTGCAGATGCTGGAGAATTCCAAGATAATAAAATGTGAGGCTGGATGAACACAGCAGGCCAAGCAGCATCTCAGGAGCACAAAAGCTGACGTTTCGGGCCTAGACCCTGATGCTGCCAGGTTCACTGTGAATCGGTTGACAGTCACCATATTGTCACAAGGAGGTGTGTACATGAGGGATGGCTGTCTGTGAGACTGTTTAAAATCGCCATCTAATTACTGACAGTTTGTTTCTCTAATTGTGTGACGTGGACATCTCTGGCTGGTCCAGCATTTATTGCCCATCCCTAATTACCCTGAAGAGGTTGGTGGTGAACTGCCTTCTCGCATTGCTGCAGTTCACCTGCTGTGGGTTGCCCCACAGTGCCATGAGGGAGGGAGTTCCGGTCTATTGAGCCAGTCACAGTGAAGGAATGGCAATATCCAAATCAGAACCATGTGGATTGCAGGGTGTTTGAAGGTGGTGTTCCCATGCATTCGATGCCCTTGTCTTTCCACATGGAAGCGGCCGTGGGCTTGGAAGGCGCTGTCTGAGGATCTGGTGAATTTCTGCAGTGCATCTTGTAGATTGTACACAGTGCTGCTACTCATCGTTCGTGGTGGAGGGAGTGGATAGTTTTCGATGTCGTGCTAATCAATTGAGCAGCTTTATTCTGGATGGCGTTAAGCTTCTTGAGTGTTGTCAGAGCTGCACTCATCCTGGCAAATGGGGAGGATTCCATCCCAACCCTGACCTGTGCCTTGTAGACAGTGGACAGGCTTCGGGGAATCAGGAGGTGAGTTAGTTGCTGAGGGTATTCGTCATCTCTGGCCTGCTGTTGTAGCCACTGTGTTAATGCAGTGAGTCTGGTTCAGTTTTTGTTCAATGCTCACCCCCACGATGGTGATAGTGGGGGATTCAATTAATGTAAAACCATTGTATTGTTGTTTGATTGTCTCTTGTTGGTGATAGTCATCGCCTTGGATTTGTGTGGCACAAATGTTACCAGCAAGTTTTGAGAAGATTTGTAGCTCAGGTTGAGGTTCTGGATGATGGAGTTCTGGAACTCCTTCAACAAACACATTGATCTGGAGCCAATCTACCATCCCCTGAGAAAAAAGAACAGGAAATGACATCACCAACCCAAGGAAACCTAACCAGATAAATAGAAAGCTGGACATAACACCAGCACTTCGTCGGATGCTCACTGATGATGTTACCTAGAATGGTGATGAAACGTCTGAAAACTAACCTTCCAGCTCAGCGAGCAAACTCACATCCACAAATGTTACTTGCTACTTGTCAGACCAAGCCTGGGTATTGCCCTGATCTTGTTGCATTTGGACGTGGACTGCTAAAATATCTGAGGAATCATCAATTGTGCTGAACATTGAGCAATCATCGGGAACATCCTGACTTCTGGCCTTATGATGGAGGGAGGTTCATTGATGAAGCAGCTGAAGTTGGTTGTGTCTTGGACACATCCTTGAGGAACTCCTGCAGGGATGTCCTGAAGCTGAGATGACTGACCTCCAACAATATCAAGCATTTTCCTGCATGCCAGCTATGACCCCAACCAGTGGAGAGTTTGTGCTGATACACACTGAGACCAGTTTTGCTTGGGCTCCTTGATGCCACACTCGGTCCAATGCAGCCTTGATATCAGGGGCTGTGACTTTCACCTCACCTCTGGAGTGCAGTTGTGTTGTCCATGTTTGAACCAAGGCTGCAATGAAGTCAGGAGCTGAGTGGCCCTGATGGTTCTCAAACTGGCCATCACTGAGCAGTTTCTGCTTGACAGCACTGTTGCTAACACCCTCCATCAATTTACTGATGATTGAGAGTAGACTGATGGGCCGGTGTTTGGCCGAGCTGGATTTGTCCTCCGTTTTATGTACAGCACATACCTGGGCTATTTTCCACGTTGTTGGTAGATACCAGTGTTGTAACGGTACTGAAACAGCTTGGCTCGGGGAGCAGCAAGTTCTGGAGCACACGCCTTCAGTACCATTGCTGGGCTATTGTCAGTATCCAGTGTCTCTAACCGTTTCTGGATATTACGTGGAATGAATTGAATTGGCTGAAGACGGGTATCTGTGATGCTGCAGAATACTGGGGGAGCCTGAGATGGACCATCCACTTGGCACTTCTGGCTGAAGATTGCTGTGAATGCTTCAGCCTTATCTTTTGCACTGATGTGCTGGGCTCTTCCATCATTGAAGATGGGGACATCTGTAGAGCCTCCACCTCCAATAAGTGTTTCAAATTGTCCACTACAATTCACAACTGGACATGGCAGGACTGCAGAGCTTAGTTTTGATCAGTTGAATGTCGGATCACGTAGCTGTGCCCATCACTTGCTGCTTATGCTGTTTGTTGTGCAAGTAGCCCTGTTTGGTGGCTTCACCAGGCTGACTACAGGTACGCCTGGTGCTGCTCCTGGCATGGCCACCTGCACTGTCTGTTGATCCAGGATAATCCACTGGCATGATGGCAGTTGTTGAGTGGGGTATATGCTGAGCCTTGAGGTTAAAGATTGTGCCAGAGTACAGTTTTGCTGTTGTTGATGGTTCATGGTGCTTCATAGTTGCCCAGTCTTCAGCTGCTAAATCTATTTGAAGTCTGTCCCATTTAGCATGGTGACCGTGCCACGCAACACGATGGTCTTAATTTACAATGTGAAGGCATGTCTTCATCACCACAAGGACTGTGCAGTGCCGCTCTTACAGATACTGTCATGAACAGATGCATTTGCAGCTGGTAGATTGGTAAGGATAAGGTCAAATATGTGTTTCCCTTTTTTGGTTCACTCACCACCTACTACAGACCCAGTCTAGCAGCTATGTTCTTTAGGACCTGACCTGCTCGATCAGTAGTGCTGCAGCCAAGCCACTCTTGGTGGTGGACACTTTTGTACTCTTGCCATTGTCAATGCTTCCTCTAAATGTTGTTCAACAAGGAGGAGAACTGATTCATCACCTGAGGCAAAATGGTAAGTGGTCATCATCAGCAGGTTTCCTTGTCCATGTTTAACCTGAAATCATGAGAATTCATGGGGTCTGGAGTCAATGTTGAGGACTCCCAGAGCAATTCTGTCCAGACTGTCACATTTGCTGGGTCTATTCTTCCAGTGGGACAGGACATATCAAGAGATGGTGATGCTGGTGTCTGGATCATTCCGTGAGTATGACTATGTCAGGCTGTTTCTTACTAGTCTGTGAGACAGCTCTCCCAAGTTATGGACTAGTCCCCTGATGTCAGCTAGGAGGACTTTTCAGGGTCACCAGTGCTGTTTCTGCAGTTGTCGATTCCAATGCCTAAGTTGATATCAAGAGACCCTGCTGGTATTTAGAGGGATTCCAGGAGTCTGCCAGTATTTACAGGTAATCTAGAGAGCGTGTAATTATTTACAAGGATTCCAGGGAGTGAATCAGTGATTGCAAGGGATTTTGGGAGTGTGTCAGTATTTGCAGGGGATCAACAGAATGTGTCAGTATTCACAGGGGTTCCTGAGAAATGTGTCAGTATTTACAGGAGGTCCCAGAGAATATGTCAGTATTTACGGGGGTTCCCAAGGAGTGTGTTGTCATTTACAGGGAGTCCTGCTGAGTGTGTCAGTATTTACAAGGGTTCACACTTTGTGGTGGGCTAGTGCTTTGACTGTTTGGGAGGGTACAGAGAATGTTGGCCTTTGTTGTGTGTGAGAGATTGTGGGAGGGGAACAGTGAGGAGTGTTGGAGCACATGAAGGGCTTTCTGGACCAATACAAGGCATTGCTGTCCTATGGCTGGGAGACCCCAGTATTGGTTAGGTTCCTGCTTTGGGAAGCCTGCTCTTGCACTGTATCAGTTTGAAGAAGTTTCTTTGGGGTCAGTCCTAAGTGGGAAAGGGGTTGAGGGGGAATCGGGTTACCTTGTGGGGAAGGTATTCAAATTGAGAAGATTTGTAGCTCAGGTTGAGGTTCTGGATGTGAGTTTGCTCGCTGAACTGGAAGGTTAGTTTTCAGACGTTTCGTCACCATTCTAGGTAACATCATCAGTGAGCCTCCGACGAAGCGCTGGTGTTATGTCCCGCTTTCTATTCATCTGGTTAGGTTTCCTTGGGTTGGTGATGTCATTTCCTGTTCTTTTTCTCAGGGGATGGCAGATTGGCTCCAAATCAATGTGTTTGTTGATGGAATTCCGGTTAGAATGCCACGCTTCTAGGAATTCTCGTGCATGTCTCTGTTTGGCTTGTCCTAGGATGGATGTGTTGTCCCAATCAAAGTGGTGTCCTTCCTTATCTGAATGTAAGGATACGAGTGATAGTGGGTGATGTCGTTTTGTGGCTAGTTGATGTTCATGTATCCTGGTGGCTAGCGTCCTGCCAGTTTGTCCAATGTAGTGTTTGTCACAGTTCTTGCAAGGTATTTTGTAGATGATACATACAGATAAGGAAGGACACCACTTTGACTGGGACAACACATCCATCCTAGGACAAGCCAAACAGAGACATGCACGAGAATTCCTAGAAGCATGGCATTCCAACCGGAATTCCATCAACAAACACATTGATTTGGAGCCAATCTACCATCCCCTGAGAAAAAGAACAGGAAATAACATCACCAACCCAAGGAAACCTAACCAGATAAATAGAAAGCGGGACATAACACCAGCGCTTCGTCGGAGGCTCACTGATGATGTTACCTAGAATGGTGACGAAACTTCTGAAAACTAACCTTCCAGCTCAACGAGCAAACTCACATCCAGGTATTCAAATTCCCTGGAAACTGGAATCAACTGTATTTTCATTGGAGAGTTGGAGATTTGGAGGAGTCCTTATTGAACAAACTAGGATACTGAGAGGATGAGAAAGGGGTGATCCTGAGTAGCTGTTTACCTTGTTGGGAGACCCAGAAGCAGGGGGCACAGCTTCAGAGAAAGGAGTTTCCCATCAAAGTCAAGCAAGTGGGGAATCCGTTGCGCGGTCATTCATCTGTGGGAATTCTCTTCCCAAGACAGCAGAGGACACTGGGTCATTGATGGTATTCTTGCATGGATTTGACAGCTTTTTTGTTAGACGATGGAGTCAGTGGTTATGGGGGCTTTCAGGAACGTGAAGTTAAGGCTTCAATGAGGTCAGCCATGATCTTATGGACAGGTGGTGCCAGAACAATGGGTCGAACAACCAAAAGAAGTGTAAAGAAGTGTAGTAGTGTTAAATATATTTTAAAAGTTTGCAACAAGTATCTCAGATTTCCAACTGTCTTTATGTATAGTAAAAATTCTGACCTATATTGGCCTGAGCATTGCCTTAAAGAAGCATGTCTTTAACTCAGGACCACAACAGGGTCGGAATCTTTCTTGCAGGAAATCCATGCGACTTGTTCTCAAGCTCAGTCTCCTGCAGCAAGTAGAGTGCGTTTCTCGGCAAACTCCCAACCCAGGAGATAAAGCATGGGGCAGCACCAGTCTCCCAGGGAAGGACAGATGGTTTATTTTGTGCAGCCTGTGGAATAAGACATCACAGGAAGATTCAGGTTGTACGTTTCCAGGGAATTTGAACCTTGTCCCTCACAGAAGAGTGTCCCAGCAGCTCACCTACTTACATGCAGCTTGTGATTCAGGGAAATGAGCAGTTCAGTAGAAAGCAGAATGATCATTTCTGCTCATTTCTTGGCTTGGAGTTTAATAATTTATCATCTTTTAAAAAACTGTTTTATCTTGACTTCTCTTGATGTTCCTGCACAATCTCAAAGACTGTACTTGCTTCAGAACTGTACATTTGCTGGACCTATGCTGCTGATTTTAAAAAATGACCTTTTCTAGTGACTCCCTCTTGTCTCATACGTGTCCATAGGCAGACTGATTTAAAAGGCAGGAGCTCCTGTGTAATACATGTCCTCATAGTCTCTGGTGGGAAAATCAGCTGCAGGTTCACAAAGGGCTGGGGAACAATTGTTTCCCATTGTGTATCTTTAAACAGTCCCTTTCACAGATCCAGGCTCAGCGGCTTCACCGGGGAAGTAAGCGAGGTCTCTATCCTGGTTCCTGAGCATCCACAAAACCATTTGCAAAATGTCCAACATTCTGCAATCAAGAGGAAGCAGATGAAATTCAAAGTGGTAAACATTTTCTCTGTGGTTTGGAGGATGGACAGGTGAGCCAGAGTTGCATCTGACCTTTGGCATTTCCAGTGCAATAGTTTAGCCACTCAATTATTGTCCTAGTCCTAGGCAGTGCCCAGCAGTTTAACTTCATCAACCACTGGTGCTGCCCCATGCACTATCTCCTGACAATACCCATTGTGATGGTTTTCTGTAAATTTACAAAACTAAAATGATGACAGTGACTGTTAGAATAACCTTGCCCTATCTGATATGACACAACCTGAGACAGCATTTACAAATTGCATGCTACCCACATCAACAAATTACTCTTTATCATTTGAGTGGTTAACCTATTTGTTTGGGCACAGATTTCGGCAAACGACGACCGTGAGCTCTGTTGCATGATGTTTTCATTTGACTCATTTGTAGAATATAACCCAGTTTCTGCTCCACCCTCCTCCACCACTGACCTTCCTTTGAACTTGTGCAATGCCTGCTAGATTCTGAACGTTTCTCCGTTCTGGTGGAACAGCGAAGGCCTGAAATTACATTCAGTTACATTAATTTCTCACTCAGAATTTGGGATCATTTTCAGATAAAAGTACAAAGATCAGACAATGAGTTTATGTGAGTGCATGTCTGAAACAGTGAACTGATACTGTTCCAGCAATCCTGTTTTGAAATTTTTGTCCTTACCTTTCAGATCACGAAAGACTGAGGTCAAATTCCGTTACCAGTTTCTGAGCCATTTGTTCAATATTTATTTTTCAGGAGGAGGTGTTAGTTTTCAATTCCAGGGAATTGAGTGTTGACTATTAAGCTTGAGGTGAGCAGTTAAAGTATCCCAGTGTGCTCTCTATATTGTAGGCTTTTTCAATTAGGTAGTTTGATGATTGAACTGAAAGTAAATGACACCATATCAAAGTGAATGCAGAATCAGGGAGATCTGGCAATATTTGTGTCCATATCTTCAAAAAAGTTAGGACACGTTGAATACATTTCTTATGGATCAGATCAAACCCCCTCTAAACAGTTCGTGGAGATAGTCTGAGCTCCAATTTTCCTCTTATTTAAAGACAAGTGTAAGGTACTATGATACTTGAGCTGGATGAACACAGCAGGCCAAGCAGCATCAGAAGAGCAGGAAGGCTGACGCTTCCAGCCTAGACCCTTCTTCAGAAATGGGGGAGAGGAAGAGAGTTCTGAAATAATTAGGGACAGTTGGGGAGGCAGATAGAAGATGGATGGAGGAGAAGATAGGTGGAGAGGAGACAGACCGGTCAAAGAGGCAGGGATGGAGCCAGTAAAGGTGAGGAGTTATGGAGGAGATAGGTCAGCCCAGGGAGGACTCATCTCCAAGGGAGAATTTCATCTGCTTCCTCTTGATTGGAGAATGTTGGACATTGCACAAATGGTTTTGTGGATGCACAGGAACTCGGATAGAGACCTCGGTTACTTCCCTGTGAAGCAGCTGAGTCTGGATCTGTGAAAGGGACTGTTTAAAGAGACACAGGGAGGACAGGTCAAGTGGGCAGGATGAGGCAAGTAGGTCAGAGATGGGGTGGGGTTTGAGGTGGGCGGAGGGGATAGGTGGATGAACAGAGTAGGGAGGTGGGGACGAGCTGGGCTGGCTTTGGGAGGGGGAGGGGTGATTTTGAAGCTTGTGAAGTCAACATTGATATACTGGCCCTAAGCCCCACCTCTCCTGCATTGATGACTGTATTGGCGTTGCCCCACGAGGAAGTTAGCAAGTTCGTCCACTTCACCAACAAATCCCACCCCAACCTTATATCGTCTGAACCATCTCTGATACATTTCTCTCCATCCTGGACCTTTCTGTTTTCTTCTCTGGCAACCACCTGGAAACTGATATCCATTTCAAGCCCACTGACTCCCACAGCTACTTAGAATACACCTCCTCTGACCCACGGTCCTGCAAAGATGCCATCCCATATTTAATTCCTTCACCTCCACCACATCTCTCCCAGAATGAGGCATTCCACTCCCAAATATCTCAGATGTCTTCGTTTCTCAAGTGCCGCAACTTCCTCTGCTCAGTGGTCGAGTACGCCCTCAACCATGTCTTCCGCATTTCCCGCAATTCATCCCTCGCCGCAAAAACAACCAAAACAGAATTCCGCTCATCCTCACATACCACCCCACCAACCTTTGGATGCAACGCATCATCCTCCGACACTTCCGCCATCTGCAATCTGACCCCACCACCAAAGACATTTTTCTCTCCCCACCTTTGTCTACTTTCTGGAGGGACCACTCTCTCCAGGGCTCCCTTGTCTGCTCCACACTCCCCTCCAGCCCCACCACAGACGACAATTTTCCCTGCAACTGCAGGAAGTGTGCCAACTGCCCCAACACCTCCCTCCTCACCCCCATCCCAGGCACCAAGAAGACTTTCCACATCAAGCAGATGTTCACATGCACATCTGCTAATGTGATATACTGTACGCACTGTTCTTGTTGTGGCCTCCTCTACAGTGGGGAAACCAAGCGGAAGTTGCGGACCACTTTGCAGAACACCTCTGCTCAGTTCTCAATAAACAACCACACCTCCCAGTCGCGAACCATTTTAACTCCCTCTCCTATTCCTCAGATGACATGTTCATCCTGGACCTCCTGCAGTGCCACAATGGTGCAACCTGAAGGTTTCTGGGAACAACACCTCATTTTCCGCTTGGGGACTCTGCAGCCCAATGGTATCAATGTGGACTTCACAAGCTTCAAAATCTTCCCTCCCCCTACCACATCCCAAACCAGCCCAGCTTGCCCAGACCTCCCTAACCTTTCCTTACTCCCAGCTCTCCCCATTTCCGACCTATTGGCCTCATCCTGTCCTCTTGACCTGACCATCCTCCCTTGACTGACTTATTTCCTCCCTAACTCCCCACCTACACTCACCTTTCCTGGCTCCATCCCAGCATCTTTGACCGGTCTCTCTCCTCTCCACCTTTTTTCTCCGCCATCCATCTTCTGTCCGTTTACCCGTCCCACCATATTTATTTCAAAACCCCCCTTCCCATCCCCAATTTCTGAAGAAGAGTCTAGGCCCCAAACGTTAGAATTCCTGCTCCTCTGATGCTGCTTAGCCTACTGTGTTCATCCAGCTCTACACCTTGTTATCTCTGTTTAAGTAATGTCATTTAAAGTCTTTTGAGAATTGATGTATTTTAGTCAGAATTGTTTTCACTCTCATTTACCCCAAGGTAGGGAGGATGATGCACATGGGAAGATGGCTTTGATTATTAGTGGTCAGTCATCTCACCTCCAGCACATCCCTGCAGGTGCTGCTCAGGATACGTATTTTTAATCAACATTGTCAGAGAAGTTATGACACACCCCTGCACCGCGTGGGACTTGAATACAAGTCTTGTCCATCAGAGGTAGAGGCACTACTACTGTATCACAAGAGCCCAAGTTTCCCCCGGTCATGGCCTAGTCCCAACCATCTTTATCTGCTTCGTCATTGACCTTACTTCCACAATAAGGTCAGAAGTGGTGATGTTCACTGATGATAACTCAATATTCAGCGTCAGGCACAAATTCTCAGCTACTGGAACAGTCCATGTCAAATTCAACAAGGCCTGGGCAATATCCAGGACACTGCTGAAGAGGGCAAATTCACATTTGTGGCTGGCAGATGCCAGGTGATGACCATCTCTAATAAGCTGGAATCTAACTACTGTCCTTTGATATTTGTTATGTTCACTGAATCCACCACTGCCAACTTTCTAGGGTTACTATTGACTAGAAACTGAACTGTACTTGTCATATAAATACAGTGGCAACAAGAATAGTCAGAAGTTAGGAATCCTGAGTCATGTAACTCACGCCTGTCCACCATCTACAAGTCAGGAGTGTGACGGAATACGCAACACTTGCCTGGATGGGTGTAACGTCCACAACACTCAAGAAGTTTGACACTATGCAGGACAAAGCAGCTGCTTGACTGGCACCACATACATAAATATCCACTTCCTCCACCACCAATGCTCAGTCACAGCAATGTGTACTATCTACAGCACACATTGCAGAAATTCACCACAGCTCCAATCCATGAGAGTGCCATCCTCCCTGTAAGTTTACCTCCATGCTTCTCTCCATTCTGAATTTGAAACATATCACCGTTCCTTCAGTGCCATTGAGTCAATATCCTGGACAGGCTCCCCCGACAGTTGTGTGGTTCAACCTACAGCGGATGAACTGCAGCAGTTCAAGGTGGCAGCTCACCAGCACTTCCCCGAGTACAACTAGGGACGGGCAATAAAATGCTGGCCCAGCCGCTCACATCCACTTGTCTCAAATGTACAAAAAGAGGCAAAATGGCTGAATATCTCCTGCACGTCTTCTGGGACATGTTTGACATTCTCCTGATTTAGAGCTATTTCTGGATATCGTTTTGTTTCCTCCAGCATGAAGAAGGAAATGTATTTTCACGTCATCCTGAAGTGTTGACCAAATCAGTGTGGGGCTGGAGTGTCATGTCGGCCAGACCAGGTAAGGATGGCAATGTCCCTCCTTAAAGGACATGAGTGAACCTGCTCAGTTGTTCTGCTTCTCAATGATTGTTTCATCGGCTCCACAACTGGGACTAGCTTTTTCCTTCATGGCATTGACAAAATGACATTCAATTGCAGCAGATGACCTGCTAAGATTCAAACCCCCTGTCACCAGAGCATAGAGCTGGCTCCTTTGTAATTCTAGGCCAGTCTGTCCACAGATGGTGCCAGACCAGCTGAGATTCACCTTCTGTTTAATTCAGATCTCCATCATCGCCACTATTTTGTTTTTCTTGGTCTTTGTTTCTGCTGATGTCGTTAAATGCTTTATTCAGACGGGACACTTTGTTCCGTTTTAATTTCCCACCATGAATTTACAGGTGCGCACCGCCAATTCCAGCCGCTCCACGTGACTGCCGCTCGTGGTGAAGGCACCCGCGCGCTCACATTCGAACTCTCGGCCGTTGGTCGTCAATGGCTGCGCAGAGTGATTGCGCCCTTGAAAACTACACCTCTCATCAGGCACCGCCCATCGATCTTCCGCCAGACGCCTGGGCGACGACCCAAAATACTCAGGCGCAGGGGCCCCAAAGCAGCCTGGGTAATGTAGTCCAAACAGGGTGCGTTGTCGGAAATGAGCGACTCAGGAAATTTATGTGGAGAGACAAACAGTGAATCGTCTCGACATTTTCTCCTTCACAGATGCTGCCAGACCTGCTGAGCTTTTCCAGCAAGAGATAATGGGAACTGCAGATGCTGGAGAATCCAAATAACAAACTATTATTCGAGCTGTTCATGGCACGGGGCGACGCCGATACAGTCATCAACGTAACGGAGTAAGAGGCGGGGTTTAGGGCCAGTGCAGGTATGGAAGAGGGATTGTTCCACATAACCAACAAAGAGGCATGCATAGCAGGAATAATCCCTCTTCTGTACCTCCACTGGTCCTAAACCCCACCTCTCGAGCTCAAACAGTTAATCCTATTCACCAACACCTTCCACCCCAGCCTCAAGTTCACCTGGGCCATCTCCAACACATCCCTTACCTTCCTGAACCTGTCTCCATCTCAGGCAACCACCTAGAAACCGATGTCCATTTCACGCCCACCGACTCCCACAGCTATCGAACATACACCTCCTCACACCCACCTTCCTGCAAAAAATGCCATCCCCTATTCCCAATTCCTTCGCCTCCGCCGCATCTGCTCCCAGGATGAGGCATTATACTCCTGTACAACATCCCCCCACCACAGAGGTTGAGAACGCCCTCGACTCTGTCTTCCATATTTCCCGCAACTGATCCCTCACAGCCCGCCCCCGCAACAACCACCAAAAAATAATCCACCTCGTCCTCACCACCCTCCTGATCCAATGCATCACCCTTCGACACTTCCACCATCTGCAATCCGACCCCACCACTAAAGACATTTTTCCATCCCCACCCTTGTCTACCTTCTGGAGGCATCACTCTCTCCGTGACTCCCTTGTCTGCTCCACACTCCCCTCCAACCCCACCACACCGGGCACTTTCCCCTGCAGCCACAGGAAGTGCTACACCTGCGCCCATCCCTCCTCCCTCACCTCCATCCAGGCCCCAAGAAGACTTACCACATCAAGCAGATGTTCACCTGCACATCTGCCAGTGTAGTATACTGCATCCACTGTTCCTGCTGTGGCCTCCTCTACATTGGGAAAACCAAGCGGAGGCTTGCAGACCGCTTTGCAGAATGTCTGCGCTCAGTTCGCAATACACAACTGCACGTGCCAGTCGCAAACCATTTCGACTCCCCCCTCCATTCCTTAGAAAACATGTCCATCTTGGGCCTCCTACAGTGCCACAACGTTGCCATCAGAAAGTTGCAGGAACAGCAACTCATATTCCGCTTGGAAACCCTGCAGCCCAATGGTATCAATGTGGATTTCAAACCCCTACCCCCACTGCATCCCAAAACCAACCCAGCTCGTCCCTGCCACCCTCCTGTCCCTTCCTCCCAGCTCAAGCTACACCCCCATTTCCTTCCTACCATCCTCATCACACCCTCTTGACCTGTCCGTCTTCCACGGACTGACATGCCCCTTCCCTACCTCCCCACCTTCACTCACCTTTACTGGATCCATCCCCGCCTCTTTAACTTGTCTGCCTCCCCTCCACCTATCTTCTCCTCTATCCATCTTCGATCCACCTCCGCCCCCACTCTCTATTTATTTCAGAACCCTCTCCACCTCCCTCTTTTCTGATGAAGGGTGTAGGCCCAAAACGTCAGCTTTTGTGCTCCTAAGATGCTGCTTGGTCTGCTGCGTTCATCCACGTCTACACTTTGTTATCGCTATACATTTTTATGACTATTTGCTGTCACAAAGTCACTCATTGATGTGGAGTTTTAATTAAACTCTGTCCCTTCCTGTTCTTTTTTGCTTGTCTTCAGCGACATCATCATGTTGTTCCCAAGATTTTCAACCTTTCTGAGCGATATTAAGAACTGCAGATGCTGGCGATAACACAGTGTTGAGTTCAGGAACGCATCAGGCCAGACAGCATCAGAGAGACATTGAACGTAGAACAGTACAGCACAGTACAGACCCTTCGGCCCACAATGTTGTGCTGACCTATTATCCCACTAAGATCAATCTGGCCTGCAGACCCTACATTTTACTATTCTCCATGTGTCTATCCAAGAGTCGCTTAAATATCTCTTAAAGGATCTGAAAAGTCTCTCTGTGCAGGAAAGTTTATGTTTCAAGCCAACTGTTCTGGAGAAAGGTCCAGCTCCACACTGTGTTATTTCTTTCAACCTTTCTGGTTGCATTTAGAAATATCCTTTCATCTGAATCCTGCTTCCGCCTCACCCCTTTCAGTTTGAACCCGTGTTCAAACTTCTCTTCATATGATTGGCCAGGTCACTGCTCTCAGAACAGTTCTAGTGAAATCCCTCAGAATGACACAGATCACTTTTCCCGAGCACTGATGCGAGTGCTCCATGATTCAAAACAGCTTCTTCCGACAATGTTGTTGGAAACTGGATTCAGACATCTTCCCGCACTCTGGTGATATTGCTCAGTAACTTCATCTGTGTGGTGTAGTTGCTGCCTCTGGCTGCCACTGTCTATTGCAGCTACTCTGAGGTCCTCAGCTAACTGAATTCTCCACTCGAGGGAGGAGATGAAATAGCACAGGCCAGGAATGGAGACTGGCATTTTCCAGATCTCTGTGAGACTCAGTACCATTCTACATGTGTGATCCTTACTACATGGGATTAATTCTGAGCCTGTTTATTTCTGTGTCCCTTGTAGCTATAAAGGGGGGCTCCTGACTCAAAAGAATTCCCAGCTCCTGTTTCACCAGTCATTATGTTGAAGACAGTTAACCAGCCAGAAAGATGAAGGAGGGTGAGATCTAAAACCTTGTAAATCCTGCAGGTAAGATCACTTGCGTTGGATAAAGCAGAGGTGAATTAGACGGCTGAAAGCGATAGGGCCACAAACACAACGTACTGAGAGGCCGAAGTGGGAAGACAAAGGTTCCGTCGCCATCCTGTCATGAAAGACTTGCTTTCACCTCTGAGCTTTATGAAGACACGACAGACCACAACTGATTCCTAGATCTTCATGTTTTAGGGAAGATCAATTCAACAGAGGGAAAAACAGGCATCTTAGGAGATACAATTAAAAATAAAAATATCACAGCGGATCAAGTCAGCATCCATTGTGAGAAAGCAAGCTAGCGTTTCGAGTCCTGTATAAGAAGGACGGATTGAGCATGAATTAGAACGGGATTAATATATTGGTGGGGAGATTTGAAAGAGCTGCTCTGTCGGATTTAAAGTTATAAGAGCCTGGGGTGAGAAACTGAGAAACAAGAAAGGAATGATCACCTTTATGGGATTGTAGTATAGACCCCTCTGAAATGTCAGCAGGAAATTGAGAAAGAAATTTGTAAAGAGATGTCAGTTATCTGTCAGAATAACAGGGCGGTTATGGTATGGAATTTTAAATTTCCAGACATAGACTGGAACTGCCATCGCGTTGACAGCTTGGATACAGTTGATTTTGTTAATTGTGTTGAAGAATTTTTTCTAATTCAGTATGCGGATGTACCAAATAGAGAAGGTGCAAAACCTGTCCTACTCCTGGGAAATAAGGTAGGGCGGGTGACTGAGATGTCAGTGGAGGAGCACTTTGGGGCCAGTGACAATAATTCTATTAGTTTTGAAATTGTAATGGAGAAGGAAAGATCAGCTCTAAAAAGTTAAATTTCTCAGTTGGAGGATGGCCTGTTTTGACAGAATTCAGCAACACCTTTCAAAAGTTGTTTGGTTGCAGATGTTCACAGGCAAAGGGACGGCTGGAACATGAGAAGCCTTGACAAATGAGATAATGAGAGCCCAGGACAGTATGTTTCTGTTGGGGTGAAGGGCAAGACTGTTAGTAAAAGAGAATTTTGGATGATGAGAAAAATTGTGGTTTTCGTCAAGAATAAGAAGGAAGCAAACGTCAGGTGTAGACAGCAGAAATAAGGTGATCCCCAGAAGTGTATAAAGTCAGGAGGGGTATACTTAAGAGGGAAATCTGGAGGGCAGAAAGAGGGCATGAGGTAGCTTTGGCAAATCGGGTCACAGAGAATCCAAAGCGATTCCACAAATACAGAAGAACAAAAGGGGAAGTATGTGGAGAATAGGGTCCCTTCATGATCAGCAGGGCCAACTATGTGTGGAACTGCAGGAGATGGGGTATATGCAAAACAGCTATTTTGCATCAGTGTTTGCTCTGGAGAAGGATATAGAAGATAGAGAAGGTGGAAAATGAATGGCGACTTCTTTAAAAAAATGTCGATATTACAGAAGAGGAGATACTGGGCTTCTCAAAATCCATAAGGGTGGGTAAATCCCGGGGACGTGATCAGCTATACCCTCGAACTGTGTGGGAAGCAGTGTGATTTCTGGGCCCCTTGCTGAGATATTTGTATCATCGATAGTCAGAGGTTGTTAAAGTGCAGCCACTGTTTTAAAAAGATGTCAAGGAAAAGCCAGGGAACTATAGACCTGTAAGCCTAACATTGATGGTGGACACATTGTTGGAAGGAATCCTGAGGGACGGGATTTATGTGTATTTAAAAAAGCAAAGACTGCTGAGGGATGTTCAATATGGCTCTGTGTATAGCAAATCATGTCTTACGAACTTGATTGTTTTTTTGAAGAACGAACAAAGGGGATTGATGAGGAATGTGGATGTGATCCACAATGACTTCCGTAAGGCAAGGTTGCTCATGGTAAGCTTGTTCGTAAGATTAGACCATGTGGAATACAGAGAGAACTAGCTCAAAGGTAGAAGACAGAGGGTGGTGGTGGAGGTTTGTTTTTCAGATTGGAGGCGTGTGACCAGACATGTGCCACAAGTATCAGTACTGGGCCCACTGTCCTGCCGCAGTACTGTCCACAGTACTGCTGTTCATCGTTGATATAAATAATTTGGTTGTGAACATCAGAGGTGTGGTGAGCACGTTTGCAGATGACTCTGAAATTGGAGGTTTGTTTGATTGATTTCTTGTCATGTGTAGTGAAATACAGTGAAAAGCATTGTTTGCAAGCTGTGCAGGCAAATCACAGCAAGCAATGCATGTACAGATCAAAAAGGCTTAGAGGCGTGCAGGTTACATTGTTTGAGGCTAAAGTTCATTCAACAGTCTGACAATGGATGAAAAGAAGCTGTTCCTGAACCTACTCGTGTGTGTGATCAGGCTTCTGTATCTTCTTCCTGATGGAAGAGGTTGTTGGAGGTCATTACCAGGGTGCAAAGGATTTTTTGATGATGTTGGCTACCATTTTACGCAGCGAGTCGTGCAAATAGAGTCCGTAGATTTAAGGTTCGCTTCTATGATCGTCTGAGCTGCGCATATCACCTTCTTTGGTTTCTTACAGTCCTGGGCATAGCGGTTGCCAGAGCAACAAAGAAGGTCATCTCAGAGTGCAATGGGATCTTGATCAGTTGGGCCAATGGGCTGAAAAGTGGCAGATGGAGTTTAATTTCGATAAATGTGAGCTGCTGCCTTTTAGAAAGGCAAATCAGGGCAGGACGTATACGTTTCATGTCAAGACCCTGGGGAGTGTTGCTGAACAAAGAGACTTTGGAGCTAGGGTTCATGGTTCCTCCAGGTTGAGTCACTGGTAGATAGGATAGTGAAGAAGGCATTTGGTATGTTTGCTTTCATTGGTTAGAGGATTGATAATGGGATTTGGGAGATCATGTTGTGGCTGAAAAGGACATTGGTTGGACCACTTTTGGAATATTGCATGCAATTTTGACCTCCCTGCCATAGGATGAACGTTGTGAAACTTGAAAGGGTACAAAAAGATTCATGAGAAGGTTGCTATGGTTGGAGGGCCTGCGTTAAATGTAAGGTTGAATAGTTTTTGAGAAGACTTGTCGCTGTGAATGAAATTGTAGACAGACTTAGACAGGACATTATTCAAATAAGCTACAGCACAAAGCAGGACAGGAGCATTTATACAGCGTTTTTAAAAGAATGGAGACCCAAAAAGTATAATCCGCATTTACCCCCGCCACAGACCACAACAAGAAGACACAGCACAGCCAGATGCACTAGTCACCTCCCATACATCAGAGACACATAAGAGACTACTCAGACCTCTAGGTATCAGTGTAGCCCACAAACTAATAACCACCCTGCAACAGCTGCTGACGAAAGTAAAGGAACACATACCCGCAACCATTAAAACCAATGTAATATAAGAAAATGCCATGCAATGACTGTGAGAAACAACACATCGGCCAAACTGGAATAAAACTGACAATAAGGATACACGAACAGCAACTATCCACCAAGAGACACAACCAATTCTCACTGGTCTCATGACATACGGACAAAGAAGAACATGACTTCAACTGGGACAACACATCTGTAATAGCACAAGCCAAACAGAGACATGTCAGGAGACTTCCGGGAGACTGGCATCCAACTGAAACTCCATCAACAACGATATTGAACTGAACCCGATATACAAATCACTGCAAAACAGAACCAAAAGTGATACTAACCAGACCAGCAAACTGAGGCAAATCAATAACACTGGGAGGAGTGTAGTGGCTAGGGACTTGTGCAACTGATTACAATCGCTGTATAGTCACTGAGAAGTGTGCAGATGAGCCCAGGGTCACTGTGAGAGTGTTTAAATTCACTACATTGTAACTGGGAGATGGCCAGACAAGGTCAGGTTCACTGTGGAACTGTTCTCAGTCATCTGCAATTCCTACTATCTCTGAAACAATTTTAACCCTACTGTGAAGCCTCTTCTAAGGATGCCTACCTTGAAGAAGTTGCTCTCCTTCCTCATGAAAAACCTCAGTGGATCAATGTGGGGCTTTACAAGCTTCAAAATCTCCTGTCCCACTACCGCATCCCAACATCAGCCCAGCTCGTCCCTGCCTCCCTAATCTGTCCTTCCTCTCACCTCATGCCCCACCCCTATCTCCTACCTATTAAACTCATCAGGCCCCCGAGACCAGTCTGCCCTCTCTGGACTGACCTATCTCTTCCCTACCTCCCCACCTACACTCACCTTTACTGGCTCCACCCATGCCTCTTTGACCTGTCTGTCTCCTTTCCAACTATCTTCCCATCTATCCATCTTCTATCCACTTTCCCCTTGCTCACTATTCATTCAAGAACCCCCTTCCCCTCCCCTATTTCTGAAGAAGGGTCTAGGCCGGAAACATCAGCATTCTTGCTCCTCTGATGCTGCTGGGCCTGCTGTGTTCATCCAGCTCTGCACCTTGTTATTTCAGATTCTCCAGCATCTGCAGTTCTGACTATCTATGGATATTTGATTATCTCCTTTCATATTCCTGTTCAGTGGGCAGGCTTTGGGAGTCAGTAAGTGAGAATAGAAGAAATGGCAGTTCACTTGAGAGTTCCTATTTCTCTTCTCTTTTGAATTACGTTATGATCCAAAGCTGAGTTTCTATTTCACAGTAGCAACCAGGATATTATTGAAGGATTGCTGGGTTTAGGCTAGGGGCTGAAGGCGGGTCAGGTTGGTGATCGGGTCAGGGCTGGGAACAGGTAATAGTGGACAGTGCGGACGCAAAGATCATCACCAAAGGCGCAGCAATCTCTTCCCTCGATTCCCATACTAACCTTTGTATATATCCCGTCTGACCACACGGACGTATCTATCCTCATATTTTTCAAACTTTCTTGCACACTCTCCTTCCTAACATGAACCTGTTCGAGCATATCTTCCTGTTTCACGCTGTCGTCACAAACTACAAGGTCCATCTCACTGGTGAATACTGAAGCCAAGTATTTCTTAAGGACCTCCCCTACCTCCTCCGACTCAGTGCACATGTTCCCTCCACTATCCCTGACCAGCCCTACCCTCACTCTGACCTTCCTCTAGTTCCTCGCATAAGTTTAGAACATCTTGTGGTTTTCATTAAGCCTACCACCAAGAATTTCTCATATCCCCATCTAGCTCTCCTAAGTCCATTCTTCACTTCCTTCCTGTACACCTTGTAGGCCTGTACAGCCTTGCCTGATCTTTGCTTCCTCAACCTTAAATGAGCTTTCTTCTCCCCCTTGACTGGATTTCCACATGTCTTGTCATCCAACGATCCTTCACCTTACCATCCCTTCCTTGCCTCAGTGAGACAAACCTATCCAGTACTCGTAGCAAGTGCTCCCTAAACAACTTCCACATTTCTGTCATACCTTTCCCTGGGTACCCCTCCCCCAGTTACATACTTTCACACCTTGTCCGTTCCTGTTCCTCTCCATGACTATATTAAAGGCCAAGCAGTTGTGACCATTCTCAACAAAATGCTCTCCCATTGAGAGACTGACACCAGGTCTGGTTCGTTGCCAAGCACCAAATACAAACATTGAGTCAGAAATCCTTCCTGGGCACACCTGACAAAGTTGGTTCCAGCCAACCTATTTGCACTTAGGAGGTTCCAGTCTATATTAGGGAAGTTGAAGTCACCAATGACAACAACCCTATTACTTCTGCACCTTTCCAAAATCTGCCTCCCAATCTGTTCCTCAGTGTCTGTGTTGCTATTGGAGGGTCTATAGAAATCTCCCAATAAAGTGAATGCTCCTTTCCTGTTTCTGACTTCCACCCATACTGACTCAGTCGACAAACCCTCATCGACGACCTTCATTTGTGCAGTTGTGATAGCATCCCTGATTAGCAATGCCACTCCCCACCTCCTTTACCTGCCTCCCAATTTCTGTTGAAATATCTAAACCCCGAAACATCTAACAACCATTCCTGCCCCATGTTATCCAAGTCTCTGTAAAGGCCAAAGTGTTGTATCTCCAAGTACTGATCAATGCTGTGTGTTCATCACCTTTATTCCTGACACTTACTGCGTTAAAATAGACACACCACAATCCGTTGCACTGACTGCAACTTTGCCCTATGAACTATCTATCCTTCCTCACAGACTGTCTCCATGCTGTATCTGTCTGTACACTAGCTACCCCATCCTCTGATCCGTAGATCCGGTTCCCATCCCCCTGCCAAGATAGTTTAAACCATTCCAAAGAGCTCTAGCAAGCCTCCTGCCCAGGATATTGGTGCCCCTCCAGTTCAGTTGCAACCCATCCTCATGTGCAGGTCCCACCTTCCCCAGAAGGTATCCCAATGATCCTCGTATCTGAAGCCCCCACTCCTACACCAGCTCTGTAGCCGTATGTACAGCTTCACTTGCTCTCTATTCTGAGCCTCACTGGCAAGTGGCACCAGTTGTAATCCTAAGATTATACTCTACTCGTTCTGCCTTATAGCTTCCAATCTAACACTCTATATTCACTTTTCAGGTCCTCATCCCATTTCCTAGCTATGTCGTCGTTACCCTGACTTGTGCTGTCACCACTCCCACTGCTGAATTAGAGGCTGCTGTCTGACGAGGCAAGTTCTTCGTAAGAAAATCTTACATTCCTTGCTGCCCCCTGGCTCGTGCTCTCATCACTCCACACTGAATTAGGCATGGACTTTGGGAGCACCATTCTTTTTGCAGTGTCAGTGTGCCCAGTTTGAGATGAGTTATTTGGAACATTGCCTATCATTTTGCAGAAAAGGTGAAATTTGCAATTCACAATTCAATTTCCTGTACTTGAAGGTTCAAGTTGGTTGATTTTTTTTTCCCAATCCCAACGTTGTGGCAAATTCTGGAACCATACTTGTGACTGAGAGGTTTAAATAGAGAGCACAGAAACACAGAGATAAGAAAAAGTAACAGCAGCAGAAATAGTCAAGTGATTATATATAAAAACAGAGAGAAAACGAAATACAGGAAATAATGGAGTTTGTGAGTGATATTGTGAGAAAAAAAGAGATGTAAACTGCTTGGACATGCCTCATGTCTAATTCCCTGCCCCCTACCCTTTTCCCCGATTCCTCGACTGACCAAGAATTTCAGCCTTAAACATACACAGGGGTTCCGCCCCCACATTTCTCTGTAAAAGACGTTAATAAAAAACCCTGAACCCTCAGCAAGAAGAAATTCCTCCTTTTCTCAGTCTTAACTTGACACACAACTCGGGGGAAAGATGGAATATTCCATTAGTGATGAGAGAGGGGTGGAAACATGAACTTAGAGAAAAGGGACCACAGACAGAAGAGATGAACGTTAGGATTTGCAAGATAGTTTAAACCATTCCAAAGAGCTCTAGCAAGCCTCCTGCCCAGGATATTGGTGCCCCTCCAGTTCAGTTGCAACCCATCCTCATGTGCAGGTCCCACCTTCCCCAGAAGGTATCCCAATGATCCTCGTATCTGAAGCCCCCACTCCTACACCAGCTCTGTAGCCGTATGTACAGCTTCACTTGCTCTCTATTCTGAGCCTCACTGGCAAGTGGCACCAGTTGTAATCCTAAGATTATACTCTACTCTACACAGCATAAACACAGCATAGAGCTCTATTTGGAATTCCGCAAGATCATGTCTTTCCAGTATTTCCAATTCCATTTTCCTATCTTTCCCTGATTATCCTGCCTGAGAAGAATCTAACCATCTCAACCTTAACATTCAATGAAATTTCCTTTACTGCATTTTGAGACAGAAATTCGAGTGTTGCACAGCTCTCTGAGAGAGAAAAAAGTACAACCTAATCTCTGTCCGGACAGGGGGAAACGTATATTTGAAACATTGTCCCTATTTCTACACGAATCCACAAGAGCAAATGTCCATTCCAATTCCATCTAGTCAGAACCAATCTGAACGTTAGAATGCCATCATTTCTGACTTCGCAGAATCTCAGTGAACAGATGGGGAGTCTGTGCAAATTTTGTTAAGAGTCATCCTGCTGATTGTAGGTAGCAAATTTCTGATGAAGTGTCTGTGCCTGAAACGTCAGCTTTTGTGCTCCTAAGATGCTGCTTGGCCTGCTGTGTTCATCCAGCTCTACTCTTTGTTATCCTCTGCATTATCTCCTGTTTATCTGCATCCTGCCTTAACCAAGGAGACCAAAACCCCACACAGTATTCCAGACGTGGTCTCAACACTGTCCTGCATGACAGAAGCAGAACATGGTTAGAACACAGAACATATAGCAATACAGCACAGTACAAGCCGTTTGGCCCACGATGTTGTGTCAAACTTTTACCCTAATCCTAAAACCTGTCGAACCTCCACCCCTACCTTATACTACCATTCAAATGCCTATCTAACAGCCACTTAAATGCCTCGAATGAGGCCAACTGCACGATCCTCTCTGGCAATGCATTCCATGCTCCGACCACTCTCTAAGTAAAGAATCTGCCTCTGATGTCTCCCCTATGTCGACCTCCACTAACTTTAAAATTATGCCCCCCATGTAATAGATACCTCCACCCGAGGAAAATGTTTCTAGCTGTCCACTGTATCTATACCTCTGATCATTTTGTATGCCTCTATCAAGCCACCTTTCATCCTCCATCATTCTAAAGAGAAAAGCCTTAGCTCCGTTAACCTTTCCTTGTAAGAACTTCTCTCCATTCCAGGCAACATCCTGGTAAATCTTCTCTGCACCTTTTCCAACACTTCCACATCTTTTCTGCAATGAGGCGACCAGAACTGGACACTATACTCCAGATGTGGCTGAACCAGGGTTTTGTAGAGCTGGAGCATAACTTCACAGCTCTTGAACTCAAGTCCCTCGATTAATGAAAGCTAACACACCTTACACCTTCTTCACAACTCTGTCCACCTGGGTTGCAGCTTTCAGGGAACTGTGGACATGAACACCAAGGCCCCTCTGCTCCTCCACACTGCCAAGAATCTTTCCGTTAATCCTGTATTCTACTTTCAAGTTTGTCCTTGCAAAATGAATCACCTCACACTTTTCAGGGTTAAACTTCATCTGCCACTTCTCAGCCCAGCTCTACATCCTATCAACGTCCCTTTGTAACCTAGAACAGCCCTCTGCACTATCCACAACTCAAACCACCTTTGTAACATCCGTGAACTTATTAATCCATCCTTCCACTCCTTCAAATCATTTACAAAAATCACAAATAGAAGAGGACCCAGAACAGATCCTTATGATACACCACCCGTAACTGAGCACCATGTTGAATATTTTCCATCCACTACCACCCTCTTTCTTCTAAGGGTCAGCCTTGAATCCAATCTGCCACATTTCCCCCTATCCCTTGCCTCATTAACTTCTGCATGAGCCTACCATAGGGAACCTTTTCAAACGCCTTTCTTAAATCCATGTATACCACATCCACTGCTCGACCTTCTTCGATGTGTTTGGCCACCTTTTCAAAGAATTCAGTAAGCTTTGTGAGGCATGATCTAACCCTCACAAATCCATGCTGACTATCACGAAACAAACTGTGCCTTTCCAAGTGATCATAAATACTATCAGAGCCCTTTCCAATAATTTGCCCACCACTGAAGTAAGACTAACTGGTCTGTAATTTCTGTGGTTATCCCTATTCCCTTTTTTGAACAAGGGAATGATGTTTGCCTTTCTCCAATCTTCCAGCACTATACCCATGGGTAGTGAAGACAAAGATCATCGCCAATGGCCCTGCAATTTCTTCCCTCGCTTCCCATAGAATCCTTGGACAAATCCCATCAGGCCTGGGGTCTTATCTATCTTCAAGTCCCTCAAAGTTCCTAGTACATCTTCCATACTATCATCGACCTCCTCTCACCTTCCAGCCTGTTTCACACTCTCCTCCTCTACAACTAGGTCCCTCTCAGTTGTGAATAGAAAAGAAAAATATTCATTCAGGACCTCTTCTATCTACGTAGGCTCCGTGCACAAATTCCCTTTACAATCCTTGTTCGGCCCTACCCTTTCTCTGGTAGTTCTCTTATTACTCATGGGCATGTAAGAAGCCTTGGAGTTTTCCTTGATCCTATCTGCCAAGGTTTTCTCATGCCCTCTTATAGCTCTCCTCAGCCCTTTCTTCAGCTCCTTCCTGGATGACTTGTATCCCTCTAAGGCCTTTACTGTCCCTTGTTTCCTAAACCTTATATAGGCATCCTCCTTCCTCTTAACCAGTCATTCGACCTCTCTTGAGAACAAAGGCTCCTTCACCCAACCGCCTTTTCCCTGCCTGCTACGGACAAACATATCGAGCAAACGCAGTATGCATTCCTTAAACGATCTCCATTTTTCAATATTGGCCTTCCCTGATAACATCTGTTCCTATTTTATGTTACCCAGTTCTTGCCTCGCAGAATTGTCATTACCCTTATCCCAGTTATAAACCTTACCCTGCTGTATGCACCTATCCTATTCCATGACGATTGTAAAAGTAACAGTTATAATCACTACCGCCAAAATGCTCTCCTACCAACAGGTCTGACACTCGGCCTGGTTCATTTCCAAGCACCAAATCCAAATCGGCTAATCTCCTTGTGTTGGTCTATCGATGTACTGTGACAGGAATCCTTCCTGAAGACACTGGACAAAATCTGTTCCATCTAAACTATTACAGCTAAAAAGTTTCCAATCAATATTTGGAAAGTTGAAGTCACCCATGACCGCAATCCCATGACTTCTGAACCTTTCCAATATCCGCCTCCCAATCCACTCCTCCATTTCTCTGCAACTATTAGGAGGTCTGTAAAACAAAGAAAAAACAAAGTTACTGCTCCTTTCTTGCTCCTGACCTCAACCCAAACTGACTCTGTAGACATATCATTCTCAAACTGCCTTTCGGTGGCTGTTATACTATACCTGACTAGCAATGCCTCTCCCTCACCTTTTTACCACCTTCCCTATTTCTTTTAAAGCATCTAAATGCCAAATTTCCAACAACCATTCCTGTCCCTGAGGTACCCCAGTTTCTGCAATGAACACAACATCGCAGTTCCACGTAGTGACCCATGCCCTAAGTTCATCCGCCTTATTTCCGATACTGCTAGCATTGAAGTATACACACCTCAAACCATCTCTGTGTCCACAATTATGCTTCATTGACCACATTTCTTTATTAACAATCTCAATCTCTGTTGTTTCTGCTGGAAGGCTGACTACCTCATTCTCTGAATTCTAAATCCGGTTCCCCACTCCCTGCCAATCTAGTTTAAACCATTCTGTATAGCTCGAGCAAGCCTTCCCAGGAAATTTGTGCCCTTCTGGTTCAGATGCAACCCAACTTTCCTGTACAGGCCTTGCTTTCCCCAGAATGTGCTCCAATTATTCATGTAATGGAAACCCTCTCTCCTAGACCAGCCCTGTAGCTAGGTGTTTAGCTGTACCCTCTCCTTATTTCTGACCTTGTTATCACGTGGCACTGGTAGCAATCCAGAGATAATTCCCCTGTTTGTCCTGGATTTCAGCTTCCCTGTACTCGTTTTTCACATTCTCAGCTCTTTATCTACCTATGTCATTTGCACTGATGTACACCATGACTGCTGGTTCCTCAGCTTCCTGCTTAAGAATCTTGTAGACAGTATCCAAGAGATCACAGACCCTGGCACCCGGGAGGCAACATACTATCCATTCATCTTGTTCGTGTCCACAGAGCCGCCTATTAGTGCCTCTTATCATTGAATCCAACACTACAATTGGTCTCCTATTCTCCCCCCTTCCCTTTGTTACTCATCATCGTGCAAATCCTCCGGCAATAATTCACAGAATGCCACTAGCCTTCTTGAGATCTTGCTGCAGCTTCACTTTAAGTTATTTTGACTGATTCACAATCCAATGTCATACGCAATCATGACAGCTGAACAGATTGATAGATAGACAGACAGACAGATACAGGAGCACTATGAAGGTTTGAGTGATAAAGAGAAACGAGGTAGATTGGGTCATTTTTGGCTGCAGTGCAGGAGGTTGCAGGGTGACCTTATCGAGGTTTGCAACATCATGAAGGGTATAGATAAGGCTAATGGTGGGTGCCCTATCCCTAGGAAGGGCATTTCAAGGTAAGGGGGCTTTTTTATGGTGAGAAGAGAGAGATTTAAAACGGACATTACGGGCAAATTTTCTTTTAACACAGAGAATAGTTCACATGTAGAATGAACTTCCAAAGGCAGTGATAGATGCGAGTACAGTTCTAAGGTTTAAAAGACATTTGGATAAGTACATGAATAGGAAGGTTTTGGAGGGATATGGGCCAGTTGCAGACAGGTGGGACTGGTTTAGTAAGGGATTTTGGTTGGAATGAACTGGTTGGACTGAAGGGTCTGATTCTGTGCGGTATGACTCTATGATTCTATAATTGTGACCATGATGGAGGTGCCGGGATGGACTGGGATGGACAAGGTCACAATCCACATAACACCAGGTTAAAGTCCAACAGGTTTACTTGAAATCACGAGCATCACAGCACTGCCCCTTCAGATGGAGTGAATGTATAATTGTGGAACAGAAAGAGTTTGGGAGTTAAAGACAAGTAGGGCAAGTAAAAAGCAGAACTGAAGTCAACAACAAAAAGAAACCTTGCAGACAGACAGGGAACATGAACAGTATTGAAAAAGGTAGAGCGAGACAAAGGCAACATGAGAGATAAGCTGCATGATACAGTGAACAATAGAATCTTGCCTGAGAGTGTAATTTGGGCGTTTGCTTCAAACCACACTTTGACATGTTTCTCACTTTCCTTTTTTTTAGGGTCAGTGAATGGTGTCGGCTTCTCTTACCACTGTGACTGTTGAAAACCTGACAACAGATTCATTGGAAGTCCTTTTCTGAGGGAGCAGTAAAAATGCTGGGTAGTGGATTGTGCTTTATTTCCACAGCTACAGAGCACTCCCAAAACCTGCTGTGTCCTCTCCATTGTCTGCGACATGCAAGGAGGCTCAGATCTTACCTAAGATCGAGTACAGTCATCGGCTTATAGAGCTGGTCAGGTAAGATCTGTTTCAGTTACACTTACCGGTGAACAAAGTGAGCAAAGGCATTGATATGCACTTTAGCCACATCTGACATGGGGGTATGAGTGGCAACAACAGGAACAGACAGAGTGTACACATTTTGAAATTTGTCAGCACCCTTTGATCACACTACAGGGAGAACACGGAAGAAGCTGAAAAGAATGATAAAACGATTTGTTCAATTCATGACGTCCTTGGCGAGTGAAAGACATTGGGGGGTACACATACAGGCAAATAGAACATTTCTCTCTCTTGTTACAGGTGCTACTTTGCCAATTATGTGAAAGGTCACCCACACATCCTTCAATGTGGTCTTTTGCATCTGCTGCTCCCAATGTGGCGTTCTCTACATCGGTTTGACCAAGTGGAGGCTTGGAGTCCACTTTGTGGAGCACCTGTGCTCTGTTCACAACAAACAACTACACCTTCCAGTCGTGAACCACTTCAAGTCCCCCTCCCAGCCCCGCATGACATGTCCATCCTGAGCCTCCTCCAGTGTCACAATGATACCACCCAAAAACTGAGGAGCAGCAACTCATATTCTGCCATTGGAACCTACAGCCCAGCAGCCTCAATGTGAATTTTACCAGTTTCAAAATCTCCCCACTACTGGCCTCATTGCATGACTAACCCTCCCACACATCCCCACCTCCTTAACCTGACACAGCCTGTCCATCTTCTCTCCCGCCTGTCCGGTCCTCCCATCTCACTGACCAATCCCCACCACTGCCTTACCTGCACTCACCTATCACCATCCCCCTACCTTCTCCGTCTCTACTTCTCCTCTATTTATTTTGGAGCTCCGTTCTCCCTCCCCCATTTCTAAATAAGGGTCCCAACCTAAAACGTCAACTTTCCTGCTCCTCTGATGCTGCCTGGACTGCTGTGTTCCTCAAGCTCCACACTGTGTTATCTCTTGTTCAATTGGTAACTTCAGTGGTCAGAGAGTGAAAGACATGGGGGACCCACATGAAGACAAACAGAACATTTCTCTCTATTACTGTAAGTGCTACTTTGCCAATTTATGAAACAGACGTTCTGTTTATCTCCCATGGGTACGATTTGCAGGTGAAGGTTGGGGTTTCTTCCAGGAGTTACAGGTTTTAGCCAACCTTTCTTGATAAAGGTTATTGGCCCACAGTTCTTTTGGGAGGTAGTTGGAGGATATGTGTATTCAGCTTCCAACTGAAAATCGACAAACTCCAAAGTACTCGCACTTAATGGCACCTTTCAAGGATTCATATGTCCCAGAGGATACGTCACAGCTTTCCAGCACAGCAAACTGATCACAAACTGATGCTGGTGCAATTTGAATAAGTGAATCCGGGATAAAATATCCAGGCTTGATCACAATCCAAAAATGTGCATCATTGTGAGTGATGTAAAGCAGGTGAGGAGGCTTCAGAATGATATATACAAATTGGGTAATCATATGGAAGATGCAAATGTGAAGTTATCTACATGAGTAAAACAAAAAGAAAGAGAGTGGCAGAGTATTATTCAAACGATGAGAGAATGCGACCATATTGGCCTCCATAATGAGCGGATGGATAGGATGGGACACTTCACATTGCAGTGTAGGAGGTTGAGGAGTGACATTACAGAGGTTGAAAAATCATGAGAGGCATAGAAGAAGTGATTTGCAAAGGCCTTTCCCCTCGGGGAGGGGAGTTCAAAAGTAGAAAGCATAATTTTTAGGTGAGACAAAAGAGATTTAAAACAGATCTGGGTGACAACCTTTTTACACAGAGGGTGGCCATATGTGGAATAAACTGCCAGAGGAAGTGGTAGATCCAGGAAGAGTTACAAAATTTAAAACACGTTTTAGACAGGCACATGAATTTGAAAGAATTAGAGGCTCATGAGCCAAACATAGGCAAAATCTCCACCACCCTCCCCCAAGCCTGGCCTCCACCCATGAGCAACCCCCCCTCTCATCCCTGCCTCCTTGACCTGACACCACCTGCCCATCTGCTCTCCCACCTATCCGCCACTCCCTTCCCACTGACCAATCCCCACCACTGCCTACATGCACTCACTATTCACCATCTCACCTACCTTCCCCAGTTACACCTCTCCTCGATTTATTTCTGAGCTCCCCTCCCCCTCCCCATTTCTGAAGATGGGTCCCGACTGGAAACATCAGCTTTTGTGTTCCTCAGATGCTGCCTGGGCTGCTGTATTCCTCGAGCTCCACACTTGTTTTCTCTGACTCCAGGATCTGCCGTTCTTGCTATCTCAAATGGGAATAATTTATTTCAGGCATCGACGAGTTGGACCATTGGGTCTGTTTCCATGCTGTATGAATCTATGACGATGTGGATGTCCTTGTCTGGTGGCCGTTGAAATCAAAAATGAAGGTGTAGCAGGGTTGCAAGGTGTTCAAAAGGAAAATGACATTTTGGTCTTCATAACCTGAGGATTTCAGTACAGCTTGAAAGTTTAGTGAGATCACAGCTGGTGTATTACGTACATTCTTGTTTGAGGTATCTATGGAAACTCATACCTGCTGTGAAGTGACAGCAGTAAGGTTTTCCCAGAATAATCCCTGCTGTGCCAGGTTAGCCCTATGAGGGGTGTTGAGCTTGAGTGGGTCTGCACTCACTGGATGATATATGAATGAAAAGTGTCTCATTGATGCATATAGAATTCTGACAGGGCTCAGGATGCATTGCTAATGTTTCCCCTAGTCTGAGAGTCCAGACAAAGGGGCCACGGTCTCAGGATACACAAGGAACACCATTTCCAACTGAGATGATGACAAATGTCTTCACTCAGAGAGTGAAGACCATCTGGAGACCTCGACCACAAAAGGCTGTGGAAGCGAAGGCACTGAATTTTTTTTTTAAAGAAAGAAACAGATTGATTTCCTAAAGCTAAAATTGTCAGTGGATATGTGAAAAGAACAGGTGTATGACTTTACAATAAGGTATCAGTCTGGGTCATAATGGAAGGTGGAACAGGGTTGATGAGAAGGTCACCAATTCTCCCATTGCACAGTCTTTTTCCTTCGCGTCCTTCGCGTTAATTATGAGATATTCAGCTTCTCCTGAGTTCTCGCCTGCTATCCATTATTTCCTTATTTACTCACCCCTTTCATATGTTATGGAACGGACCAAACGTCCTAAAAAACGGCAAGGAGATACTCTGGACATTGACTTTTATTTCCAGGCAAGTAAATGGTGCTGCATTCCAGATTTGATTTGAATGGTCAAACTACTGAGCTTTAAGAAAAACACACTTTATTCTTACTCCATAATTAAAATGCAAACAGAAAATTGACATGACTTTAACTCTATTGAAATATTTAAACAACGTATTGTTTAACGACTGCACATCAACTGATCCAATGTAGCAACATTCCATAAATGCAGCCTTGGCAGAGGTAAATCCAGCAATTCAACATTCCAGTCCAGGAGACAGATCACCAACAGAATGAATCGAACAGCACTGAGAGTGAGACTGAGAGTGAGAGTGAGAGTGATGTATCCAGCAGTTCCAACTCTAAAAGTCCAATGTCAACAATTAGAAGCAAAACTTGGGTCTGTGTGAGCCTGACTCTGCCCATTTCTGCTTCTTTCGTTTCCTTTAAACAAAAATTTCTTCCTCTGCTTTTCATGGAACAGACACATCAGCACTTGCTTCACAACCCGCTCCTGAAGTCTTCAGGATAAATACTGCTTATTCCCAGCTGCTATCAGCTCTGTTGAAGTGTCACCAGACTCGAAGCAGTAACTGTGTTTTCTCCCAACAGATGCTGCCAGACCTGATCAGTTTCAAGTTTTCAGTTTCAAACATAGTGATAGATAATGACGGTTGATTGAGCCAGCAAATACATCAAAGTGCAAAAGCTGAACTTTCTCCACTGCTACCTCGGGGGTTCTGTCTCACTCCTGTCTAGACACCATACTATCTCTGAGTGCAGCCAGAATCTAAAATGCAAACCAATCTTATGCTTATCCTTCTGCCTCCTGGAACACAATTGCTAGACAGTAGCCTCCTGAATGCGACAAGTTCAGACTTTATTACATTATCACCAGTGTGCCACTGAGCTTTGTTTCCTGACCCACAGGCATTTGCTCTGTCTGTGGTTGGTACAGATCACACAAGCGTGCACCAACATACCCACAGTATAGATTGAAACTATTGTTTACCATCCATCCAAATGATATTGCAATTTAAGAATTAGAATTCAATTTGTGCCTTTTCCACATTTTCACTGACATGATCTTGTCGAACCAGGTAGTTAAAAATATAATGTCATGAATTCAGCAACCTGCTCAGAAACAGAAGGAGATAGTAAGAGAGAGACAGGCTGACAGACAGATGGAGTAAGAAAGATAGACAGAGAGAAAGAGCAAAAATAAACAGAGACAGACACAGAGAGAAAGACACAGCGAGAGACAGTGAGAGAGAGACAGAGAGAGAAAGAAACAGTGTGTGAGACAGAGACTCACAGAGTGAGAGAAATAGAAAGGGACGCAGGAGTGAGTGCGATACAACAATATGTATGTAACAGAGAGATCAAGAATGTGTATGAGAGAGGGAGTCAGTGAGTGAGAAACTGGCACTGTGAGGAAGAAAGACAGAGAAGGAGAGAGTTTGAGACAGAAAGAAAGGACGTGAGTGAGAGAGACAGTGAGACAGACATCAAGAGGGAAAGAACAAGAGAGAGGGACAGAGAGACAATGAGAGATCGATAGTGTGAGTGATGGTAAGCAGGAAGAGAGAGGTATTGTGAGAGATAGAAAGAGAGACAGCAAGTCAGACTGTGGACGCCGAAAGAGACACAAGGAGAGAGATAGGTAGAGAGGCATAACAGAGAGGTAAAGAGCAAGCAGAACAGTGAGACAGAGACAGTGAGACACAGAAAGAGGGAGAATATCAATGAATGAGAGAGAAAGAGCGAGAAGTAGGTCAGAGAGAGAGAGAGACAAATAGAAAAGGTGAGTGAGCGAGTCAGTAATAGAAAGAGACAGAGAGGGAGGGACTGAAACAGAAACAGAATGAACGAAAGAGAGGCAGAGTGAAAGAGCGAGGGAGGGAGAGTGGGAGAGAGATAGAGAGAGGACGCAACAGAGGCAGAGATTGAACTGAATTGAAAGAAACAGCCAGACAGAGGCTCTAAAAAGATTCACTAACTGGAAACACTTCTTCTCTGAGCTAATTAACAACACTGCCCTTGAGTCCTCAATTTATGTCACTATCCATGTTGGGCCACTCCTACTTTTGATTTGGCCAGATATATTCATCTTTGCGAAACAATCTTCTTGGCCACATGAAATGCAGCATGTCCATCCGTCTCTGAGGCCAACAGGAATAGAAAGCAAAATGTAAAACAAAATTCAATTGCATTTGCATGTTCCTTTGCTTCATGCCCATTTGATGACTGAACTCTGGTGGCTGGTTCCAGACTGTCCTCAAGGTGAGACACTTATTCAGTATCCAAGGTTTCAAAATGTGTGTTTAATTATATAAACCCTACAGTTTTTTTCTAATGAGGTAAATAGTTTCATGTGCAATGCTACTGCCATCTGACAAAATATGTTTATGTTGTGTTCTCTACTGGAAACACATCCTTCCCTCATAAGACCAGGAATACTATGCACTTTACTTAAAGGCACAAGCCATTTGAAATCTGGCATGTGCATGACCTGACAGTGAAGCATTGCCTCACCACTGCTCCAGGTAATGGTAGATTGGTGGGTTAGGAAGTTTGCAGATAATACAGAGATTGGTGGAGTTGTGGACAGCGTAGAATGTTAGCAAAGGTTGAAACGGGATATAGATCAGTTGCAGATATGGGTAGAGAAATGGCAGATGGAGTTTAATCTGTTTAACTGTAAGGTATTGTGGTGTGGTACAACAAAAAAAAAGGTAGGACTTATGCACTCATGGTAGGGCCTTGGGTAGCGTTGGAGAAGAGAGGGACCTGGTGGTGCAGGTACATGACTCTTTGAAGTTTGCATCACGTGGAGATAGCTTGGTTGAAATGGTATTTGGTATGCTTGCCTTCATTATTCAGTCCTTTGAGTGGAGGAGTCAGGGAGTCATGTTGAGGTTGTACAGGACATTGGTGAGGTCACTTCTGGAATACGGTGCCGAGTTCTGGTCATGCAGTTATAGGGAGGACATTATGAAGTTGGAAAAGGTTCAGAAGAGAGTTACCAGGATGTTTCTGAGTATGGAAGGTTGATTTATAAAGGAAGGCTGGACATCTGTGACTTTTTTTCACTGGAGCTTAGGAGGTTGAGAGACGACCTGGTAAAAATTGATAAAATAATGGGGGGTATGGATAGATTTAATGGTAGTTGTCTTTTACCTGGGGTGGAGGATTTTAAGAATAGAGTGCACATTTTTAAGGTGAAAGCTGAAAGATTTTTTAAAAATGCATGAGAGGCTATTTTTTACGTGGAGGGTGGTTTCCATGTGGAATATACTTCCTGAGGAATTTGTGAATGCAGATATAATTACGCTTAAAAGACCTTCCATACTGTATGAGTCTATGTCTGTAAGTGTCAGGTGTTGCACTTGAGGAAATCAAAGGCTATGGAAGAGTAAAGCAGGATCCTGGCAAGCATTTTATATACAGTGAGATCTTGGGCTTCAAAGCCATACCTCCCAGAAAGTGGTCACACTGGTACATGGAGTGGTTAGGAAGGGTGTATGGCATTGCTTACTTTTATTGGTCGGTGAATTGAGGACAAGTGTCAAGATGTCATGTTGCAGCTTTTATAAGACTGTGGAGACGCCACACAGAAAGCATTGCATTCAGTTCTGGCTGTCACATTGTAAGAAGGATCTGGTTGTTTTTGAGAGGGTGCAGAAGAGTTTTATCAAGATGCTGCTTGGATTAGAGAGCATGAGATACAGGGAGGGCGAGCAAAACTTCTGTTGTTTTCTCTGGAGTGCTGGAGGCAAATGGGAGGAGCCTATAAAATTGTGAGATGCATAGACACGGTTGACGGTCAGAATCTTTGTTGAATAATGTGCAAAATAGGGGGCATGTGTTCATGGTGAGCTTGGATTTCATATTGTTCCATATTCTTTTTCATTTGTGCTACCTTGTGAATCAATCGTGTTCAAACAATCTCCTGGAAATTTATCTCCGCAAATATTATTTTTATCTCATGTGTTGTCATGCAGGTTTGTTTAGTTGCTTGCCCTCGCATTTCCACACGCTGATTGGACTGCTTCTTAAAGACAAAAATGTGTTGCACACAGTTTTCACAAAACCAGTTTGTTATTTTTGCCTTGGGTTTTGAAATCTTGTTTGGACAAGATGTAACGCCTCCCATCGAACCAATCATGTCTGGAACAAACTAGGCCTCTGCGGTTCAAGTTAAACTCAGTGTACACTTTACCCATTCAAGGACAGCGACTCCATTCAAACAATGTTTGGCTCCGTGTGCAAGAGGGTCACTGGATGGAAAATGCCTGTGTAAAGTAAGCAATATTGAATTGACAACAGTTGAGAAATTCGTGGTGGAGAGATAAAAAAATGCCCGTAGCATTTGCAGAAAATTCAAATGAACAGGTAGAACACATTGATATAAATACGCACTATCTTGTGCCTAGTATTGACACATGGCTTAAGGGTGTAACGGAGTAGAGCCTATTGGAGATCAGAGATAATGGGAACTGCAGATGCTGGAAGATCCAAGATAACAAAGTTTGAAGCTGGATGAACACAGCAGGCCAAGTAGCATCTCAGGAGCACAAAAACTGACGCTGCGGGCCTAGACCCTTCATCAGACAGGGGTTGTGGATAGGGTTCTGAAATAAAGAAGGAGAGGGGGGAGGCGGACCGAAGATGGATAGAGGAGAAGATAGGTAGAGAGTAGAGTGTAGGTGGGGAGGGGATAGGTCAGTCCGGGGAGGACGGACAGGCCAAGGAGGCGGGATGATGCAGGTAGGTGGGAAATGGAGGTGCAGCTTGAGGTGGGAGGAGGGGATAGGTGAGAGGAAGCACTGGTTAGGGAGGCGGGGACTGGCTGGGCTGGTTTGGTGATGCCGTGGTGGGAGGGGAGATTTTGAAGCTGAAACAGACGGGCACCAATATCCTGAGCAGGAGGTTTGCCAGAGCTCTTTGGGCGGGTTCAAACTACTGTTGCAGGAGTGTGGGAGCCAGATCCACAGGCCAGTAAGTGCAGAAACTGGGGACAAAGGAGAGATATGCACTGTGCAGAGTAAGATCAGGCAGAGAGTTGCAGGGCTTAGAGGGTCCGGAGGTCTGAGTGCATTTACTTCAATGCAAGAACTACGGGTAAGTGAGATGAACTAACAGCATGGTTTAGTTATTGAAATGTCATTGCCATTACTAAGATATGGTTAAAAAGAGAGATAGGACTGGCAGCTTAACATTCCATGGTATCACTGCTTTAGAAGGCACAGTAAGAGGAACAAAAGAGGTGGGGTTTTGCACTACTCACTAGGGATCACATCACAGCAGTATTCAGGGAGGATAGATCGGAGAGATCTTGCAGGAATACATTATGGGTGGAGCTCAAGAATAGAAAGGGTGAAATCGCAATGTTGGGGGTTTTCTGTTGACCTCCCAACAGCCCATGTGAGGCAGAGGAGCAGATATGTAGTCAAATATGAGAAAGGTGAGAAAAAAGCGGCGTAGTTGTGTAGGTAACTTCAACTTTCCTCTTATTGACTTCCTTAAAACCAGGTGCTCAGATGGAGAACAATTTGTTAGATGTGTCCAGGGTTGAAGTTTCAATTCCAAAGCGCCACAGGTTCAAGGTGAGGGGGGACATTTAATGGCGACGGGTGAGGAAACATTTTCATGTAGGAGCCTGGAATGCACCACCAGAAGAGATGTTGCAAGTAGGCACGTTGGTGATTTTAAGATGCACCTAAATGATAACATGAATATGGAGGGAATAGAGGGATATGAAACAATCAGGGCAGAATGTTTATATTTACTTCAGTTAGGGCGTGATGATTAGCACAGGCTTGGAGGGCTGAAGGACCTGTTCTTGTGCTGTACTTCTCTTTAGTTCTTTGTTTAACAATGCACAGTGGTTCATGGCAGTATATTGATTTGAAAGGAACAACAAGTACCTTCCATTTTAAGTGAAATGCAACACGATCAGCTTGTGATGAACAATCTTGTTGAATAACTGCATTGTATCAGGAAAGATAGCAATTAGAAGCGTGAATAGATTTTTCAGCACTGTCTTCCTATTCTACTATGAATGAGATCTCTGCTGAAACACCACAACACTATTTTCTGGCACTGTCCGTACATTCTATAATATATTTTGTGTTTTGCATCATCTGCGCATTTCTTCCTCCACACTTAGTTTTTTTCCAACTATTTATTTGCCCCTTGCAACCACCTCACAATGTACATTCCTACTTGGCATCATCAGCCAATAGCTATATTTCTGAAAACGGGTTCCAACTAAAATGTCAGCTTTCTTTCTCCTCTGATGCTGCCTGGCCTGCTGTGTTACACCAGCTCCACACTGTGTTATCTCTGACTCCAGCATCTGCAGTTCTTACTGTCTCTGATGTAAATCATCCATTTGGTTGCCAAGTTCAAACCATGCATATTGACTGTAAATAGCTAGTGTGGTTCAAAAAGAATAGACTTTTTGGAAACACCTGTATAACAGCCTGCCAGCCCGAGAACGTCCCATTTGTTCCTTTTATTTGTCTGCTGGCCGTTAAACAGTGCTGAATTCTGTCAGTTTGTTATCCATATGCCCTATCATATTGGTTACAGAACCTCACTACTTACATTGTATGTCTTCTATCAGTTAAATATTCCAAGAAAGAAACTCTATCAAGTTTGTGAAATGACATTTATCTTCATAAATTTCTGGTAACTCCATCCAATCAGACAGCTTTATTTTTAAGTGTCCACTTGTATCGTTGTTCACAAAATATTGTGATATTTCACTAGGGTTAATGTCATACCGATATGGTCTGCCATCGAAACTGCAGAAATGAATCCAAAGTTCCCAGAATTCGGAATGATGACCAGCAATGTATATATGATTAAGCACAATCACGACAACTGATATTCTGAAGACTCTTGGATGTTGATCTTCAGATTCTGGATTCATTTTAATTTCTCCAGTACTGCTTTTGTTCACTCGTAATCAATTTGACAATCTCTTCATTTTCACTAGTACATAGCTTCTGCTGTGTAATTTTAAAACATATTGAATTTTCCTCTCTGAAGACAGAGCCAAAATGTCATCTTTATTTCTGTTATTTATTTTGTTCCATTTTCAAGCTTCCCTGCCTCTACCAGTCGCCAGTGCATGTTTGCCTTTTCTGATCACCTTTATCTGTGGAAAGCTTTTTCAAACACTTGTGTATCTCTCACTGGTTCAATTTCATGTTGTTTTCTCTCTTGATACATGATGTTGTTAGCCTTGCTTTACTGAATGTGAAGGTGTTCAAGCCAAGGATTTAATATCAGTTTGTATGTATAATTATTAAAAATTACCCCATTTTTCCAATTAACCCATTCAGAGATGTTATTACACACCCCTGGAGCAGAGGTAAGGATATCACCGCTGTATCATAAGATGACCCCCTCCCCTCCTCTCCTGCCAACATCAGCTTTAGTAATCTCTTCCTTTAACTGACAACATTCTTTACCTTGCCCTTTTTGTCCCTTTATTCATTCACAGGATGAGGGCATCGCTGGCTAGGCCAACATTTTTTCTTGCCTATCGTTCATTGCGCAGAAGCAATGTATCCCATCATTAGGTCCTGTTGGGCTTTGGCAAATTTGCAACTCAAATTTGTTTCAAAAGACAAAATAGTTAAAATGTTATATTGAAATGCAAACTATCCAAACCACAGACTGTTGCATTGCCAGGAGCTGAGGTCAGGCAATGCGTCATTGTTCGGTTGTTCACTTGCCAGATTTCAGCTGGTTTGTGTCTTTGAGTAAAGTGCACATTATTGCTGATCTTATAAGGGAAGGAAATGCTTCCAGTAAAGCAATCAACATGAAAGTATTTCTTCAGATGAAGCCCTTGCTTCTGAAAGTGGCATTGCTTGCAAAACTATTTGCCTTGTTAATAAACAATACATTTTGTTTAATTATACATGCATATTATTATTTCATTGAATAAACGTATTAGCTTCAGGGGAGTCTGGACCCATGCACCAGGGAATAAAAATAAAATGGGTCCAAAGCAAAGAAACATACAACTGAAATCTAAACTTTATCGCACTGTTGACCTAAAGGGTGAATGGACTTGTTTGACCAAGGAGACTGTTTTGCAAGGTGTAAATGCCTGGCCAAATTTAAACAAGGAGTGGCCTCACATAGACAATGACCCAAATTGAGGGCTCAAGTCATCAATTAGTTCAGAGAAGAGGTGGTTCAGGTTGGTGAATCTTTTTTGTGCCTCTTTCTGAATATCCCTCTCCATTTGGCTCAATATCTCTCAGCCCCTCTCTCTTTCTCAGTGTTTCTCTGCCTCTCTCTCTTTTCTCTCCCTGCCACTCTCACTATCTTGCTGTCTCACACTGACTTTCTCTCTTGGTCTTTTACTCTTTGTATCACTCACTCTGGTTCTCTCACACACTGTATCTCACACTGTCCCCCTTTCCATCACAGTGTCTCTCTCCCAATCTCTCCCATACTGTCTCTCTCTCTCCACCTCTCACTTTCACTGCACCTAGGCAGACACAGATTAAACTTTTAATTATCTCAGGGCAGTGACTTGAAACAGATTCTGAAATTTTCATTTTAATCGATCAAAACTTGTGCTTCCTTTCTAACAGTGTTCTACATCATCCAGTTGTATGATCTTTTGATTGCTCTGCTTATAAACTCTATGTGTATGCAGCCTCTCTGACTACACCTGACAAAGGAGCAGCTCTCCAGGAACTTATGATTTCAAATGAACTTGTTGCCCTATAACCAGGTGTTGGGTGATTTTTGACTTTTCACTTCTCTCACGGTCTAGCTATCTCTGTGTCCCTCTCTCCCTTTTTTTTCTCTGTCTCTAACTATTTCTCTCTCTCTCTCTCTCTCCCCCTATCGCTGTCACTCTGCCTGTCTGCTGTCACTCTGCCTCTATCACTCTCTCTGCCTGTCTCATTGTCACTGTGTTTCTTCTCTCTCATTCTCTCTCTCTCTACCAGATAACAAGGTGTAGAGGTGGATGAACACAGAAGGCCAAGCAGCATCAGAGGAGCAGGAAAGCTAATGTTTCGGGCCTAGACCCTTCTTCAGAAGTGGGGGAGGGGAAGGGAATTCTGAAATAAATAGGGAGAGAGGGGGAGGCAGATAGTCATTCTCTCCCTTTGGCTCTCTCTCTCTCTCTCTCTCACACACACACACACACACTGTCTCTGGGATACTCTCACTGTCTCTCCCAGCGTCTCTGTCAATCTTGAACTTACTTGTTTCCCCCCGGTCTTTCTCTCTCTCTCTCCCTCACCGACTGTTTCTGTAACCTTCACACTGACTCTCTGTATCACTCACTGTCTCTCTCTCTGTCTCTCACACACATTGTCTCCCTTTCCCACACTGTCTTTCACTCATCCTCTGTCGCTTAGACTGTTTTTCTCTCCTTAGTGCTCTCACTGCCCCTGTATCTCTCTCTCTCTCTCGGTCCCTTTCTCTCAGTCTTTCTTTATA